>NC_080065.1:136429247-137029247 GCF_949987535.1 Balaenoptera acutorostrata | reverse complement strand
CTGTCCTTGAGCAGATGAATGATGAAACGAACTGTGATACATAAATTTATACTCAATAACAGAAAGGAACAAACTATGGATACTCAGAACTTGGACGAATCTCCAGGGAATTATGTTCAGTAAGAAAAAGCCAGTCTGAAAGGTAACACATTGCATGATTCATATAACATTCATATAACATTTTTTGAATGACAAAAATTTATTCACAGCGTAGTGAATGACAGGAGTTAGGGACAAGGAAGAGGTGGGAGGAAGGTGGGTGTGACTATAAGGGTGATGGAAATGTTCAGTGTCTTGACTGGCAGTGGATACACCAAACTACACATGTGATGAAATTGCATAGAACTAAATACTCCAACATTCTCTCTTATACATAAATATAAGTAAAACTGGAGAAATCTAAATAAGATCAGTAGATTGTATCAACACCAACATTTTAGCTGTGATACTGTACTAACAGTTTTGCAAAATGCTGACGTTAAGAGAAATTGTATAAATAGTACACAAGATCTATGTCATTTCTTACAACTGCATGAGAATCTACAATTCTCTCAACATTTTCAATAAAAAAGTAATTGTTTAAACAAACTACAAAATACAAAAAGAGAGAGAGAGACTGCTCTATTTATACTGATAAGGAAGATATTAGATATTTATCTGGTTTAATTCATCTATGATAGAGTAGCTAAAAACACAAGGTACATAAGAGAAACCTGCCATTGTAGGGGAAAGGAGCAGACCAGCTTTGGGTAGGACAGTGGAAGGACTGGTAACAGTGATTGCCTCTGGGGAGGGAAACCGGGGGGGAGGAAAACCAGGGAGCCAGAATGGGAGGGGAGACCTATTTTTGCATTTTACCTTTTGAATTTTGATCCATGGGTATATAATATCCATACCCCTCAAAAAATAATTAATTAATTTTAAATAAAAATAAGTTGTTCCTGAATGAAAATTGGTAAGCCTGAACAATGGAATAATAACATAGAGAACCAATCAACCAACACACATTTTTTTAACTGTCCCCTAAGATAGATGCACAGATAGAGGCTATGAAAGATTTGGAATAGTGTGTAGAAAGCATTACCAATATCAAGTCAGAGAGAAATGTTTATCAAACAGGGAGAAATAATTAACGTTATATGGCAGCTATGCTAAATTCCAACTGAGTATTCTAACCAGTGAAGGCTTAGGAGAAATTATGACGGGGGAGATTTTGCAGAGTTGGGGTAGAAGAAACGTTCCCTACAATAGGTGAGATGACTTTGACCTTGAAGTTCAGAAAGATTCTGAACAGGTAAAGAGGGGACCAGTTTAAAGATATTTAGGTGAACTAATAACAGAAGTGATATCTTATATTTTCATAATGTTCTGGAGATTACCAAGTCTGTTGAAATTATTAGAGGGCTCTGAAATAGTTGTTAACATTTTGCACATGTGCTAACTGAAGACTCGAAAAATTAAATGAAGTTCCCCATGTCCCAGATCTCATAAGCTAAAGAGAATAGAATAGAACGAGGAGTCCTGACTGCTAAAACTTCACTCATTCCACTCGATATGAAACAACAAAGCTTCAGATGGACAGTATAGTAAGGATACATGGGGCTTCATGCCCAGTCCAGTTAAATGTGGCTCTACCACCAGAGTTGAAAATTTATGCTCAGAAAATTGACAAATATTTTGTTTGGTTCTAGATGCACCAGATGAGTACTTTCCATAAATTTGCTTATTTTATCCTCACCAGTGCCTTGTGATTTAAATATCCTTAATCCTAATTTTGTGGAAAAGGAACTCTGGGAACATGCATATAAATAACATGATTCAGATCACAAAGCTATCACATGACAGAGTTACAGTGGAAACCCAGACTGGTCTGCTTCTACATCCAATGCTCTTTCCACATCACAGAGTGTCATATTTTGCTAAGGTTACCAATACATCACCTTGCATTTCCTAAATCCACCCTAATACACTATTTTCAAAAAAATAATAGTAAGTCTGACCTGGCATTTTAACAATGATTATACAACCAGTAATTATTAATATTTCACATATCTATTTAACATTTTCTATTTCTTCTTTTGATCTTTATAGCCACTGTACAGATGAAAGAAATAATGCTAATATGTTCTTCTGCTTATTAATCAGAACCTGCTTTGTCCTTGCAGATATGTAAATAGGAGAGCTGGGAGTATCCTAAGATATAAATGATCAGGTCCTTTATAAATGAGGAAACAAAGACACAGAGAAGTAGAGGGGCTTCCTCAGGGTCCCACAGCTGATTAAAGATTTGGGACTGGCACTCATGTCCCCTGGTTCTCAATGTTAGGAGAGGAATTATTGATAGCAAGATGCAATAGTAAATGAAAGCAAACCCTGAAATATAGACTCCATAGACTAGGCTGGTCAGGATACCAAAAAAGGAAAGGATGGAGGAAGACGTGTTTAAACAGTAACCTCAATAACAATTGGGCTTTACAGATCGCAAAAGACAAAAGAAATCTTCATTCACCATCTAAAACTGAATCAAATATCTCAAAGGGACACGTATAAACACCAGCTATGAAAACAAACTCCAAAAAATCAATTCCACTTTATGCATTTGGATCCTGGGAAACATATTACTCCACCGAGATGGTGACTTTGATTTTGACTTGGCTTTGAATAAGACTTTTAAAAGTGGCCATCAGCAAGACTGAGACATAAAATCATATGATCCTATAGCCAGCAGAAAATGCAAACTGCTCTTAACCTATTCCTTCATTTTGAAGAAAAAACCATGACACAGAACAGAACATGGACTCAGAACAGAACAAGACATTCCCAAGTTGGTCATTTCTTATGGAGATCAGGAGTAAAAGTCAGATTAGCTAATGCTTGGTCAATAAGAGCACAGACGTTGGAGGCAAACAAACCTATGTTCCAATCCTGGCTCCACCACTACTATTTGCCTGACTGCAGCAGACACATTTGTTGGCTAGCATATATCTATTGTTAATCCCCATCTCTTTGCCCTGCCTCCTCTATAAATCCAGAGAGGGGGACCTTCAAGATGGTAGAGGAGTAAGACGTGGAGATCACCTTCCTCCCCACAAATACATCAAAACTGCATCGACATGTGGAAAAACCCCTACAGAACACCTACTGAATGCTGGCAGAAGACCTCAGACTTCCCAAAAGGCAAGAAAATACCAACGTACCTGCGTACGGCAAAAGATAAAAGGAAAAACAGAGACAAAAGAATAGGGACAGCACCTGCACCTCTGGGAGGGAACTGTGAAGGAGGAAAAGTTTCCACACGCTAGGAAGCCCCTTCACTGGTGGAGACAGGGGGTGGGCTGGGGGGAAGTTTTGGAGCAATGAAGGAGAGCGCAGCAACAGGGCTGCAGAGGGAAAAATGGAGAGATTCCCGCACAGAGGATCAATGCCGACCAGCACTCACCAGCCCAAGAGGCTTGTCTGCTCAGAGGTCAGATCCCAGGGAGAGGACTGGGGTTGGTTGCATGAAGACAGCCTGAAGGGAGCTAGTGCACCACAGCTAGCTGGCAGGGAGTCTGGGAAAAGCTCTGGAACTGCCTAAGAGGCAAGAGATCATTGTTTTGGGGTGTGCGAGGAGAGGGGATTCAGAGCACCGCCTAAACGAGCTCCAGAGACAGGCACGAGCCACGGCTATCAGCGCAGACAACAGAGATAGGCATGAAATGCTAACACTGTTGCTGCAGCTACCAAGAATCCTGTGTGCAAGCACAGGTCACTATCCACACCTCCCCTCCCGGGAGCCTGTGCAGCCCGCCACTGCCAGGGTCCCGTGATCCAGGGACAACTTCCCCGGGAGAACACATGGCGCACCTCAGGCTGTTACAACGTCATGCCGGCCTCTGCCACCGCAGGCTCGCCCCGCATTCTATACCCTTCACTCTCCCTGGCCTGAGGGAGCCAGAGCCCCAAATCAGCTGCTACTTTGACCCCATCCTGTCTGGGAAGGGAACAGACACCCTCAGGTGACCTACATGCAGAGGCGGGCCAAATCCAAAGCTGAACCCCAGGAGCTGTGTGAACAAAGAAGAGAAAGGGAAATCTCTCCCAGCAGCCTCAGGAGCAGGGGATTAAATCTCCACAATTAACTTAATGTACCCTGCATCTGTGGAATACCTGAATAGACAATGAATCATCCCAAAATTGAGGCGGTGGACTTTGGGAGAAACTGTAGACTTGGGGTTTGCTTTCTGCATCTAAGTTGTTTCTGTTTTATGTTTATCTTAGTTTAGTGTTAAGGACTTATTATCATTGGTAGATTTGTTTATTGAGTTGGTTGCTCTTGTCCTTTTATATATTTTTTTTTTCCTTTTTCTCTTTTTGTGAGTGTGCATATGTATTCTTCTTTGTGTGAGTTTGTCTGTATAGCTTTGCCTTTGCCATTTGTCCTAGGGTTCTGTCTGTCTGGTCTTTTGTTTTTTGGGGGGTTTTTTAGTATAGTTTTTAGCACTTGTTATCATTGGCAGATTTGTTTTTCTGTTTGGTTGCTCTCTTCTTTCTTTCTTTTTTTTATTCCATTTTTTTCCTTTTATTTTTAATATTTTTTCTTATTTTAATAACTTTATTTTATTTTCACTTTCTTTCTTTTTCTTCTCCCTTTGCTTCTGAGCTGTGTGGCTGAGAGGGTCTTGGTGTTCTAGCCAGGTGTCAACCATGAGACTCTGGGGTGGGAGAGCCGAGTTCAGGACATTGGTCCACCAGAGACCTCCTGGCCCCACATAATATCAAACGGTGAAAGCTCTCCCAGAGGTCTCCATCTAAATGCGAAGACCCAGCTCCACTCAACGACCAGCAAGCTACAGTTCTGGACAGCCAATGGCAAACAACTAGCAAGACAGGAACACAAACCCCCCCATTAGCAGAGAGGCTGCCTAAAATAATAATAAGGTCACAGACACCCCAAAACACACCACCAGACGCAGTCCTGCCCACCAGAAAGACAAGATCCAGCCTCATCCACCAGAACACAGGCACCAGTCCCCTCTACCAGGAAGCCTAAACAAGCCAATGAACCAACCTCACCACTGGGGGCAGACACACACAAAAAAAGAACTACGAACCTGCAGGCTGCTAAAAGGAGACCCCAAGCACAGTAAGTTAAACAACATGAGAAGACAGAGAAATATGCAGCAGTTGAAGGAGCAAGGTAAAAACACACCAGATCAAACAAATGAAGAGGAAATAGGCAGTCTATCTGAAAAATAATTCAGAGTAATGATAGTAAACATGATCACTGAAGAAATCAAAGAGGAACTCAAAAAATACCCAGAAACAAATGACAATGAAAACATGATGACCCAAAACCTATCGGATGCAGCAAAAGCAGTTCTAAGAGGGAAGTTTATAGCAATACAATCCTACCTCAAGAAACAACAGTCATCTCAAATAAACAACCTAAACTTACACCTAAAGCAATTAGAGAAAGAAGAACAAAAAAATCCCCTCAAATTTAGCAGAAGGAAAGAAATAATAAAGATCAGAAATAAATGAAAGAGAAATGAAGGAAACAAGAGCAAATATCAATAAAACTAAAAGCTGCTTCTTTGAGAAGAAAAACAAAATTGATAAACCATTAGCCAGACTCATCAAGAAAAAAAGAGAGAAGACTCAAAAGGAACAGAATTAGAAATGAAAAAGGAGAAGTAACAACTGACACTGCAGAAATACAAAGGTTCATGAGAGATTACTACAAGCAACTATATGCCAATAAATTGGAGAACCTGGAAGAAATGGACGAATTACTAGAAAAGCACAACCTTCCGTGACTGAACCAGGAAGAAATAGAATATATAAGCAGAACTTTCACAAGCACTGAAATTGATACTGTGATTTATATTCTTCCAAAAAACAAAAGCCCAGGACCAGATGGTTTCACAGGTGAATTCTATCAAATATTTAGAGAAGAGCTAACACCTATCCTTCTCAAACTCTTCCAAAATATAGCAAAGGGAGCAACACTCCCAAACTCATTCTACGAGGCCACCATCACCCTGATACCAAAATCAGACAAAGATGTCACAAAAAAAGAAAACTACAGGCCAATATCACTGATGAACATAGATGCAAAAGTCCTCAACAAAATATTAGCAAACAGAATCCAACAGCACATTAAAAGGATCATACACCATGATCAGGTGGGGTTTATCCCAGGAAGGCAAGGATTCTTCTATAAATGCAAACCAATCATAAAGCAGAAGCTAACACACCATTGTAAGGCAATTATACTTCAATAAAGATGTTTAAAAAAAAATGCAAACCAATCAATGTGATAAGCCATATTAAAAAACTGAAAGATAAAAACCATATAATAATCTCAATAGAGGCAGAAAAAGCTTTTGACAAAATTCAACACTGATTTATGATAAAAACCCTCCAGAAAGTAGGCACAGGGGGAACTTACCTCCACATAATAAAGGGCATATATGACAAACTCACAGCCAACAACGTTCTCAATGGTGAAAAACTGAAACCATTTCTGCTAAGATCAGTAACAAGATAAGGTTGCCCACTCTCACCACTGTTATTCAAGGAAGTTTTGGAAGTTTTAGTCACAATAATTAGAGAAGAAAAATAAATAAAAGGAATCCAAATCAGAAAGGAAGAAGTAAAGCTGTCACTGTGGGCAGATGACATGATACTATACATAGAGAATTCTAAAGATGCTACTAGGAAGCTACTACAGCTAATCAATGAATTTGGTAAAGTAGCAGGATACAAAATTAATGCACAGAAGTCTCTTGCATTCCTATACACTAATGATGATAAATCTGAAAGAGAAATTAAGGAAACATTCCCATTTACCATTGCAACAAAAAGAATAAAATACCTAGGAATAAACCTACCTAAGGAGACAAAAGACCTGTATGCAGAAAACTATAAAACACTGATAAAAGAAATCAAAGAGGATACAAACAGATGGAGAGGTATACTATGTTCTTGGATTGGAAAGATTAACATTTTGAAAATGACTATACTACCCAAAGCAATCTACAGATTCAGTGCAATCTCTACCAACTACCAATGGCATTTTTCACAAAACTAGAACAAAAAATTTCGCAATTTGTATGGAAACACAAAAGACCCTGAAGAGCCAAAGCAATCTTGAGAAAGAAAAACAGAGCTGGAGGAATCAGGCTCCCTGTCTTCAGACTATACTACAAAGCTACAGCAAGCAAGACAGTATGGTAAAGGCACAAAAACAGAAATATAGATCAATGGAATAGGATAGAAAGCCCAGAGATAAATCCACCCACATATGGCCACCATAAATTTGGCAAAGGAGGCAAGAATATACAATGGAGAAAAGACGGCCTGTTTAATAAGTGGTGTTGGGAAAACTGGACAGCTACATGTAAAAGAATGAAATTAGTACACTCCCTAACATCATACACAAAAATAAACTCAAAATGGATTAAAGACCAAAATGTAAGGCCAAACACTATCAAACTCTTAGAGGAAATCATAGGCAGAACAGTCTATGACATAAATCACAGCAAGATCCTTTTTGACCCACCTCCTAGAGAAATGGAAATAAAAGTAAAAATAAACAAATGGGACCTAATGAAACTTAAAAGCTTTTGCACAGCAAAGGAAACCATAAACAGATGAAACGACAACCCTCAGAATGGGAGAAAATACTTGCAAATGAAGCAACTGACCAAGGATTTATCTCCAAAATATACAAGCAGACCATGCAGCTCAATATCAAAAAGCAAACAACCCAACCCAGAAATGGGCAGAATACTTAAACAGACATTTCTCTAAAGAAGATATACAGATTGCCAACAAGCACTTGAAAGGATGCTCAACATCACTAATCATTAGAGAAATGCAAATCAAAACTACAATGAGGTATCCCCTCACACCTGACGGAATGGCCATCATCAAAAAATCTACAAACAATAAACACTGGAGAGAGTGTGGAGAAAAGGGAACTCTCTTGCACTGTTGGTGGGAGTGTAAATTGATACAGCCACTATGGAGAGCAGTATGGAAGTTCTTCAAAGAACTAAAAATAAAACTACCATATGACCCAGCAATCCCACTACTGGGCAAATACCCTGAGAAAACCATAATTCAACAAGAGTCAGGTACCACAATGTTCACTGCAGCTTTATTTACAATAGCCAAGATATGGAAACAACCTAAGTGTCCATCAACAGATGAATGGATAAAGAAGATGTGGCACATATATACAATGGAATATTACTCAGCCATAAAATGAAACAAAATTGAGTTATATGTAGTGAGGTGAATGTACCTAGAGACTGTCATACAGAGTGAAGTAAGTCAGAAAGAGAAAAACAAATACCGTATGCTAATATATATATGAAGAACCTAGAGGCAGGACAGGAATAAAGACGCAGACATAGAGAATGGGCTTGAGGACACGGGGAGGGGGAAGGGTAAGCTGGGACGAAGTGAGACAGCAGAATTGATATCTATACACTACCCAATGTAAAATAGAAAGCTAGTGGGAAGAAGCCGCATAGCACAGGGAGATCAGCTCGGTGCTTTGTGACCACCTAGAGGGGTGGGATAGGGAGGGTGGGAGGGAGAAGCAAGAGGGAGGGGATATGGGGATATATGTATATGTATAGCTGATTCACTTTGTTATAAAGCAGAAACTAACACACCATTGTAAAGCAATTATACTTCAATAAAGATGTGAGAAAAAAAAAAGCCAGAGAAAGGCAAATACTCATTTTCCCAGCATCGTTTACATATAGGGGTAGTCATGTGGCATAACTCTGGCCAACGAGACATAAGTAGAAATCAGTCAGGGGCTTCTGGGAAGACTTTTATTTTTCATATAAAGAAATAAATATGGCTAATGCTACCCACATCTTCTTGCTTCCTTGAACACAGATTTCCTGCCTGAAGCAAGCACTTTAGGTTATAACCATCTTGTGGCCAGGAATATTTAAGCATAAAGAAAAGCCAACACACTGAAGACAGCGGAGGCAGAGCAGAATGTTAGAAAGAACTTGAGTCCTTAATGGAATCACTGAGGTGGAATCAGTATTAACAGTACCACCAGAATTCTCATCTGAGGACAAAAAAAATACCCCCATTTGTTTAAAGCAACATTAGTTGCAGCCAAAAGATAACTGATATAGTTACCTTTGACAAGTTAATCTCTCTAAGCCTCAGTTGTCATATCTGTATAAGGAAGAACAAGCTTACCTATCTCATCAGTTTACTGTCACATCATTAATTCACTGTATATTAACTGAGCACCTATTATGTAATAGAAACTGTTCTAGGAGTTGGGGATATAGCAGTAATTAAAGGTTCCTTTGACTATAAAACAGACTTTCTAATCTTGAGAGGCAGGCAATAAACAAAGAAGTATCATGAATTTTGAAGACTCACGTTAAAAACACATGTGAAGGACCTGGCAGTTCTTGGCACAGAGTAATGCTCAATAAATAGCAGCTGCTACTACTATCATTCTTACTGACATTCAATAAATACTGCTTAAATTCTTAGGACTTCCCCAAACCCACATATATATGAGTTATTAGAAATATGGGGATCTCAAGCCATCCCATAATGTCACAAGGAATCCTTGCACTCTGACCTGCCGATTAACTTTTTCTTCTCAAGCTGGGAACATTCTCTTTTAGACCTGAGACTCCAAGGTTCACATGCCTTTAGAACTTTCCAGTGCTAGAACTTGTCCTGCATGATCAAACCAGAAAGGCTAACATCGCAGGAAAGGAAGAAGGAAGTTGGAAAGGAGTGGGGATTTGCTACAGGTGGCTGCCCTGTCTGTAACTAGAAACCTGACAGGCTTTGCTTGGAGCAATTAACCCATGTGAATGTACGTTAATGACTATTTCTCTCAGGAGATGGCCAGGAGACACCTAACTGGGACTGGACAATATAATCCAAAATGCCTTTTTTTTTTTTTTTTAACATCTTTATTGGAGTATAATTGCTTTACAATGGTGTGTTAGTTTTTGCTTTATAACAAAGTGAATCAGTTATACATATACATATGTTCCCATATCTCTTCCCTCTTGCATCTCCCTCCCTTCCACCCTCCCTATCCCACCCCTCTAGGTGGTCACAAAGCACTGAGCTGATCTCCCTGTGCTATGCGGTTGCTTCCCACTAGCTATCTATCTTACGTTTGGTAGTGTATATCTGTCCATGCCACTCTCTCACTTTGTCCCAGCTTACCCTTCCCCCTCCCCGTATCCTCAAGTCCATTCTCTAGTAGGTCTGAATCTTTATTCCCACCTTGCCCCTAGGTTCTTCTGACCATTCTTTTTCTTTTGTTTTTTTTTAGATTCCATATATATGTGTTAGCATACAGTATTTGTTTTTCTTTCTGACTTTCTTCACTTTGTATGACAGTCTCTAGGTCCATCCACCTCACTACAAATAATTCAGTTTCATTCCTTTTTATGGCTGAGTAATATTCCATTGTATATACGTGCCACATCTTCTTTATCCATTCATCTGTTGATGGACACTTAGGTTGCTTCCATGTCCTGGCTATTGTAAATAATGCTGCAGTGAACATTTTGGTACATGACTCCTTTTGAATTGTGGTTTTCTCAGGTATATGCCCAGTAGTGTGATTGCTGGGTCTTATGGTAGTTCTATTTTTAGTTTTTTAAGAAACCTCCATACTGTTCTCCATAGTGGCTGTATCAATTTACATTCCCACCAACAGTTTTCACATATCATTTCAATTAAAAACTGATTTCTTGAGTGGGAATCGCAAGCCAATGTGTAAGTTAGGCTTTGAAATACTTTGGAAATACCATTGGGTAAATACAGGTTCTAGTGTTGGATCCAACCATGATTTCTGTGGGATCCTAAGCAATCCTTCCCAGTTTTCCCATCAGTGCAGTGATGGGACTGGACTAGATCATGTCTAAGGGACCTTTCAGCTGACATCCTGTCATTCTACTTTTCTCAAATCATCTACTCTGGTGAGACTCCCTCCTCCCAGCAGCAGTGGAACAGGGGTGCCTCTCTCAGCAGATTTGCTAATGCCCAGCCACCAGGGGAAAAAAAAACTGCTGACGGATGCTCTGGCTGCCTCCGTGTTGTTAAACACCTACTTACAGCTCTAATCAGCTGGTTTGCACGCCCAGGCTATGGGGATTGATTGCTGACATTGACCTGGCAAGGAGACGATCTTGCAATCACCAGCCAAAGAGACTTATGCGTGCGGGCTGGGAATTTGGCAAGTGGTACTGTGAAGGGTAGAGACAGCAGGGAACATAAGAATGGGAGGTGGTTTTGCATAGTGGTTAAGAACATTGGTTGCAGAGTCAGGTAGATCCAGATTTCATTCCTTTCTCTACCCTTCCCTACCTGTGTAAACGTGGACGTGTTATTTCACATGTTTCTCAATAGCAGCTGACCCTGCCCCACTATCCCAGGGAGTGAACCTGGATGGGTCGATATAGCACTGTATTCTTTTCTGCTTGCCAGTGATTGCGTAAATGGGTATGGGACCCAATCCTGACCATTGAGACCTGCGAAGATTTTTTTTCTGGGTAACTTCTTGGAAGTTTTCCTTGCTAAAAAATAAATAAATAAATAAGTAAACAAAAGAGACACCTGCAAGCCTCTTGGTCATTAAGGTTATAATGCTAATGTAGGCCGCTCTGTGACCGTGAAGAAAGACCCTGCTGATAGAATGAGTATGGCACAGCAAAAAATGGAAGGAACCCGGGTCTGTGATGATGTCACCGAGCCACCAAATTCTTCACAACCCTAGAGCTGCCCTATCCCCAGCCTGCTTGCTCTTGCTAGATGAGAAAATAAATCTCTATTACTTACACTACTTTTAGTAGATTTTCTGTTCATTGTATCCAAGAGCCTTCTGTGAGGAGCAGTCATAATAATTGCTGTTATCATTGCTAAAATTCTACTGTCCAGAGTAGTATACAAAGCAAAAATTCAGAGTTAGAAGAACTAGGCTCAAATCTGAGTAACTCCATTCAACATGCTGTATCTCCATTTCCTAATTTATAGGTATACCTCTGAAAATCATAAGGATTTGAAAATTCATAAGGATCTATACAAACTTAGAGGAATAATATTAACACCCACTCTGCCATTGGTAGTCTCTAACGTATAAAGAAAAGCACAGTAGCTGAGAGTCAGCAGAACCAGTTCCTAATTGCACCTTGACACTAATTTCCTTGGTGACATTGGACAAGTCCCTTCCCTTCCCTGAACCTTAGTTTTTCTGCAGAATTAGAGTCTTGGGATGGTTTAAATCTAAGGTCATTCTTGGAATTGGTACTCTATAAATAAAAGTGATATAACCTTTTTTTTCATGTATAGCAAGAAAAAAATAATGTTGACAGAGGTGACAACAAATTTAGTGGAAGAGCCATGCGAACCTCCTATGAGCACTGTGTGCTGTGCTTGGTGCTGCTGCATTGCAGTTATCTACCACACAAGGACAGTACCTACTTGTGCAAGATCCCACTCCACTCTCAAAATTAAGCTGCCTACTGCACCCTACCTTCACCTCTAGCTAACCTGTTGGACAATTCCTCTGGCATCTCAACCTACAACCCCAAAAGAAAACACTGCCTGAAAGTTTTTAGTTTTTCCACATGAAGTACAAGCTACTTAAAAAACAAGGCCGCTAAAAGCAAGGATTCTCAAAATGAAATTATTTTGGCTTACTGTAGGAATCATTTAAGAAAACAGACTAAAACTCCCATCCAAATCAACCCAACAGCACTTCCAAAATACCCAGTCTAGATACAACACCAGACGGAACAGAAGTAGATTCTGTTTTACCCACTTTCCAAATGGATAAAGCAATTTTGCCTTCTGCCACTGCATGTAGACTGACAGAGAAACCTCCCATCTGTAATGGTATGTGGTCCTGTTTAAAAGCCCTTTTATGTGACGCTCCCAACAGTACAAAAGGAAAGAAGGCAAAGGAGGTGGCAATATGGCATCACAGTTAAGATCTATGCTTTTGAATAAATGATATCTGAAGCCAAAATCTAGCTCTGCTCGGTTCATTCTTCTTCTCTCTCTCTCAAGATGTGTGTACTATACACTTCTTATGTGCCAGGAACTGTTCTACACTTCAATATCACTCTCCAATATACACACATATCCTCCTCTCCCAATCACTCCCAGAACCTCAGATGTGTTCAGGTGGTGGTACAGGTCCCTCCCCAAGCCAAAAGAATGAAGCATATTCATCAACATTAGTAATTGTACTTCCTCCAATTCCTCTTTGATTGTTATAAGTCTCACAGTGAGCATGTGTGCCAGGGGGTCTCAAAGACCATGCAGACATTTGATGTTTTGCTAAAAGCACTAATGTCTAAAGCTCATTATAGCAAAAGGACACACAATAGGATCAGCAAGGAGAAATAACACAAGACAGAATCTGAAGAAATTCATACCCAGGCTTTGTGAGGCCATCTCCATCTGGTGAGGGGACACATGAGTGTGCTTGCTTTGCCAGCAATAAAAAAATGCAGTGACAAAGATGCCCATTCTCACCCCTTTCATTCAACAGACTACTGGAAGTCCTAGGTAGAGCAATTAGGCAAGAAAAAGAAATAAAAGCCATCCAAATTGAAAAGGAAAAAGTAAAACTGTCACTATTTGCAGACATGATATTATATACAGAAAGCCCTAAACTCTACCAAAAAAATGTTACACCTAATAAATAAATTCAGTACAGTTGCAGAATACAAAACCAATATACAGAAATCTGTTGATTTCTATATACTACTAACAAACTATCAAAAAGTGAAATTAAGAAAACAATTCCATTTACAATTGCATCAAAAAGAATAAAATAACTAGGAATAATCTTACCAAGGAGGTGAAAGAATTGTACACTGAAAACTATAAGACACTGGTGAAAGAGGTGGGGACCTTCCAGATGGAGGAGGAGTAAGAGGTGGAGATCACCTTCCTCCCCACAAATACATCATAAATACATCTACACGTGGAACAACTTCTACAGAACACCTACTGAACGCTGGCAGAAGACCTCAGACTTCCCAAAAGGCAAGAAAATACCAACGTACCTGGGTAGGGAAAAAGAAAAAAAAAAGAGAGACAAAAGAAGAGGGATGGGACCTGCACCTCTGGGAGGGAGCTGTGAAGGAGGAAAAGTTTCCACGCACTAGGAAGCCCTTTCACTGGTGGACACCAGGGGTGGAGGGGGGGGGATGCTTTGGAGCCACAGAGGAGAGGGCAGCAACAGAGGTGCAGAGGGCAAATAAGAGAGATTCCCACACAGAGGATTGGTGCCGACCAGCACTCACCAGACTGAGAGGCTTGCCTGCTCACCTGCCAGGGCGGGTGGAGGCTAGGAGCTGAGGGTCGGGCTTCGGACGTCAGATCCCAGGGAGAGGACTGGGGTTGGCTGCGTGAACACAGCCTGAAGGGGGATAATGCACCATAGATAGCCAGGAGGGAGTCCAGGAAAAAGTCTGGACCTGCCTAAGAGTCAAGAGACCATTGTTTCAGGGTGCGTGAGGAAAGGGGATTCAGAGCACCACCTAAACGAGCTTCAGAGATAGGCGTGAGCCATGGCTATCAGCTCGGACCACAGAGATGGGCAAGAAATGCTAACACTGCTGCTGCAGCCACCGAGAATCCTCTGTGCAAGCACAGGTCACTATCCAAACCCCCCCAGGAGCCAGTGCAGCACAACACAGCCAGGGTCCCATGATCCAGGGACAACTTCCCCGGGAGAACACACGGCACGCCCCAGGCTATTGCAAAGTAATGCTGGCCTCTGCCGCCGCAGGCTCACCCTGCATTCCATTATACCTACCAGACCCCTCCATCTCCCCGGCCTGAATGAGCGAGAGCTCCCTAATCAGCCGCTGCTTTAATCCCCTCCTGTCTAGGTGGGGAACAGATGCCTGAAGGTGACCTACATGCAGAGGTGGGGCCAAATCCAAAGCTGAACCCCAGGAGCTGTGTGAACAAAGAAGAGAAAGGGAAATCTCTCCCAGCAGCCTCAGAAGCAGCGGATTAAATCCCCACAATCAACTTGAAGTACCGTGCAATTGTGGAATACCTGAACAGACAATAAATCATCCCAAAACTGGGGCGGTGGACTTTAGGAGCAACTGTAGACTTGGGGTTTGCTGTCTGCGGCTGATTTGTTTCTGATTTTTTTTTTAAGTTTAATTTTTATTTATTTATTTATGGCTGTGTTGGGTCTGTGTGAGGGCTTTCTCTAGTTGTGGCAAGTGGGGGCCACTCTTCATCACGGTGTGCGGGCCTCTCATTACTGCGGCCTCTTTTGTTGCGGAGCACAGGTGCCAGACGTGCAGGTTCAGTAATTGTGGCTCACGGGCCTAGGTGCTCCTCAGCATGTGGGATCTTCCCAGACCAGGGCTCAAACCCCTGTCCCCTGCATTGGCAGGCAGATTCTCAACCACTGTGCCACCAAGGAAGCCCCTGTTTCTGATTTTTACGTTTATCTTAGTTTAGTGTTTAGCGCTTGTTATCACTGATGGATTTGTTTATTGGGTTGGTTGCTCTCTTTCTTTTTTAGTATCTTATTATTTTATTTTTTTATTTTAATAACTTTTTAATCTTTATTTATTATTTTTTTTAAATTTTATTTTCTTTCTCTTTTTCTCCCTTTTCTTCTGAGCCATGTGGCTGACAGGGTCTGGTGCTCTGGCCTAGTGTCAGGCCTGAGCCTCTGAGGTGGGAGAGCTGAGTTCAGGACACTGGACCACCGGAGACCTCCTGGCCCAATGTAATATCAATCAGCTAGAGCTCTCCCAGAGATCTCCATCTCAACGATAACACCCAACTCTATCCAACGGCCAGCAAGCTCCAGTGCTGGATGCCTTATGCCAAACAACTAGCAAAACAGGAACACAACCCCACCCATTACCAGAGAGGCAGCCTAAAATCATAGTGACTTCACAGACACCCCAAAACACACTGCTGGATGCGTCCCTCCCCACAAGAAAGACAAGATCCAGCCAAACCTATGAGAACACAGGTACCAGCCCCCTCCACCAGGAAGCCTACACCAAAGAACCAACATCACCCACTGGGGGAAGACACAAAAAACAATGGGAACTATGAACCTGCAGCCTGCAAAAAGGAGACCCCAAACACAGTAAGTTAAACAACATGAGAAGACAGAGAAATATGCAGCAGATGAAGGAGCGAGGTAAAAACTCAGAAGACCAAACAAATGAAGAGGTAATAGGCAGCTTACCTGAAAAAGAATTCAGAGTAATGATAGTAAAGATGATCCAAAATCTTGGAAATAGAATGGAGTAAATAAAAGAAATGTTTAAACAGGACCTAGCAGAACTAAAGAGCAAACAAACAATGATGAGTAACACAATAAATGAAATTAAAACTTCTCTAGAAGGAATCAAAAGCAGAATAACTCAAGTAGAAGCACAGACAAGTAACATGGAAGAAAAATAGTTGGAAATAACTACCACAGAGCAGAATAAAGAACAAAGAATGAAAAGAATTGAGGACAGTCTCAGAGACTTCTGGGACAACATTAACTGAACCAACATTCGAACCATAGGGGTCCCAGAGGAAAAAGAGAAAAACAAAGGTCTGAGAAAATATTTGAAGAGATTATAGATGAAAACTTCCTTAACATGGGAAAGGAAATAGCCACCCAAGTCCAGGAAGCACAGAGAGTCCCACATAGGATAAATCCAAGGTGAAACACACTAAGACACATATTAATCAAATTATCAAAAATTAAATACAAAGAAAAAACATTAAAAGCAGCAAGGGAAAAGCAACAAATAACATACAACAGAATCCCCATATGGTTAAACAGCTGATTTTTCAGCAGAAACTCTGAAGGCCAGAAGGGAATGGCAGTACCTATTTAAAGTGATAAAAGGGAAATACCTACAAGCAAGATAACTCTACCCAGCAAGGATCTCATTCAGATTCGATGAAGAAATTAAAACCTTTACAGACAAAAAAAGTTAAGAGAATTCAGCACCACCAAACCAGCTTTAAAACAAATGAAAAAGAAACTTCTCTAGGCAGGAAACACAAGAGAAGGAAAAGACTTAAAATAACAAACCCCAAACAATTAAGAAAATGGTAATAGGAACATACATATGGATAATTACCTTAAATGTAAATGGATTAAATACTCCAACCAAAAGACACAGACTGGTTGAATGGATAAAAAAACAAAAACCATATATATGCTGTCTACAAGAGACCCACTTCAGACTGAGGGACACAGACAGACTGAAAGTGAGAGGATGGAAAAAGACATTCCACGCATATGGAAGTCAAAATAAAGCTGAAGTAGCAATTCTAATATCAGAAAAAATAGACTTTAAAAAAGACTATTGAAAGAGACAAAGAAGGACACTACATAATGATCAAGGGATCAATCCAAGAAGAAGATATAAAAATTGTAAATATTTATGCACCCAACATAGGAGCACCTCAATACATAAGGCAAATGCTAACAGCCATAAAAGGGGAAATCAACAGTAACACAATAATAGTAGGCAACTTAACACCTCACTTACCCCAATGGATAGATCATCAAAAATAAAAATAAATAAGGAAACACAAGTTTTAAATGACACATTTAAAAAGATGGACTTGATATTTACAGGACATTCCATCCAAACACAACAGAATACACTTTCTTCTTAAGTGCTCATGGAACATTCTCCAGGATAGACCATATCTTGAGCCACAAATCAAGCTTTGGTAAATTTAAGAAAATTGTAATTGTATCAAGTATCTTTTCCAACCAAAACGTTATGAGAGTAGGTATCAATTACAGGAAAAAAAACTAAAAAATACAAACACAGGGAGGCTAAACACTATGCTACTAAATAACCAAGAGATACTGAAGAAATCAAAGAGGAAATCAAATATACCTAGAAACAAATGACAATGAAAACATGACGACCCAAAACCTATTGGACGTAGCAAAAGCAGTTCTAAGAGGGAAGTTTATAGCAATACAATCCTACATTAAGAAACAAGAAACATCTCAAACAAACAACCTAACCTTACACCTAAAGCAATTAGAGAAAGAAAAACAAGAAAAAAACAAAGGGAGCAGAAGGAAAGATATCATAAAGATCAGATCAGAAATAAATGAAAAAGAAATGAAGGAAACAATAGCAAAGATAAATAAAACTAAAAGCTGCTTCTTTGAGAAGATAAACAAAATTGATAAACCATTAGCCACACTCATCAAGAAACAAAGGGCGAAGACTCAAATCAACAGAATTATAAATGAAAAAGGAGAAGTAACAACTGACACTGCAGAAATACAAAGGATCATGAGAGATTACTACAAGCAACTCTATGCCAATAAAATGGACAACCTGGAAGAAATGGACACATTCTTAGAAAAGCACAACCTTCTGAGACTAAACCAGGAAGAAATAGAAAATAAAAACAGACCAATCACAAGCACTGAAATTGAAACTGTGATTAAAAATCTTCCAACAAATAAAAGCCCAGCACCAGATGGCTTCACAGGCGAATTCTATCAAACACTGAAAGAAGAGTTAGACCTGTCCTTCTCAAACACTTCCAAAACACAGTAGAGGGAGGAACACTCCCAAACTCATTCTATGAGGCCACCATCACCCTGATACCAAAACCAGACAAAGATGTCAGAAAAAAAGAAAACTACAGGCCAATATCACTGATGAACATAGATGCAAAAATCCTCAACAAAACACTAGCAAAGAGAACCCAACAGGACATTAAGAGGATCATACACCATGATCAAGGGAGTTCTATCCAAGGAATGCAAGGATTCTTCAATATTCGCAAATCAATCAATGTGATACACTATATTAACAAATTGAAGAATAAAAACCATTTGATAATCTCTATAGATGCAGAAAAAGCTTTTGACAAAATTCAACACCCATTTATGATAAAAACTCTCTAGAAAGTAGGTATAGAGGGAACCTACGTCAACATAATAAAGGCCATATATGACAAACACACAGTCAACATCGTTCTCAATGATGAAAAACTGAAAGCATTTCCTCTAAGATCAGGAACAAGACAAGGTTACCAACACTCACCACTATTATTCAACATAGTTTTGGAAGTTTTAGCCACAGCAATCAGAGATGAAAAAGAAATAAAAGGAATACAAATCAGAAAACAAGAAATAAAACTGTTACTGCTTGCAGATGACATGATACTATACATAGAGAATCCTAAGGATACTACCAGAAAACTACTAGAGCTAAACAATGAATTTGGTAAAGTAGCAGGATACAAAATTAATGCACAGAAATCTCTTGCATTCCTATACACTAATGATGAAAAATCTGAAAGAGAAATTAAGGAAACACTCCCATTTACCATTGCAACAAAAAGTATAAAATATCTAGGAATAAACTTACCTAAGGAGACAAAAGACCTGTATGCAGAAAACTATAAGACACTGATGAAAGAAATTAAAGATGATACAAACAGGTGGAGAGATATACCTTTTTCTTGGATTGGAAGAATTAATATTGTGAAAATGACTATACTACCCTAAGCAATCTACAGATTCAATGCAATCCCTATCAAACTACCAATGGCATTTTTCACAGAACTAGAACAAAAAATTTCACAATTTGTATAGAAACACAAAAAACCCCGAATAGCCAAAGCAATCCTGAGAAAGAAAAACGGACCTGGAGGAATCAGGCTCCCTGTCTTTAGACTATACTACAAAGCTACAGTATGGTAATGGCACAAAAACAGAAATATAGATCAGTGGAACAGGACAGAAAGCCCAGAGCTAAACCCACGCACATATGGTCATCTTATCTTTGATAAAAGAGGCAAGAATATACAATGGAGAAAAGACAGCCTCTTCAATAAGTGGTGCTGGGAAAACTGGACAGCTACATGTAAAAGAATGAAATTGGAACACTACCTAACACAATACCCAAGAAAAACTCAAAAAGGATTAAAGACCTAAATGTAAGGCCAGACACTATCAAACTCTTAGAGGAAAACATAGGCAGAACACTCTATGACATAAATCACAGCAAGATCCTTTTTGACCCACCTTCTAGAGAAATGGAAATAAAAACAAAAATAAACAAAATGAGACCTAATGAAATTTAAAACCTTTTGCACAGCAAAGGAAACCATAAACAAGATGAAAAGACAGCCCTCAGAATGGGAGAAAATATTTGCAAATGAAGCAACTGACAAAGGATTAATCTCCAAAATATACAAGCACCTCATGCAGCTCAATATAAAAAAACCAAACAACCCAATCCAAAAATGGGCAGAAGACCTATATAGACATTTCTCCAAAGAAGATATACAGATTGGCAACAAACACATGAAAGGATGCTCAACATCACTGATCATTAAAGAAATGCAAATCAAACTACAATGAGGTATCACCTCACACCAGTCAGAATGGCCATCATCAAAAAATCTACAAACAATAAATGCTGGAGAGGGTGTGGAGAAAAGGGAACCCTCGTGCACTGTTGGTGGGAATGTAAATTGATACAGCCTCTATGGAGAACAGTATGGAGGTTCCTTAAACACCTAAAAATAGAACTACCATATGACCCAGCAATCCCACTACTGGGCATATACCCTGAGCAAACCATAATTCAAAAAGTGTCATGTACCACAATATTCATTGCAGCCCTATTTACAATAGCAGGACATGGAAGCAACCTAAGTATTCATCGATAGAAGAATGGATAAAGAAGATGTGGCACATATATACAATTGAATATTACTCAGCCATAAAAAGAAATGAAATTGAGTTATTTGTAGTGAGGTGGATGGACCTAGAGACTGTCATACAGAGTGAAGTAAGTCAGAAAGAGAAAAACAAATACTGTATGCTAACACATATATATCGAATCGAATCTTAAAAAAAAAAATTGTTCTGATGAACCTAGGTGCAGGACAGGAATAAAGACGCAGACGTAGAGGATGGACTTGAGGACACAAGGAGGGGGAAGTGTAAGCTGGGACGAAGTGAGAGAGTAGCACTGACATATATATACTACCAACTGTAAAATAGATAGTGGAAAGCATCTGCATAGCACAAGGAGATTAGTTCAGTGCTTTGTGACCACCTAGAAGGGTGGCATAGGGAGCGTGGGAGGGAGACACAAGAGGGAGGGTATATGGGGTCATATGTATACATATAGCTGATTCACTTTGTTATACAGCAGAAACTAACACAACATTGTAAAGTAATTATACTCCAATAAAGGTGTTAAAAGAAAAAAAAGTCAAAGAATGGAAGTAGTGTAAAATTTTGAATAAGCATATATTGAACACAATGTGGGTGAGTATAAACATCTATTGTATTTGAAACTTTAAAAACAAAAGAAATGATGAAAGAAATTGAATAAGACACACACACACACACACAAAGGAAAGATATTCCATATTCATGGACTGGAAGTATCATTAAAATATTAAAAATTGTTAAAATATTCATACTACCTAAAGCAATCTACAAATTCAATGCAATTCCTATCAAAATTCCAGTGGCATATTCTACAGAAAGAGAACAAAACAACCCTAAAATTTATGTGGAACCACAAAACATTCCAAATAGCCAAAGCAATCTTGAGAAAAAAGAACAAAGCTGGAGGCCTCATGCTCCCTGATTTCAAACTATATTACAAGGCTATAGTAATAAAGACAAAAGTATGACATTGGCACAAAAACAGACACATAGATAAATGGAATAGAATAGAGAACCTAGAAATCAACATTTATATCATATATATATATAATTTATATATTACATATAAATACTTATATATTATATAATATATAAAGTCTATATTATATAATAAAACAATATATTATGTATAAATTTATATGTATATATAAATTTATGACAAGGAGCCAAGAATGTACAATGAGGAAAGAAAAGTCTCTTCAATAAATGCTGTTGGCAAAACTGGGCAGCCACATGCAAAGAAAGAAACTGGACTACACTCTTACACTATACCAAAAAATTAACTGAAATTGGATTGAACTCTTGAATGTAAAACCTGAAACCTAAAACTCCTAGAAGAGAACATAGGTTGTAAGATCCTTAAAAGAAGTCTTGGTGATGATATTTTTGGATTTGACACAAAAGCAAAGGCAACAAAACCAAAAATAAACCAGTGAGACTATATCAAACTCTAAAGCTTCTGCACAGCAAAGGAAACCATCAACAAAATGAAAAGGTAACTCATTGAATGGGTGAAAATATTTGCAAATCATATACAGGCATACCTCAGTGATATTGTATGTTCAGTTCCAGACTAGCACAATAAAGCAAATATTGCAATAAAGCAAGTCACATGAATTTTTTGGTTTTCTAGTGCATATAAAAGTTATGTTTACACTATACTCTAGTCCATTAAGTGTACAGAAGTATTATGCTTTAAAAAAATAACATACGTACCTTATTTTAAAAATACTTTATTGCTAAGAAATGCTGACTATCCTCTGAGCCTTCGGCAAGTCAAAATAGAAACATCAGAGATCATTAATCAGAGAGCACCATGACAAAATAATAATAATAATGGAAAAGTTTAAAATACTGCAAGAATTACCAAAATATGATACAGACACACAAAGTGAGAAAAATTGCACTCAGAGACCTGCTGGACACAGGGTTGCCACAAACCTTCACTTTGTGTAAAAAAAAAAAAAAAAAACCAAAACCAATATCTGTGAGTGTGATACAGCAAAGCACAATAAAACAAGGTATGCCTATATCCAATAACAGGTTAATGACCAAAATATATAAAGAACTCATACAAATCAACAGCAAAAAACAAATAAAACATCCAATTTAAAAATGGTAAGAGGATCTAGACATTTTTCCAGAGAAGACATACAGATGGCAAATACGTACTGAAAAGATGTTCTATGTCACTAAACATGAGGGAAATGCAAATCAAAACCACAATGAGATATCATCTCACACCTGTTAGAATGGCTATTTTCAAAAAGTCAAGAAATAACAACCATTGGCAAGGATGTGGAGAAAAGGGAACACCTGTACACTGTTGGTGGGAATGTAAATTGGTGCAGCCTCTATGGAAGACATTATGGAGGTTCCTCAAAAAATTAAAAATAGAACTACCATATGATACAGCAATTCTACTCCTGGGTATTTATTCAAAGGAAATGAAAGCACTAACTCAAAAAGATATCTGCATCCCTATGTTCATTGCAGCGTGATTTAAAATGGCCAAGATGTGAAAACAACCCAAATATCTACCAATGGATGAATGGCTAAAGAAAATGTAGCATATACATACAACAGAATGCTATTCAGCCATTAAAAAAGAAAATATCTTGCTATTTGTGACAACATGGATGGACCTGGAGGGCATTATGCTAAGTGAAATTAAGTCAAGCAGAGGAAGACAAATACTGTAGGCTCTCACTTACACGTGGAATTTTTTAAAAAACCAGTCTCATAGATACAGAGAATAGATTGGTGGTTGCCAGAGGTGGGGGGGTAGGAGGTGGACAAAATGGGTGAAGGGGATCAAAAACTAGAAACTTCCAGTTATAAAATAGATAAGTCATGGGGATGTAATGTATGGCATGATGACTATACTTAATAATACTGTATTGCATATTTGAAAGTTACTAAGAGAGTACATCTCACTAGACCAGGCTTATTGTATTGATCATTTTGCAATATATACAATATTGAATTATTTTGTTGTATACCTGAAATTAATATAATATTGTATGTCCATTATACCTTAGTTAAAAAAAACCAAAAATACTGCAGTAACACATGCAATGTTTTTGCCTAGGGAAGCCCATTTAAACTCGGCATTGAAGGTTTTTACTGGGGGTTGGTCATATCAACACACTCTGCTCAGCATATACCAAAATTCCAGACCCTGAAAAGAAAAACAGGTGTTCAGCATAAATTACATTGTTTGTACAAACAGTTGAAGAGTCGTAAACCACTCTTATCTGTTAGGGAATTTTTCAAATACCAAGTCCTCAGATGCCAGCCAAAGGCCAACCTTGCAAGCAGGCTCTTCTTTTTTTTTTTTTTTTTTTTTTGACTGTACTTTTATTTCTTTTAATTTATTTTATTTATTTAGTTTTGGCTGTGTTGGGTCTTCATTGCTGCACACGGGCTTTCTCTAGTTGTGGAGAGAGGGGGCTACCCTTTGTTGCGGTGTGCGGGCTTCTCATTGTGGTGGCTTCTCTTGTTGTGGAGCATGGGCTCTAGGCATGCAGGCTTCAGTAGCTGTGGCTCGTGGGCTCTAGAGCACAGGGTCCTGTAGTTGTGGCACATAGGCTTAGCTGCTCTGTGGCATGTGGGATCTTCCCAGACCAGGGCTCGAACCCGTGTCCCCTGCAATGGCAGGTGGATTCTTAACCACTGCACCACCAGGGAAGCCAAGCAGGCTCTTCTAAAACAGGGGTCCCCAACCCTGGGGCCACAGACTGGTACCAGCCACACAGCAGGAGGTGAGTGGCAGGTGAGCAAGTGAAGCTTCATCTGCCACTCCCCATTGCTCCCCATTGCTCACGCTCACATTACTGCCTGAACCATCCCGCCCACTGCCCCATCCATGGAAAAATTGTCTTCCAGGAAACCGGTCCCTCGTACCAAAAAGGTTGGGGACCACTGTTCTAAAAGTAGCAGCCTCTGTCCTGCTATGTTAACTCTTTTCTGCATAACACGTGACTCAATTCTGATCAATGAGACATAAAAAGAAGTCTGCTGGAGACTTTCTGGGAAAATAAGAGATCTGCATGAGAAAAAAAGCCCTTTTTTTCCCTATCATTTTACTTCCTGCTTATTGGGATGCTGAATAAAGATAAAGTACCCAGAGCTGAGGCATCAATCTTGTAACAGCAAGGGGACAAACTTGAGGATGAAAATACAACATGCTGAGTATGGTCACAAAGAGGGAGGGAAAGTGCCTGGATCCTTGAAAGTACCACTGAGCAACTGAACTAATACCAATAGCCACTTACCTCCACATTTTGTTTTGTGAGGAAAACAAGCCCCCGCAGGCTTAAGCCACAGCTATTAAAATCCTGTTACTTGCAGCCAAATTCACTTCTAAATGATACAATAATCAAGCAAGAACAGCCACGGATTTTTTTTTTTTTTTAATGAAGCTTCCAGTCTGGTACGGGAGACAGATAACAAAATAATTACACTAATAGATGTATAATTGTAAACTGAGACAAGTACTCTGAAGGAAAGGAATTTATTTACATTAGAATATATAAAAAGGAAACTGACCTAGGCTGGTTACAAAGTGAGAAGGAAGTACCTGTGGAAAATTTTGTTAAAGTTACTTATTTCCATATAATAAATTGCCCCCAAATTTAACAGCTTAAAGCAATCACTGTATTTTGGTCATTATTTTGTGAGTTAGATATTCTGGAAAGGCTTAGCTAGGAATTCTCTCCTGGATCTCTAATGAGGTTTCAGTCAGATATCAACTGGGGCTGCAGTTATCTGAATGCTTGGCTAAGTTGGGTGTTTAAGACGGGTTACTCGCAAGGCTAGCAGGTGATGCTGGCTGTCAGTTGGGAGGTCAGTTGGCTGCCAACTAGAGCACCTATACGTGGCCTCTCCAGCACAGAGTCTAAGGGAAGTTGGAGTTCTTGTGAGATGACTCAGGGCTTCAAGCACAACTATTCCAGACAAAGTGGAAACTGCCTGGTATATTATGACCTAGCCTCAGAAGGTACGCAGCATCACTTTCACCATACTCTTGGTCAAAGCAAAACTGCCCAGACCCAAGAGCAATGATACAGACCCCTCCTCTCAATTGGATAGGATGTCAAGCAAAGTAATGGGCTATTTTTAGACCTCCATAGACCTCCTTAGAAGATGAGAGTTGAACTAATATCCGGAGAATGAATAGGTAGTTTTAAGCAAACAAAAGGGGAAAGCAGACATGACATCTACAGCGAATAGCCTGTTGCAAAAAAGGCCCAGTGGTAGAAGGAAGTACAGCATATTGGAGAATAAAGAGACTGGAGCACAGATAGTGAGGTGTGGGGGATGGGATGGGGAGAGCAGTGTTTTGAAGGGAATTCATGCAGGACTTTGTAGGCTGTGGTAAGGATCTCAATCTTTATCCTAAAACTCACCACCTGTGTGACCGTGAATAAGTCACTAAAAACGAGTGTCACTCTATCTGTTACATGGGGGTAGACGTTGGTCATACCTACCTTATAAAACTGTCAAAAGGTTTAGTGAGATAATACCTTCACAGTAAGTGAAGTGTTCAATAAATAGCAGTTGTGGCTATTATTATGGTTATTTTTATCATATTTTTATTATATTACTAAATAGGGCATTCACTTTGCAGATAGGAAACTAAGACCCAGAGAGTTTATGTGGCTCAGAACAGTCAAAAAAGAAGTCTTTGAGCAGGGGTTGAAACCCAAGTCTCTCGGCCCCATGTTAAGTGTTCTTCCTTCCTCCTCACCCTTGGCCAGGGCAGCACAGAGGCAGAGGTGCATCCACACATTGACACCTTCTGTATATCTAGATGACATCTGCTTGAAGTGTTACCGAAATGCAAGTGTGTGTGTCCGACACACAGTGAAGCCAAACAATGCCGAAAAGTCAGAGTTTAAGGGTCCTCCTCCTCTTAGCCAGGACCTGGACCTCAGAAGTTGAAAGCTGTGCCTTGGGAACTTACTTTTTCTTGTCAAACAGAGAATAACATTTGTTTGGTGGAGATTTATAGGAACATCATTACCTAACCATGACCTGACCTCAAGAACAAAGGATCTGACACCAAGAAGTTTGCAACAACTAATCACGCCCCTCCCTCACCTTTCCCATAAAAGGGCTTTGCTGAAAGCTTTCGGAGGATTTGGGGGTTTTAAGACATGAGCCACCCATCTCCTTGCATGGCCCTGCAAGAAGCCTTTCTCCGTTCCAAACTCCAACGTTTTGGTATTGTTAGCCCTCACTGTGCGTCAGACACACGGACTTGCATTTCAGTAACAGAAGCAGGCATGGATTTTAGGAATTCCATTAATAAACTGAGACCCATCTCTGCTGCTGAGGAACCAGGAAGCCTTGTTTACATGTAATTGATGCAGGAAGTAATGTAACAGAGGACAGGTGCATTGACTGCCACCAGAGAGAATCCCAGCTCAATATCTTCTGGCTCTGTAACCTCAAGCAAGTCACTAAACCCCACTGAGCTTCAGCTATCTCATCACTAGAGGAGGAATAATACCCACCTCACTGGGTTATTTTGAGAATAAAAGAGAAAATGAATGTGAAACATTTGAAGCCTCAATAGTACCCAACAAATGTCTCTTCCCACTCAGAAGTCTAACCCTCAAAACATTGAAATAACACCGATTCTTCCCACGAGATCTTATCATCATTGACAATAATACAAAGGTGGATCAGACATTGACTGGTCTCTGTGTGGGTCTATAAATCTACTGAGTAGGTTCCAGACTCCGAATCTTTCCTCTGCCCAGAACCTCTCCCCTCAGATTCTTGCAGATTGTTCTTCAGTTCATTCAGGTTTCTACTCAAATAAGGAAGGGCTGAGGAAAGGCTTCATGAGCTAGGATCTCATAGTAGAGGGGATCTGGTAACATAGAGATCAGGGCAGAGGGCATATCACATCAGAAGAACAGCATGAATTAAAGCATAAATGCAGGAAAAGTGGGAGTCCTATTCAGGACCATGGTAGACAGTTCAGAGACTATGGTAAGAGGAAATATGGGAAGGTACAATGGGTATGGACACTAACACTGGTGAGCCCTGGAATGTCATTTTAGACATTAAGAAGTATTAATACAGTAGGACCCAAGACCCTGACCCATTAATGCAACAATCCATCAATTGTGTGTACTTGTGCTCTCTCTTTCACATGCACACACACACAAACACACTCACAAAGGACCACCTGCCCAATTGTTCTCTTATAAGCCTGGGGGACCACTTGCCAGCCAGGAGTTAAGGTTTATAAGCCCATCACTGATGGAAATTAGAGCTGGCAGACAAGTTATGAGGACATAATTTAGGGGACCATGGGGTGAAATGCCCATTGGTTGACTCAGAGAAAAGGAGTAAGAGGTGAAGAAAGGGAAGGAGGGGGAAGGAGAGGAGGGAGGAAGGGAGAGAGGGAAGATGGGGGAAAGGGGGAAGGGGAGAGGAGGAGAGAGGAGGAAGAAACTGGAAGAAACTCTAAAACTCCCACTTTCCCTGCAGTTAGAAGAATGGCTGCCAAAATCTTTCTTCCTGCGTCACCCTTGTGGGTAGATAGAGTAGAGAAAGGCTTGTGAGCTAATACTCAGGGACTCATCCCTTGAAGCCTACAAATATCTCCCCATCTGGTTCTGTCTCAGCACCTAAAATTCCTCCAGTTAGGGATGCAGGCATCTTCAGGAGTCCAGTGTTAAAATGCAGATAGCTCTAGGAGGAATCCAACATTAAGCTATTACCAACTATTAGCATTTCTATAGGGATTAGACTCAACAGAACCAGAGGTTTTCAGGGCAGGAAGGGATTTTTAGAGGTTAGTTTATGAGATAATTTACTAACACCTGGACCATCAGAACCATATCCTCAGGGGAGAAAAGTACAGTCCATGCTCTGGCTCTGTCTCATCTGCCTCCTTCATCTCCTCTTCCTCCCTAAGGCAAACTCATTCATTCATTCATTCATTCATTCAACAGCCATTTATTAAGTACTGTTTTAGACATTGGTGATACAAGGTAACCAAAGTAGACAAGGTCTTGACATTCTAGCGGAAAAGTTAGACAGTTATAAAGAAACTCTCTAATCTTTGATTCCTCACCCTTAGTCTTTGTGTTCACATTCTTGTGGTACGTTTAAACCCTAACCCACACTGCTATTTCCCTTTTTGGAGAGCCTACTGCATTATGCAAAGTGTCCAACAGTTTAGTTTTTAATGATGCTCTAATTTTTTGTTCTGCTTTCTCACCCAGACTGTAAGCTCCTGGAGGGCAGAGATATCATCATGTCTAATTGGATCCCTTACTAAGCCAAGCCTATGACAAAGCACACAATAGGAATTCAAAGACTTGACAATCCCTACAGATCACACGTATTTTTTCTCACCACTAAACTCCTGGCATTTAGTAGGTACTCTAAAGACACTTTTTCAATAAATAAATACTAGTTGATTGATATGCAGAGAAGACATTCCAGGTCAGGTATCTTGGGGAAATGGGCAGGGCACACAGATGAACAGCATTTGTACACTACATATTTTAGGCTGGTACCAGGACAAGGAAGAGTAGATACTAAAAGGGAACAGGAGGGTGGAAACAAACCCTGACCTTATAATTTTTTAATGCTTATTTCCCAGGTATGAGGTGGGCTAAAAATGTCTTCTAACTTGGCACTCAGTGATTGAGGGTTGATTTTTCAATTGATCTGACTTATTGCAATTGATCTGACTGATTTATTGCAACTTTTAACATATACTGCAAATCTACTGAATGCTGGGCACTCCACTAGACTCTTGAGAGGATAGAATCCTGATAAGAATTAAATTCAGATTCTGCATTTGAGCAGATTCTGTAAGACCACTGATTCAGAATTGATTCTGAATTTCAGATTCTGAAAGTCTCTTCCCTGGGTGTCCAGAGAGCAGGCAGCAGATGAATATCTATCATTATGAATAGCAGTGACCTTCAATCTTTTTGTCACAGACTGGAAATATCCGGTGTCATGGGGTAAGACAGAAGTGCTCTTAGTGAAGTGGTCAGATGGGGCTTCCTAACCTTATTAGTGCTCTGGACCTGCCTGGTCAGTTCAATCACACCTTCATGAGCTCATTTATTCTACAAATAGATCTGAAATACCCTTTACCTGACAGGTTCTGGAAGTAGACAGCATGAATTCCATTCCTGGCTCCTCTTCTACTTACTGGTGATGTGAAGTTGGGCAACTTACTGAATAACAGTGCCTCAGTTTTCTCATATACAAGTTGGGGATAATAATAGTGCCAGCATTTCTCCTAGAGTAATGGAAACAAAAGCAAACATAAACAAATGGGACCTAATTAAACTTAAAAACTTTTGCACAGCAAAGGAAACCATAAACAAAATGAAAAGACAACCTGCAGAATGGGAGAAAATATTTGCAAATGATGTGACCAACAATGGCTAATTTCCAATATATACAGACAGCATGTACAATTCAACAACAACAACAACAACAAAACAACCCAATTGAAAAATGGCCAGAAGACTTAAATAGATACTTCTCCAAAGAAGACATACAGATGGCCAACAGGCACATGAAAAGATGCTCAACATCACCAATTATTTGAGAAATGCAAATCAAAACTACAATGAGGCATCACTTCACACCAGTCAGAAGGGCCATCATCAAAAAGTCTACAAATAATAAATGCTGGAGAGGGTGCTGGAGAAAAGGGAACCCTCCTACACTGTTGGTGGGAATGTAAATTGGTACAGCCACTGTGGAGAAAAGTATGGAGGTTCCTTAAAAAAACATAAAACAGAGTTACCCTGTGATCCAGCAATCCTACTCCTGGATATATATCCAGAGAAAACTCTAATTCAAAAAGATACATGCAACCCAATATTCATAGTGGCACTATTTACAATAGCTAAGACATGGAAACAACCTAAGCGTCCATCAACAGATGAATGGATAAAGAAGATACGGTACATATATATGATGGAATATTACTCAGGCATAAAAAAGAATGAAATAATGCCATTTACAGCAACATGGATGGACCTAGAGATTATCATACTAAATCAAGTAAGTCAAATAGAGAAAGACAAATACCATATGATATCACTTATATGTGGAATCTAAAAAAAAAATGATACAAATGAACTTACTTACAGAACAGAAATAGACTCACAGACTTTGAAAACAAACTTATGGTTACCAAAGGGGAAAGGAGGGGAGAGATAAACTAGGAAGTCTGGATTAACAGATACACACTACTACAGATAAAACAGGTAAACAACAAGAACCTACTGTATAGCACAGGGAACTATATTCGGTATCTTGTAATAACCTATAATGGAAAAGAATCTGAAAAAGAATATATATTTATATATGCATGCATAACTGAATCACTTTGCTGTAACCTGAAACATTGTAAATCAACTATACTTCAATAAAAAAATAACACTGCCAACATCTGAGGATTATTCTGAAAGATAAATAAGTTGGTATATGAAAAACGCTTAATTTCTGGCACATAGTACATATCTAACAACTCTTTGCTCTATGTATAATATGTGCTGGAATAGATATCTACCTTACCAGAATTCACTGTCTAATGAAGGAGAAAAGCAATTACAATGCAGTGAGAGAAGTGCTGGGTCGGGTAAAGTAGAGGGTGAAATGAGAAGGCAGAGGAGGGGTCCTGAACCAGGAGGTCAGGGAGAATTTCTAGAAGAATGTGAAGACTGAAATGAGACATAAAGGAGCAACCCATCAAAGAGCTGGGGAAATAAAGTTCTAGGTGGAGTTTATTTAAAATCTCAGACATCAGAGAGTGTGACCTATGTGGGGAAACTGAAATTTCAGTGCAGCAAAGACACTGAAAGAAGAGACAATAACAACAAAAACCTAGTAAAGCAGAAAGAAAAGTGGTAACTGCTTTAGTAAAACCAAGAAAGCAGAAGTCTAATGTGGTTGTGCAGGGGAAAAAATAAAAGCAACACAGTTTACACTGAAGAAATTCCAAAAAGCTCCAGGATTGGTGGTACCAGCACCACTGGAAGGGAGGCAAAGGCAGGTCTGAATAGAGGAGGATGGGTTATAAGTACATTTAAAGTAGTTGAAATTGAAACAATATTTGTAAGTACTGAAGCTGGGTGTTAGGAAGATGGGAGTTCATTACACTCCTCACTTTGGTTTATGTTTGAAATTTTCCATTATAAAAGGTTAAAAAAAACATTAGCTCCCAGATGTCCTCCTCCAATCTGCATAGCTGGGAAAGTACCTCTAACTGACCCTGACAGAAAATTGGAAGTTTACTCTGAAGAATGAATAAAACCAAGATCTCTGAATATGCAAGCATCAGGAAGAATTGAGAAAGAGGGTATTACACTCAAAGCAAGGGTACTAAATGAGTAGTTAAACCTGAATTCTGAGACTTCTAGTTTTTTCTCCAGTTGGACTACCAAAACCATGGCAGCCATATCCTCCAGGCAAGACACTGGAAGGAGCTTATGTGAGGAATCTAACCAGCTCAAGAATAAAAAACTCGAAGACGTCAACACCAGAACTTCTCCCATGAAGTAGCCCAAACTGATACCCTAAAAATGCAAGAGTACACACATACACAAAGATTCCAAATAGTTTTTTGGTTCCCATTCCTAAATATGAACAGATAGCCAAAGATGACAATGTATCTGAAGAAAGCCTTTAAAATGAATGACAGACAACGAGACAGCAAACACATACGGGAAAAAGCAACTTGGTGAAACAGAGACTATTCAGGAAGATGAAAACCTTAAAAAACAACAACAACAACAAAAAGCTGCAATTAATAGCCTCAGAGACAGAAGGAGGGAGACTGCATTTGTAAAGTAAAAATGCAATGCTGTTAAAGGAGTAATTAGAAAACATAAAAGAACTCTTAGAAATTAAAAATATGATAGGAGAAATGAAAAGCTAAAAAAAGTATAGAAAGATAAAGCTGAAGACATCTCCCAAATGGAAGAGCAAAGAAAAAGGAAATAGAAAATGCAATAAAAATAGAGAATCCCTCTACAAGATGCAACATCTATATGAGATGAGTTCTGAGAAAAGAAGAAATAGTGGAGAGAAAATAATCAAAGAAATAAATTCAAATGAATTTCCCATAACCAAAATAACCTGAGTTTCTAGACTGAAAAACTCACTAAAGACCCTCAGGGATAAAAATACAGCTAAGCCAAAGCACAATAATGAAAATTTCAGAATGCTGGGTATAAAGAAAAGATCTAAAAGATTTCAGAGAGTAAAAGAAAAAACAGGTTACGTATTAAGAATCAATAAGCAGATAGGCTTCAGGTTTATCAACAGCACCCTAGAAGCTAGAAGAAAATGGAATAAATGCCTTCAAATCATAAGGGAAAATAATTTCCAATCCAGAATTCTATACCTAACTGAAACGTCAATTAAATATAGAGAGACAAATGAGAGATATTTTCAGACATGCAAATTACTTTAATTTTTATCCTGCGCACGTTTTAGAAGAAAACTACTGAATGAAGTGCTTCATCAAGATGAGGAAGTAAAGTGAGAAAGAGGCAGACCCAGGATTCAAGATGAGAAAGAGGAGAAGGAATAACTCAGGATGAAAAGAGAGACCCCAGAATGAGAGCAGACTCAGAGACCATTATGTCCAGATTAAAGCAAGTCAGAAGTTTCTAAGAGTGATGTCTCCAAAAATACTGAATTGAGAAGAATTGAGAAGAATAAATAATATGTATAATCAGTGTAATGAGAGGAGATTGTGATAAGTATGGGGGGAGGGGTATGCCACTTGGGGATACATTTTGGAAAATTACATTTTAAAAAACTAAACAGACATGTGGAACAACTCCTACAGAACACCTACTGAACTCTGGCAGAAGACCTCAGACTTCCCAAAAGGCAAGGAAATCCCCACATACCTGAGTAGGGCAAAAGAAAAACGAAAAAACAGACAAAAGACTAGGAAGGGACTTGCACGTCTGGGAGGGAGCTGTGAAGGAGGAAAAGTTTCCACACACTAGGAAGTCCCTTCACTGGTGGAGACAACAGGGTGGCCGGGTGGGGGAGGGGTCGGTGGGGGAGGAATCTTCAGAGGCACAGAGGAGAGCACAGCAAAGGGGTGCAGAGGGCAAAGCGCAGACACTCTCGCACAGAGGACTGGTGCTGACCAGCACTCAAAAGCCTGAGAGGCTTCTCTGCTCATCCACCAGGGCAGGTGGGGACTGGGAACTGAGACTTGGGCATAGGAGGTCATATCCCAGGGAGACGACTGGGGTTGGCTGTGTGAACACAGCCTGAAGGGGGATAATGCACTACAGCTAGCCAGAAGGGAGCGAGGGGCAAAGTCTACACCTGCCTAAGAGTCAAGAGACCATTGTTTTGGAATGTGCGAGGAGAGGAGATTCAGAGCACCACGTAGACGAGCTTCAGAGATGGGCGTGAGCCACGGCTATCAGCTCTGACGGGCATGAAATGCTAATGCTGCTGCTGCAGCCACCAAGAATCCTCTGTGCAAGCACAGGTCACTATCCACACCCCCACAAGGAACCAGTGCAGCACAACACTGCCAGGGTCCCGAGATCCAGGAACAACTTCCCCTGCAGAACATGCGGCACATCCCAGGATGTTCCAATGTCACTCCGGCCTCACCTGGCACAGGCTCACACCTCATTCCAATTATACCTACCGTACACCTCCCTCCACCCGGCATCAATGAGCAAGAGCCCCCTAATAAGCCGCTGCTTTAACCCCCTCCTGTCTGAGTGGGGAAAAGTTGCCTGAGGGTGATCTACACACAGAGGTGTGGCCAAAACCAAAGCTGAACCCCAGGAGCCATGTGGACAAAGAAGAGAAAGGGAAATTTCTCCATGCAGCCTCAAGAGCAGTGGATTAAATCCCCACAATCAACATGATATACCCTGCATCTGTGAAATACCTGAATAATCAAAAAATCATTCCAAAACTGAGGCGGTGGACTTTGGTAGCAACTGTAGACTTTGGATTTGCTCTCTGTGACTGATTGGTTTCTGATTCTTATGTTTACCTTAGTATAGTTTTTAGAGCTTGTTATAATTGGTGGATTTGTTTATTGGTTTGGTTGCTCTTTTTTTATTTTTATTATTACTTTTTTATTTTAATAATTTCTTTTATTATTATTTATTTTTATTTCTTTTTTTCTCCCTTTTCTTCTGAGCCATGTGGCTGACAGGGCCTTGGCGCTCTGGCCTGGTGTCAGGCCTGAGCTTCTGAGGTGGGAAAGCCAAGTTCAGAACACTGGAACACCAGACACCTTCCAGCCACACGTAATATCAATTGGCGAGAGCTCTACCAAAGATCTCCATCTCAACGCTAAGACCCAGATCCACCCAACAGCCAGCAAGCTCCAGGGCTGGACGCCCTATGCCAAACAACTAGCAAGACAGGAACACAATCCCACCTATTAGCAGACAAGCTGCCTAAAATCACATTAACTTCACAGAAACCCCAAATCAAACCATCGGACGTGGCCCTACCCACAAGAAACACAAGATCCAGCCCCACCCACCAGAACACAGGCACCAGTACCTTCCACCAGGAAGCCTACACAACCTCAGCCACTGGGGGCAGTTACCAAAAACAATGGGAACTATGAACCTACCGACTATGAAAAGGAGACCTAAACACAGTAAGTAAAACAAAATGAGAAGACAGAGAAATAGGCAGCAGATGAAGGAGTAAAGTAAAAACCCAAAAGACCAAACAAATTAAGAGGAAATAGGCAATCTACCAGAAAAAGAATTCAAAGTAATGATAGTAAAGATGATCCAAAATCTTGGAAATAGAATGGAGAAAATAAAAGAAACGTTTAACAAGGATATAGAAGAATGAAAGAGCAAACAAACAATGATGAACAACACAATAAATGAAATTTAAAATGCTCTAAAAGGAATCAATAGCAAAATAACTGAGGTAGAAGAACAGATAAGTGACCTGGAAGATAAAATAGTGGAAATAACTATGACAGAGCAGAATAAATAAAAAAGAATGAAAATAATTCAGGCAGTATCAGAAACCTCTGGGAAAACATTAAATGCACCAACATTCAAATTACAGGGGTCCCAGAAGAAGAAGAGAAAAAGAAAGGGTCTGAGAAAATATTTGAAGAGATTATAGTTGAAAACTTCCCTAACATGGAAAAGGAAACATTCAATCAATTCCAGGAAGTGAAGAGTGTCCATACAGGATAAATCCAAGGAGAAACACGCTAAGACACATATTAATCAAACTATCAAAAATTAATTACAAAGAAAAAATATTAAAAGCAGCAAGGGAAAAGCAACAAATATCATACAAGGGAAACCCCATAAGGTTAACAGCTGATCTTTCAGCAGAAACTCTGAAAGACAGAAAGGAGTGGCAGGACATATTTAAAGTGATGAAAGGGAAAAACCTACAACAAGATTACTCTACCCAGCAAGGATCTCGTTCATATTCAATGGAGAAATTAAAATCTTTACAGACAAGCAAAAGTTAAGAGAATTCAACACCACCAAACCAGCTTTACAACAAATGCTAAGGAAACTTCCCTTGCCAGGAAACACAGGAGAATGAAAAGACCTCCAAAAACAAACCCAAAACGATTAAGAAAATGGTAATAGGAACACACATACTGATAATTACCTTAAATGAATATGGATTAAATGTTCCAACCAAAAGACAGAGACTGGCTGAATGGATACAAAAACAAGACCCATGTATATGCTGTCTACAAGAGACCCACTTCAGACCTAAGGACTCACACAGACTGAAAGTGAGGGGATAGAAAAAGATATTCCACGCAAATGGAAATCAAAAGAAAGCTGGAGTAGCAATTCTCATATCACACAAAATTGACTTTAAAATAAAGACTATTACAAGAGACAAAGAAGGACACTACATAATGATCAAGGAATCAATCCAACAAGAAGACATAACAATTGTAAATATTTATGCACCCAACGTAGGAGCACCTTAATACAGAAGGCAAAAGCTAACAGCCATAAAAGGGGAAACTGACAGTAACACAATCATAGTAGGGGACTTTAACACCCTACTTTCACCAAAGGACAGATAATCCAAACAGAAAATAAATAAGGAAACACAAGCTTTAAATGATACATTAAAAAAGATGGACTTAATTGATATTTATAGGACATTCCATCCAAAAACAACAGAATACACTTTCTTCTCAAGCGCCCATGGAACATTCTCCAGGATAGATCACATCTTGGGTGATAAATCAAACCTCGGTAAATTTAAGAAAATTGAAATCGTATCAAGCATCTTTTCCAACCACAACGCTGTAAGACTAAATATCAATTACAGGAAAAAACTGTAAAATATACAAACACATGGAGGCTAAACAATATGCTACTAAATGACCAAGAGATCACTGAAGAAATTAAAGAGAAAATCAAAAAATACCTAGAAACAAATGACAATGAAAACATGATGACCCAAGAGCTATGGGATGCAGCAAAAGCAGTTCTAAGAGGGAAGTTTATAGCAATACAATCCTACCTCAAGAAACAAGAAAAATCTCAAATAAACAACCTGACCTTACACCTAAAGCAATTAGAGAAAGAAGAACAAAAAACACCCCAAAGTTAGCAGAAGGAAAGAAATCATAAAGATCAGATCAGAAATAAATGCAAGAGAAATGAAGGGAACACAAATGAAGATCAATAAAACTAAAAGCTGTTTCTTTGACAAGATAAACAAAATTGATAAACCATTAGCCAGACTCATCAAGAAAAAAAGGGCAAAGAAATCAACAGAATTAGAAATGAAAAAGGAGAAGTAACAACTGATACTGAAGAAATACAAAGGATCATAAGAGATTACAAAAAGCCACTCTATGCCAATAAAATGGACAACCTGGAAGAAATGGACAAATTCTTAGAAAAGCACAAGCTTCCAAGACTGAACCAGGAAGAAATAGAAAATATAAACAGACCAATCACAAGCACCGAAATTGAAACTGTGATTAAAACTCTTCCAACAAACAAAAGCCCAGGACCAAATGTCTTCACAGGTGAATTCTATCAAACATTAGAGAAGAGCTAAGTTTGTCTTTCTCAAACTCTTCCAAAATATAGCAGAGGCAGGAACACTCCCAAACTCATTCTACGAGGCCACCATCACCCTGATACCAAAAGCAGACAAAAATGTCACACAAAAAAAAGAAAACTACAAGCCAATACCACTGATGAATATGGATGCAAAAATCTCAACAAAATACTAGCAAACAGAATCCAACAACACATTAAAAGGATCATACACCATGATCAAGTGGGTTTTATCCCAGGAATGCAAGGGTTCTTCAATATATGCAAATCAAGCAATGTGAGACACCATATTAACAAACTGAAGGTAAAAAACATATGATAAACTCAATAGATGCAGAAAAAGCTTTTGACAAAAATTCAACACCAATTTATGATAAAAACGCTCCTGAAAGTAGGCATAGAGGGAACCTACCTCAACATAATAAAGGCCATATATGACAAACCCACAGCAAACATCATTCTCAATGGTGAAAAATGAAACCATTTCCTTTAAAATTAGGAACAAGAGAAGGCTGCCCACTCTCACTGCTATTATTCAACATAGTGTTGGAAGTTACAGCCACAGCAATCAGAGACAAAAAATAAATAAAAGGAATCCAAATCAGAAAAGAAGAAGTAAAACTGTCACTGTTTGCACATGACATGATACTCTACATAGAGAATCCTAATGATGCTACCAGAAAACTACTAGAGCTAATCAATGAATTTGGTAAAGTAGCAGGATACAAAATTAATGCACAGAAATCTCTTGCATTCCTATACACTAATGATGATAAATCTGAAAGAGAAATTAAGGAAACACTCCCATTTACCACTGCAACAAAAAGAATAAAATACCTAGGAATAAATCTACCTAAGGAGACAAAAACCTGTTGCAGAAAACTATAAGACACTGATGAAAGAAATTAAGGATGATAGAAACAGATGGAGAGATATACCATGCTGTTGGATTGGAAGAATCAACACTGTGAAAATGACTATACTACCCAAAGCAATCTACAGATTCAACGCAATCCCTATCAAACTACCAATGGCATTCTTCACAGAACTAGAACAAAAAATTTCACAATTTGTATGGAAACACAAAAGACCCCAAATAGCCAAAACAAGCTTGAGGAAGAAAAATGGAATTAGAGGAATCAAGCTCCCTGACTTCAGACACTACTACAAAGTTACAGTAATCAAGACAGTATGGTAATGGCACAAAAACTGAAATATACATCAATGGAACAGCGTAGAAAGCCCAGAGATAAACCCACGCACATGTGTTCACCTTATCTTTGATAAAGGAAGCAAGAATATACAATGGAGAAAAGACAGCTTCTTCAATTAGTGGTGCTGGGAAGACTGGACAGCTACATGTAAAAGAATGAAATTTGAACACTTCCTAACACCATACACAAAAATAAACTCAGAATGGATTAAAGACCTAAATGTAAGGCCAGACACTATCAAACTCTTAGAGGAAAACATAGGCAGAACCCTCTATGACATAAATCACAGCAAGATCCTTTTTGACCCAACTCCTAGAGAAATGGCAATAAAAACAAAATAAACAAATGGGATCTAATGAAACTTAAAATCTTTGGCAGAGCAAAGAAAACCATTAACAAGACAAAAAGACAACCCTCAGAATGGGAGAAAATATTTGCAAATGAAGCAACTGACAAAGGATTAATCTGCAAAATATACAAGTAGATCATGCAGCTCAATATCAAAAAACAAAAAACCCAATCCAAAAATGGGCAGAAGACCTAAATAGTCATTTCTCCAAAGAAGATATACAGATTGCCAACAAACACATGAAAGGATGCTCAACATCACAAATCATTAGAGAAATGCAAATCAAAATCACAATGAGGTATCACCTCACACCAGTCAGAATGGCCATAATCAAAAAAATCTACAAACAATAAATGCTGGAGAGGTTGTGGAGAAAAGGGAACCCTCTTGCACTGTTGATGGGAATGTAAATTGATACAACCACTATGGAGAACAGTATAGAGGTTCTTTACAAAACTAAACATAGAACTACCATATGACCCAGCAATCCCAATACTGGTATAAACCCTGAGAAAACCATAATTCAAAAAGAGTCATGTACCACAATGTTCACTGCAGCCCTATTTACAATAGCCAGGACATGGAACAACCTAAGTGTTCATCCACAGATGAATGGATAAAGAAGATGTGGCACATATATACAATGGAATATTACTCAGCCATAAAAAGAAACGAAATTGAGTTATTTGTAGTGAGGTGGATGGAGTTAGAGTCTGTCATACAGAGTGAAGTAAGTCAGAAAGAGAAAAACAAATACCATATGGTAACACATATATATGGAATCTAAAAAAAAAAAAATGGTCTGATGAACCTAGGGGCAGGACAGGGATAAAGATGCAGATGTAGATAATGGACTTGAGGACACGGGGAGGGAGAACGGTAAGCTGAGATGAAGTGAGAGAGTGGCATGGACATACATTCATTACCAAATTTAAAGTAGATAGCTAGTGGGAAGGAGCTGCATAGTACAGGGAGATCAGCTCCACGCTTTGTGACCACCTAGATAGGTGGGAAAGGAAGGGTGGGAGGGAGATAGATGCAAGAGGGAGGAGATATGGGGATATATATATATATATACATATAGCTGATTCACTTTGTTATACAGCAGAAACTAACACAACTTTGTAAAGCAATTATACCCCAATAAAGATGTTTAAAAAAGTAAAATAAAACGAGCCCTGTCAAAAAAAAAAAAACTAAACAAATCAAAAAGAGACAATCATTAGCTCTACAGAAAACAGAAAGTTAGAGAGGAAAGAAAAAGTAATTGTCATAACATAGCTCAGCAGTGAAGAGTGCTTATGGAATATAAACATGGAATATTCATGCAACAAACAATGCAGTAAGTACATGAAAGGGTGGAAGAATAGAAAATGTACTTGTGTGTATGGGGGAGGTGCTTCTTGGTGAAAGGTAACTTTTTATCTTCCATGGTGGGATATAAAGAGATATGTCTAAACTGAAAAATCACAAAGAGGCCCTATATGATATTCCTTAGAGATAAAAAAACTGCGGTGGGGTGGGGATGGTGGTGTGCTGAATTGGGGGATTGGGATTGACATGTATACACTGATGTGTATAAAACTGATGACTAATAGGAACCTGCAGTATAAAAAACAAACAAACAAAAAAAAACAACTAATACTAAACTTTCTTTGGGTTATTTGTATGGAAATACGTTAATATAAATTTTCAGACATTACATGAAATTTCTAAAAATCTTATATGTTCTGGTATAATGTTATGTCATAATTCTAGTTATTACTTTAAAATGTATATCTCAGAAGTAACTAAATTTCCTTGTCAATTGCATTATTATGACCTTTCATCAAATCTTTAACTGTGGTCATTTTTAAGTCTTTTGTCATTACAGACAGTTCTGGGTCTACTCTGATGCTTTTGCAAAAATGTTCCTATAAAAGGGTTTCATCTTCAAGGAATTCATGGAAAAGACTCTGACAAGTACAGGTTTCTGGTAACTGACTATACTGCTGAACTGAATGAATAAGCATTTTCAGAACTCTAATGGACAACTGATGAATTCATAAAAGTGCTAACAAAAGATCAAGATGAAAAACAAAAATTAATTACATGGTACTGAGTGAACTGATGAGGATGATTATAATTTTTGTGACTTTCTGTTTGAATTAAAAAAAAAAATCCCACAAGGACTCAGAGGCAAAAAATATACAAATCATTTTCACTGCAAAGTAAAGGAGCTGTTACAGTGGAGGATTACTGGACTGAATGTCAATATTATGACATAGTATGAGTGTGAAAAAAAAATTTTTTTTAAGTTAAAAGTATTTACAATTATTAGGTAGGGTAGTGTGTTTTTCATAATAACCTTGACAGAAATACTTGACTTGAAACTTTGATTAAAAAATAAAAACTATATTAAAACTAAGAGTAAACAGAAAAATCATATTCTGGTCCATTAGCAGGTCACAAACAGCACTTTGATAATGAGAACTGATGTAGTCTGATCCCTAACTCTGCTTTACAGATAATCTATCTGAGACCCATAGGAGTGAAGAGACTTGCCCAGGATCACCCATGGGGTTAGAGGCATAGACAGAAGGAAGTATCAGATCTTTGAACAGTTTCCAACGTTAGAGAGTTTTTGTTTATAGCACCCTGCCAATAAGCCATGTCTGCCCAAGGAGTCCTGCAGCATCTGGGCCTCAGTCATTTAGGACTGAGTTCTGTAGGGACAAGCGCCATGGAAGGAGACTTGAACACTGCTTCCAGAAGCTTACAGTCAGAAGACTAAGACCCATGTGTCAGACCCTTGTGGAATAATTAAGTGCCCCAGGAACTCACTCTAAACTGTTACCCCTGCGACACTGGCACTGCTCTCTCCCTTCTGCCCTCACATTTTGGCTACTGCAGCTTCAGCTAAGAAGTTGACACCTGGGGACTTGCCTTTTTTTCTTACACTGTTAGATAAATCTTTAAAATAAATAAATTTTTATTATTATACAGATGGACAATTATGTTTTCACTAGCATCATACAGAATAAAGAAAACAAACCAAACATAAATAGGCATATATAATAGAAGGTAACAACAACAAAAATTTCAAGTGGAGGGGGAATTTAGAGGCATTAGGATTCTACCTACCTATTTTAAAATAGGTTTTATAGGGTTGGCCAAAAATAATGACCAATAAAGGGAAAGTTGTTAGGAAATAGGCACTCACATCCCTGTTGGTTGGAATGTTAATCAAGGCAAATTTTGGAAGACAATACAGCAATAGCTATCAATAATTAACATTCACTTACCTTTTGACTCAGCAGTTTCTTTGCTAGGAATTTACCAAAATGTATGCCAAGATATATGCACAATGAAATTCATTGCAGCATTGTTTATAAAGCAACAATAAAAGAACAAAAAATAAACTACTTAAGTATCTATCAATAGCAAAGGGGTCAAATTATTAACTGTTGTATATCCCTACAATGTAATAATAAGCATCCTTTAGAAAGAATGAGTTAGATCTATCTTGCTGACATGGAAAGATTTCCAAGACATACTGTTTAGTTAAAAAGGCAAGGTTCAGCATAGTATATTTCCATTTGTTTCATACACACACACACACACACACACACACAAACTGTTTTCCATAAAAAGTGTTGTCATCTTTGAAGAGACGAATCAGAGCCCCAGAGGAGAGGTGAGGAAGAGTTTTGCTTGGTCTTATACCTTTTAGAAAGTTTAAATTCCAATCATATGCAAGTATACCTTTTTTTTAACAATGAAGTTTAAAGATAGATAATTCATGAAAAGCAGTAAGTAAATTCTCATTCAGAGAGGGGAAATTATTTTCCTAACTTCTCTCCAATGGTAATAGGAGTCTGAGAACTAAAATTTAAAGCTTTGCCTGATGCACTGCTTTCCATAACTTCCCCTCCCAGTCCCCTGATCTGTAAAATGAGAACATTTCTTCCCCCTCTTCTTTAGAAGATGTCAGAAAAAGATGCCTGGATCCTGAAAGTTGTGTCATAGCTACTTGTTCAATAAATGAATGAATGAATGGGAATTAAGATAATGCACGTGAAAAATAAAGGATTACTGCTTTGAAAGGGTTAATGCCCTCTCCCCACCTGGGACTTGATTGTCTGACCCCTGAGTCCCCATTTGGAAAGAAGGTGACTGGCCCAGTGACTACTCCTCCTGGCGTGATGGATGAGAGGAACACGCAGGAAGCAGCCACCAAAGGCTTGGCATTGGCTCCTGTTGGCTTTCTGATCACATCGCGGCTGGCTGTCAAGTCCATGGCCCAGCGATTTATGGCGTCCCTGGGCAAGAGCAGCCTGTGCAAGGCTGCTGCTGTGGCAGCTCAGGGACGGGAGCCAAGCTCTCATTCTCCTTGAAGATGGAAACATTCCTCCTATGGGCCGGGAGCTCTCCCTACATCAGAACAGAAAGAATGCACCCTGGTGCCTCCCCTGTTCCCATGGGTTTCTTACCAGGATTGTACAGCTGCCAAAACAGTGTTTCCGTGGACAACCCAGGCTGGTGCAAGGCAGACATCTTTGCCAGACGCTGCTTCCCAAATCACTGACAGCAATAAAAAGGCATTTACTATCTCTGTCTTCGTCTCAGACTTACGCCTGATGACTGCCGCATCTCAGGAAGAGTTGAGCAGAGAGCTCTCTATAATTCGTTTAACCAACTCTAAGCAGAATGCTACATTTGCAGCAACATGGATGCAACTAGAGATTATCATACTAAGTGAAGTCAGAAAGAGAAAGACAAATGCCATATGATATCACTTATATGTGGACTCTAAACTATGGTACAAATGAACCTATCTACACTGTAAATCAACTATATTTCAATTTAAAAAAAACATACAAAAGAGAGGGGGAAGAAAAGAATGCTGCAGGCAGCAAGGGTGGTCAGGATGGAATCCTGGATAGGAGTGTGAGCTCTGGACTCCAAAAGACCTGTGTCCAAACCCTGGCTCAGCTGCTGTCAGCAGTGTGACCTTGGGCACATTATTTAACCTCTCTGTGTTTCAATATCCTCAGCTATAAAATGATAATCCTAATAATAACACCCAGACCATAGGTTTGTTATGACAAAATGAGATAATTCATTTGAACAGGACTTTGTCAACTATATTTAGGTAGGCTGTTCAGCAAAGAATGGATCTTGCTTACAGTAAAGGGAGAAGAATTCACATCCAGTTGGAGGAATCATAAAAGGATTCTTGAAAGAATGAGTCAGTAGGATGTGGATGGTCAGAGATGAAGGAAGGGCATTCCAGATATAAGAAACACTAAAAAAGAATGCACAGGGGAAGGAAAACAGGAAACATCCTTAGGGAAGTTGTGTGGTTCAGCAAGGCTGGAATGTAGGACAGTATAGGGAAGATGAAACTGATGAGAGATGAAACTGAAAAGGGAAATTGGCTGCGAGGACTCTGAATGCCAGGTTAAGGAAGTCAGTTGGGAGCCATGGAAGCTGTGTGAGCTGGGGCAAGGCAGAAGCAGAGCTGCACCTTAAAGGAGGCATTTGGCAACGTGTATATTGGCACAGATAAGAGAAGGTGCTACAGAGGTTTCTATGAAAGGCAAGTTTATTCAGTGGAAGCGCTTCTAAAATGCCCCCAGATAATCCCTCAAGTCTCTTTTATTGTAAATGGGGCACCTCGGGCTACAGCTCTGTCTCTCCTTCCCAAAGTAACACATACTATGAACAGATTTGTACATAGAGAGTGCTATACTGAGGACACTTGCTGCCAATTCCAAGGACCATTCAAGTCTCTTCTCCCTGGACTCTGTTTCCCCATCTAGTCAATAGCAAGTGTGAAATAGATGAATGTTGATTAGCCTTACATGATTTTTTGCTACATCCATATACCCCATTTAGTATTATTTGTTTAACCTTTCTCTTCAGTCAACCCATTTGTTTTTTGTTTATGCTAAAATATATTTGAAAAGAAGGGATCTTTCTACCACTGCCATGAAGAGAAAATGTCTATTTCCTCCTTCAAATAAAAGTTAACCACCATAAAAGTTAAAGAAAAATGCAAAAAAAAACCAAAACCTCATGAAAATCTAGCTAGAGCCTCTTGCTCTCTCTTTTTTTGGAAAAGAGACTGGCACTTATTAATGAGGTGACATATAGCAGGAGATTGAGACATTCTCCCCCTGAGCTAATGCAATGATTAAAGGAGGACTGAGGAGCAAATTCCTTCCTCACAGCGATTCACTTTTTATTCAACAGGATCTCACCTAAAATCTTTTTTGTAAACCAGACTTACACATTCTCACAATCTGACAAGCAGTGAACTCGATGATCTCTAATAATCCTTCCATTTCGTTTTTCTTTTTTTGAAAATATTCTTTCAGTACTTTCAGATACATATCAGGTGCTTTCCTAAGTTTGGCAGATCAACAAAATGAGTAAGAACTGTCTGTGCATTCTCATCCCAGGTCAGCTGGGAACTTGTTTGGTGTCACTGGACAGCTTCCTCACCCAGCTACACTCAGACCTCACTTTCTCTACCTCTGAAACATTGAGGTTGAACCACACGATTGCTGTGGTTCTATATCTAGCTTTTTATAACTCGGTAAAGCCAAGGTGAGAGAACTGGGGATTAGGGCAGGGGTTAATGCAGAAACTATGGCAAGGATGAATTCATATAATGACACTGGCAAGTTGATCAAGTCTGAGGTAGGTGCTAAGGTTGGCTGGCTTAAAATTGGGGGCGTTTGGTACAATCACTTTAGAAAACTGTCAGTATTTGCTAAATCCAAGCATACATATATACAATGAACCAGCAATTCCATTCCTCAGGGAAACTGAGTGCTTATGTCCATCAGAAGACTGTACAAGAATGTCCATAGCAACTTTTTCATAACTGCCCAAAGTTGGAAACAATCTGTGGCACAAAAATGGATAAATAAAACATGGTAGATGGACCCGACAGAATACTACACAGCAGTGGGAAAGAATGGCCTGCTGCCACACTTTACAACATGGATAATTATGTTGAGCAAAAGAGGCTAGATATAAAAGAGTACATACTATGTGATTCTGTTGTACTTATATGTTGTTACAGAACTGACAAAACAAATTTATCATAATAGAGATCAGAATAGTGGTTACCTAGAGCAGAGAGGTTTTGTTTGTTATTTTTTTAAACATCTTTATTGGAGTATAATTGCTTTACAATGGTGTGTTAGTTTCTGCTTTATAACAAAGTGAATCAGCTATACATATACATATATCCCCATATCTCCTCCCTCTTGCATCTCCCTCCCACCCCTCTAGGTGGTCACAAAGCACAGAGCTGATCTCCCCAGAAGAGAGGTTTATATTAATTGGAAAGGGGCATGAGGGAAGCTTCTGGGCTGCTATAAATGTGCTATACCTTGATCTGGATGGTGGTCACACAGATGTATACATATGTAAAACTCCATCAAGCTCTACACCTACAATTTATACATTTTAATATGTGTAAGTTGTATCTCAACAAAAAGTAAATAAAAAATAATCAAGGAAAAAAATAATCAAAGAAACCAAAGTTGATGAAGATATTGGGCTTACCCAAAGATAGAAGCAAAAGGGAAGATTACTCCAGATGAAAAGGGTTGCTCTGATTTTACCCCACTATCGAAAGCCACTTTATGTGCTGCTGCAGACACAATCTTAGAAGGACCATATCTTCAGGTAGATCAAGTGATATGATGGGGTCTTCATAGATATCATGTGTTGGAAAGTGAAATAATAGAAAAGGGTTCCAATGGAGAGTAAGACCCTCAAAGGGGTGGGTGGTGGAGAGGAGACATGGTCAGACATCACAGACCAATGAAAAAAAATGTACTATATTTTTGGAACTAGCTATGTCCTAAAACGTCCACCAAACATACCACTCAAGTTCTAAACATAAACCCAGGACAAAGGGGATGTGTGGTGGAGTGGGAAATGTACAGGATCAAGTGTTTGGAGATATTAGTCCAAATTCTGATCCACCATTAAGTTAGAGTATGACCTTGGACATCTTATAAAGTCCTCCTTAGCCTTAGTTTCTTCACCTATAAAGAATGGTAAGTCGATTACACTGCTGGACTTTAACTTTGTGGGATCATGAAGCATTTTGAGACTCTGATGAAAACCACAGATCCCCTCCTCAGAAAAATGCCCATATACACCAAGTTTTGCCTATGATTTCAAGAGGCTTGTAGAATCCTTGAGGCCCACCCATGGGCTGCAAATTAAGAGTCCCTAGATTACAGGCTTTAAAAAATTCATTCTAAGGATTATTTTTCTACATTTCCTTTTTTAATTTTTCACTGTTGCTACTACTGAGTCTCTTCTTTTTTTTTAAATTAATTAATTAATTTATTTTTGGCTGTGTTGGGTCTTCGCTTCTGTGTGAGGGCTTTCTCTAGTTGTGGCAAGTGGGGGCCACTCCTCATCGCGGTGCGTGGGCCTCTCACTATCGTGGCCTCTCTTGTTGCAGAGCACAGGCTCCAGATGCGCAGGCTCGGTAGCTGTGGCTCACGGGCCTAGCCGCTCTGCGGCATGTGGGATCCTCCCAGATCAGGGCCCGAACCCATGTCCCCTGCATTAGCAGGCAGATTCCCAACCACTGCGCCACCAGGGAAGCCCTGAGTCTCTTCTTTTGTTCTCTCCCCACTTCCGACTTCAAGAGCTGCCAAGACTACTAGCTTCGAGCTGCCACTTCCAGATTATGTTGGGGACCAAAGGGGATTATGATGGACACACACAGCTGGTCCCAGCCAAGCATTCCCCTTGCCCACCGGTCTCATCCAAGGCTTAGGGGATGTGTGCTTGCTGGAGAGGCAGAAAATCAATTCATAGCTGGGTAGCTGGGAATCACTTTTTCCATTTGTAACTTTACAGTAGTAATTAAAACAAGCAGGAAGCAGGGAAGAAACAGTCTTTTTCTTCCCTTTCCACCTGCCTATCCTTTCCCTATCATGTGGCTGGGAGAGGGGCCCAGAAGCCTGAGAGTCAGGACTTTTACTATTGAACCTAATTGCTTTGGGGCTACATTATGTCAAAAAGCAGACCACAGATCTGAACCTTAAGCAATATCCAACTCCATAACAGTTAGGTTTCCTTGTCAGATTCAGGCTACTAGATATCCACAGAGGAAGTTTGGGGGTGGGGTGGAGAAGGAGAGTTACAGAGCAGGGATGGAGGAGGGGAAAGGCTGGGAGAGAGTAGTGGGTATGACTTCTCATCTCAGAGAATTAGCCAAACCATTGAAACAGGTTTGAAAGACAGTCGGATGGAATGCCTGTCCTCATTTGTGCAAGGGTTTCCCTAAAGACCCAAACAGGTCTTTCTCACATCTACATATCTGCTCCAAGTCACTACCCATTATAATCCAATTCTGTTGACAAACTGCTGGATTTTTAGCTTCATATGCAAGGAATAGTAACTTAAAAAAAAAGACATCCCCAAATCCAAACCAGTAATTAATGGTGAGAATTTCAGGTAGTGTGGATGGCAAGAGTGGGGATGGAAGGGAGAATTAGGTTGTAGTAGTCTTTTCTTGCCATTACATCTCTACCCATCCCACCCCCACCCATAGAAATCTACTTCGCAATTAGAAGACCATAAATCTGAGGTCAGACCTTCCCTTCACTAGCTGTGAGATCTTAGACAAGTTAGTTTTCTTTTATAAGCTTCAAGCTCCTTGTCTCTAAAATCGACATAATATCAACTGCTCCTAAGGGCCACTGGAAAGAGTAAAAGAGAGTACACACAAAGAGACTTGCCCAGTGGATGCTCAGGACAGATGAGTTTCTCCTCTGCCCTTGCCTGACCATTCCTGTTTCCTGATGGGCTGGGCTCAGACAGCCCGCTCTTTTGAGCACCCAGAGAAGAACAGAATATGGTCATGGAAAACACAGCCAGGACAGTAGGTGGTGGCGGGGGATCACCCCCGACAAGACACCAGAACAGGAGACACTAGGCTGGGCTGCAAACTCTAAGGATAGGCAGACCCTTTCATGACACTGAGATTACGTGTGTTCATGTCTCACATACCAATTAAATCATATATTTCTGGCACAGAATTCATTGCTATTTCACCCCTGAGGCTGACTGAAATATTCATTCATTCAGCATCTTACCATATTATATCTAAGCTGTATTGCAGAGACTCTGGTGCCAGACCATTGGGTGTGAATTCTCAGTCCATCTCTTTCCAGCTGAGTGACCCATAACAAGCAATATAACTTCACTGAGCCTCAATCTTTGACCTGTAAAATGAAGTAAAAGTAGTTCCTACTTCAAAGGGTTGAGTTCTAGTTGAGGTCATAAATATGAAATGCTCAAAAACACAACAAAGGATAAGTAATATATAAATATCAATATTAGTTATAATTATTATTATTGTTGTTAGAGCTGGGATCTCCACTCCAAGAACCTTCAGTGTAATAAGGGAGACAGACAAGAAAAAACTGATTACAAAAAGTGTAAATGATGCAAAGGAAATACCCAAATATAGAGTACAGTGGAGTACCCATAGAAGGGATCCTTAATCCAGACCTAGAAGTAAGGAAAGGCTTTCAGGGCCAAGTAATATCTGAGCTTAGAAAACCTGAAGGGTTAGTAAGAAAGAGTACAAAGGCCTGGAGACAGGAAGAACGACACGGACATCTTGAGGACCTGACATTCTGAATGGAACAGAGAGTATGAGCAGAGAAGTCCAGGAGCATGAGGATGGAGAGGACATCAGGAAGCAGACTGCAGCTCCTAACACCATGCCTTGATTTTGTTCATGCTACCAATGGATCTGCCCATTTTATGGATGAGGCAAATGAAGCTAGAGAGGGTCACAGCTCGCTGAACCAGAACAGAGCACAGGACTATGGAGTCTCAATAGAGTTCCCATCCTATTACACCACCAGCTTTTTGAAAGTGAGCATTTTGGAAAGACTAAGGTCTAGGTCCCTTGAGTAGTACTAATAATCTCACCCTCACCAGGCTGAGCAGCACAGAGCTGTGGGCTGCAATCACCTCCCTCCCACCTCTGATGTGTCACATTCTCTGAACTGAGACAGTGGGACTGAAATACTCAAGGAAACCACTCTTCCACTTGAAATGTCAGGACAAGACATTAAGATTTGACAGATGAGGGAAAAGAGAAGCCACACCAAGGAACTATCACTGGGGTCCTTGTTTATTTTGCGTTGCAGGAGTCTCTGCTTCCGGAGGGAAGACAACAGATACAAACACAACAAAATCAAACAAAACCAAAAAACCAACTTTGGGGAGTGATTTGATAGCAAGTGGTGACCCTCTGAAAGCATTAGAGGGAAAAAACGTGAAAGTGGCCTTTGAAATGGTGCAATATTGCTGAGCTAAGGGAAAAGAAAAGACTGGAAAGAAAAGAAATAAGACTTGCATTGGTTTCCAAGACTCTGCAAGCAATGGCCAGCTTTTGGAACATTATGCTGAAGCAAAGGCAAATCAGAGAAGGAAGACCCTGAGGGTGATTTCACTTTGAAATGAGGGAGAGAAAGAAAGGATAAAATCTTTAAATCTGTGGTGAAACATGCAAATAGAATCAACACCCTTTGTTCCTTGATGTGGACACTCATGTACCTCGAGGGAAGGCAATGGATAAAGGATCTTCAATGACACTTCAGATTTCAAAACTAGAAGGTTCTTCTTTGGAAAAATATGGAGAGACCCCTTTCAAAGACCTTTATGTGGATGGAACAGACACTCAAGAGTACCCAGGCTATTGTGGGAATGAGAGGTATGGGTAGGTCAGGGACTGGGATTTTTTCAGAGAAGAGTGTATTATGTTGTAGATAAAAGAAGGGCATACTTCAGAGACAGCTCAGAGATGGTACATCAAACAAAGGAATGTATTTCAAGAAGAAAATCTAAAGTCTACCTTTTTTTGACATGAAAGGGAAGTCATAGTCTCTGCTATGTGCTTTGCCATTTCATCTCACATTGCCTGGGGTTCTCCAATAACCTTACATAATCTTCACTAGTAAACACTGGTTGAGGATTTTCATTATGTGAAAACTAACTCTACCTGACACTAGGTGGGATTCAATGAAGTATAGGGCAGAGATCAAGCCAAGAGAAGTTCCAACCTAGTTTGGAGGCAAAAACGCAGGTGGGAAAAGTAAATGACAGGACAGGAGTATACATGAAGTGTCATTAACAATAATAATAATAATAATTGTAAAGGCAACAAGTGCTATAGAAGTTCAGAGGTCAAACATTTCTGCTGGTATTATCACCCCAGCAAGGCCGTATGCTTTATACAGAGAAGAGTCACATTTTCTGCTTCTCTGTATACTGTATATCCGAAGACCACCAGGCTGAGGGAAGAAAGAAGCTCACTACAGAGCTCTTGTCTTTAAACAGAAGGAGTAATGGCAAGTGCAGTCCAAGCCTAGAGTCATGTGTTTGCAGACTGCTTCTTGGAAGTGAAATGGCAATTATGGCTCATGTTGATATGCTATTTACCCTGTAGACAGAATAGTGCCATGGTTAAAATGCAGGAGCTACCACTGAACTGCCTAAATTTGAAACTTGGGGTTTTTTTTTAACATATTAATATGCTACCTTGGATTACTTGCAAAAGCCTTCTATGCCTCAGTTTTCTCACTGTGAAAGGGGGATAATAACAGTATCCACTAATGGAAACCATCCACCAAGTAGGCTCCCTAATAGCTGCGCTATGGACTGAATGTTTGTGTCTACCTACAATTTGTATGTTGAGGCTTAATCCCCAATGTGACACTATTAGGATATAAGCCTTCAACAGGTGATGATGTCATGAGGGTGGAGCCCTCATAAATCAGATTGATGTCCTTATAAAAGAAACCCCAGAGAGCTCCCTTGCCCTTCTGCCATGTGAGGGACACAGCGAGAAGACAGCTTTTTTTTTTTTTTTTAACATCTTTACTGGAGTATAATTGCTTTAGAGCGTTGTGCTAGTTTCCGGTAAACAACAAAGGGAATCAGCTACATGTATATATATATATCCCCATATCCCCTCTCTCTTGTGTCTCCCCCCCCCACCTTCCTTATCCCACCCATCTAGGTGCTCACAAAGCACCAAGCTGATCTCCCTGTGCTATGCAGCTGCTTCCCACTAGCTATTTATTTTACATTTGGCAGTGTACATATGTCAATGATACTCTCCCACTTTGTCCCAGCTTACCTTTCCCCCTCCCCTGTCCTCAAGTCCATCCTCTACATCTGCGTCTTCATTGTTGTCCTGCCTCTAGGTTCATCAGAACCTTTTTTTTTTTTTTGTAGATTCCATATTTATGTGTTAGCATATGGTATTTGTTTTTCTCTTTCTGACTTACTTCACTCTGTATGACAGACTCTAGGTCCATCCATCTCACTACAAATAACTCAATTTCATTTCTTTTTATGGCTGAGTAATATTCCATTGCATATAAGTGCAACATCTTCTTTATCCATTCACCTGTCGATGGACACTTAGGTTGCTTCCATGTCCTGGCTATTGTAAACAGGGCTGCAATGAACATTGTGGTACATGTCTCTATTTGAATGTGGTTTTCTCAGGGTACATGCCCAGTAGTGGGATTGCTGAGTCATATGGTAGCTCTATTTTTAGTTTTTTAAGGAACCTCCATACTGTTTTCCATAGTGGTTGTATCAATTTACATTCCCACCATCAGTGTAGCAGGGTTCCCTTTTCTCCACACCCTCTCCAGCACTTACTGTTTGTAGATTTTTTGATGATGGACATTCTGATTGGTGTGAGGTGATACTTCATTTTAGTTTTGATTTTCATTTCTCTAATAATTAGTGATGTTGAGCAGCTTTTCTGGTGTTTGTTGGCCATCTGTATAAGACAGCTGTCTTTGAATCAGGAAGTGGGCCCTTACCAGACACTGAATCTGCTGGTACCTTGATCTTGGAATTCCCAGCCTCTAGAACTATAAGAAATAAATGTCTGTTGTTTTAAGCACCAGGCTTACAGTGTTTTTAATTATAGCAGCCCAAACAGACTAAGATAACCTGACTCCTAGCATTCACACCCTTGTAGAGTCACCTTACACACTGTACCAGCGTTGGTCTGTGTGACCACTAACATACAGCAGACGTGGTGGGATTCACTTCAGAGACTTGGGTATAAAAGACCATGGACTCCATTTTGGACGTTCCCTCTCACCTCCTCTCTCTCAGAGTTTTTGATCTGGAAGAAGCCAACTGCCATTTTGTGAGCAGCCATACAGAAAGGCCCATTTGGTGAGAAACTACAGCCTCCTGTCAACAGCCAGTGAAGACTGAGACCTGCCAAAAACCACCCAAGCATCTCGGAAGTAGATTCCTGGGCCCCAGTTGAGCCTAAAGATGATGACTATAGCCCCAGTCAACAGCTTACCCACAACCCTGTGAGAGACCCTCAGTCAGGACCACCCAGCAAAGCCCTCCTGATTTCCTGAACCTCAGAAACTGTAAGAGAGAATAAAATCTAAGTTTGGGGGTAATTTGTTACACAGTAATAAATAATACACCCATCTCATTAGGTAGTGGTGAAAAATAAAGGAGATGATAGATCTGACGCATTTAGGGCCTGGCACTTAACAGTCAATAAGTAGTTGCTAAGATTATGGGCAAGACACCATGCAAAGTATTTCATTTGCACGATGCCACTTACTTCTTACAATCTCACAAGTTCAGTAGAGGACAGCCAAATTTTAGACAAATTTGAAATACTGTGATAAAAAGATAAAATCCCACTTTATGCACAGAATGCAATATAATGTCAATTTTCACTCCTCCCATGTTGGTCACATATCGCATAATTTTAAAGTTTATGAACTGAAAGATTTTTAAACGATGCTTATACTCTTTCTTAAAGCTTCAAAATGACAGTGGTACCAGTTTAGCTCGAAGACAGTCTTCCTGTTTTCTGAGTACCCAATTCCAATGTGTGTTTTGGGGGTGTTTCCCCCACCACCAGCAGCAGAGTGTCTGAGAATACAATCCAATTCTGACACTATCTACCCAGAGATAGAATCAGATTCCACAGGTTAAGAGTTCAGTCCTACAAGACTGCCCACCGCCTTCAGACTCCAGCCGCAAGCCCAGGTTCTTACCTGCACTTCTGACCTACTGGCTACAAACTGGAGGTTCCAACAACTCCCTCCAACTCAAGATGGCAATCTCAAGTTCAGGTTGTTACCTGTACTTCTCACTGACTGTGAATCAGAGGCTCCCAAGATAAAATTATTATTATCTTCCACATTTTACAATTAAGGAAACTGAGGCCTATAAGAAATGTGGGTAACTTGTCCAGAGTCACAGTGCTAAGTGGCAGAAGATGGCATTTGACCCCCAGGCAGCTTGACTTCAGAGCCATGCTCTGAACCACTACACTGCTTTAGAGAAAAGAAAGGCCAGCTTTATAACATCCTCTGAGCTGCCTTGGGGTGAGCCCAAGTTTAACATTTTTCAGCTATTGATCAGAAAAAGCCATCTCACTCCCTCTATTATTGGTGCATTTTAATTAGTGTCAAAATTAATCAGCAACCTCAACATTATCCTCTTTTGGACTTCAGCCACAATACAAATACTTGTATGTATACAGTGTGTGCTGATGGTGTTTAATTCAAATGTATACACCAGTAATCTTTTCTTTACTTCTTAATTACACTATGCTTCCATTTACAGTTATCTAGTCAAACACAATTTATATTCAGAAACACATGGCCAGAGAAATGAGTAGTGGCACTGATGTCACTGTGAGGCATTTGCTGCAGCTTTCAAGAGAACCCAATCTTCCCAATCTGTTTGAAGCAAGTTTTCCTGTTAGGTCAAAGAGAGTTTTTCCTCAACGAATGGATTACCTTTTGGACATGAATCATATGACTCATGGAAAGGAGAAAGCAAGCCAGCCTGTGACCCATGTTTCACAGGGTCACCTCACTTCATCTTCACAACAAACCTTCAAGGTAAGTAGTTTGTCATGTAGGCATTTATGTGCACACACACACACACACACACACACACACACACACATACATTTATTAAGTGGTAGAGTAAAATTCAAAAGCTGCTCAATCCGACTCCAAATTCAAGCAGTGAAAACTTGACTCCAAATCTCCTCCCAGCACATTTGACTCCTGGAAGCATTGCCTGGCTTGGTTGGGCTACAGCACCAGTGTATATGGTGATCTTAAGAGTGGAGAATGGAGTATCTTCCCTGTCACAGGTGGGAGACATTCTCCATCCCAGATGAGAACATTGATCCAGAATCAATAGATGGGCTAGAACAGAGCTTCTCAAATTTAATGAATACAATAATCACCTGCAACCTTGCTAACAAGCAGATTCTGATTCAGTAGGTCTTGGGTGGGGTCTGAGATTTCTAATTTCTAACCACCCATCAAGTGATGTTTACGCTGCTGGTCTGTAGCCCACACTTTTTTTTTTTTTTAATACTTCTTTATTGGAGTGTAATTGCTTCACAATGCTGTGTTAGTTTCTGGTGTAAAACAAAGTGAATCAGCCATATGCATACATATATCCCCATATCTCCTCCCTCTTGAGCCTCCCTCCCACCCTCCCTATCTCACCCCTCTAGCCCACACTTTGAGTAACAAAGTTTTAGGGGACAGTATCAACAATACAATACCAATGGCATTCAGAATTAAGTACTGGTAAAGGAAGGTTTTAAAAAATGTTCAATTATAAGAGACTGGTTTGAGATGGAGGAGTAGAAGGACGTGGGCTCACTCCCTCTTGTGAGAGCAACAGAATCACAAATAACTGCTGAACAATCATTGACAGGAAGACACTGGAACTCACCAAAAAAGATAGCCCACATCCAAAGACAAAGGAGAAGCCACAATGAGATGGTAGGAGGGGCGCAATCACAATAAAATCAAATCCCATAACTGCTGGGTGGGTGATGCACAAACTGGAGAACACTTATACCACAGAAGTCCACCCACTGGAATGAAGGTACTGAGCCCCACATCAGGCTTCCCAACCTGGGGGTCTGGCAATGGGAGGAGGAATTCCTAGAGAATCAGACTTTGAAGGCTAGCGGGATTTGATTGCAGGCCTTCGACAGAACTGGGGGAAAGAGAGACTCCACTCTTGGAGGGCACACACAAAGTAGTGTACGCATCGGGACCCAGGGGAAGGAGCAGTGACCCCATGGGAGACTGAACCAGACCTACCTGCTAGTGTTGGAGGGTCTCCTGCAGACGCGGGGGGTGGCTGTGTCTCACCATGAGGACAGGGACTCTGGCAGCAGAAGTTCTGGGAAGTACTCCTTGCCAAGAGCTCTCCCAGAGTCTGCCATTAGCCCCATCAAAGAGCTGGGGTAGGTTCCAGTGTTGGGTCGCCTCATGCCAAACAACCAACAGGGAGGGAACCCAGCCCCACCCATCAGCAGACAAGCAGATTAAAGTTTTACTGAGCTCTGCCCACTAGAGCAACAGCCAGCTCTACCCACCACCAGTCCCTCCCATCAGGAAACTTGCACAAGCCGCTTAGATAGCCTCATCCACCAGAGGGTAGACAACAGAAGCAAGAAGAACTACAATCCTGCAGCCTGTGGAACAAAAACCACATTCACAGAAAGATAGACAAGATGACAAGGCAGAGGGCTATGTATGAGATGAAGGAACAAGATAAAACCCCAGAAAAACAACTAAATGAAGTGGAGATAGGCAACCTTCCAGAAAAAGAATTTGGAATAATGATAGTGAACATGATCCAGGACCTCGGAAAAACAATGGAGGCAGATATCAAGAAGATGCAAGAAATGTTTAACAAAGACCTAGAAGAATTAAAGAACAAACAAACAGAGATGAACAATACAATAACTGAAATGAAAAATACACTAGAAGGAATCAATAGCAGAATAACTGAGGCAGAAGAATGCTAAGTGACCTGGAAGACAGAATGGTGGAATTCACTGCCACAGAACAGAATAAAGAAAAACGAATGAAAAGAAATGAAGACAGCCTAAGAGACTTCTGGGACAACATTAAACACAACAACGTTCTCATTATAGGGGTCCCAGAAGGAGAAGAGAGAGAGAAAGGACCCAAGAAAATATTTTAAGAGATTATAGATAAAAACTTCCCTAACATGGGAAAGGAAATAGCCACCCAAGTCCAGGAAGCACAAAGAGTCCCAGGCAGGATAAACCCAAGGAGAAACACACCAAGATACATAGTAATCAAATGGACAAAGATTAAAGACAAAGAAAAATTTTTGAAAGCAAGAAGAGAAAAACGACAAATAACATACAAGGGAACACCCATAAGGTTAACAGCTGATTTCTCAGCAGAAACTCTAAAAGCCAGAAGGGAGTGGCATGATATATTTAAAGTGATGAAAGGGAACAACCTACAACCAAGATTACTCTACCCATCAAGGATCTCATTCAGATTTGACGGAGAAATCAAAAGCTTTACAGACAAGCAAAAGCTAAGAGAATTCAGCACCACAAAACCAGCTCTACAGCAAACACTAAAGGAACTTCTCTAAGTGGGAAACACAAGAGAAGAAAAGGACCTACAAAAACAAACCCAAAACAATTGAGAAAATGGTGATAGGAACATACAGATCGATAATTACCTTAAATGTGAATGGATTAAATGCTCCAACCAAAAGACACAGACAGGCTAAATAGATACAAAAACAAGACCCATACATATGCTGTCTACAAGAGACCCACTTCAGACCTAGGGACACATACAGACTGAAAGTGAGGAGATGGAAAAAGATATTCCATGCAAATGGAAATCAAAAGAAAGCTGGAGTAGCAATACTTATATTAGATAAAATAGACTTTAAAAGAAAGAATGTTACAAGAGACAAGGAAGGACACTACATAATGATCAAGGGATCAATCTAAGAAGAAGATATAATAATTATAAATATATATGCTCCCAACATAGGAGCACCTCAATACATAAGGTAACTGCTAACCGCTATAAAAGAGAAAATCGACAGTAACACAATAATAGTGGGGGACTTCAACACCTCACTTACACCAATGGACAGATCATCCAAACTGAAAATTAATAAGGAAACACAAGCTTTTAATGACACAATAGACCAGATAGATTTCACTGATATTTATAGGGCATTCCATCCAAAAACAGCAGATAACACTTTTTTCTCGTGGACACAGAACATTCTCCAGGATAGATCACATCTTAGATCACAAATCAAGCCTCAGTAAATTTAAGAAAATTGAAATCATATCAAGCATCTTTTCTGACCACAACGTTATGAGATTAGAAATCAATTACAGGGGAAAAAACGTAACAAACACAAACACATGCAGGTTAAACAATATGTTACTAAATAACCAAGAGATCACTGAAGAAATCAAAGAGGAAAATAAAAAATACTTAGAGACAAATTACAATGAAAACACGATGATCCAAAACCTATGGGATGCAGCAAAAGCAGTTCTAAGAGGGACGTTTATAGCAATACAAGCCTACCTCAAGAATCAAGAAAAATCTCAATAAACAATCTAACCTTACACCTAAAGGAACTAGAGAAAGAAAAACAAACAAAACCCAAAGTTAGTAGAAGGAAAGAAATCATAAAAATCAGAGCAGAAATAAATGAAATAGAAGCAAAGAAAAAAATAGCAAAGTTCAATAAAACTAAAAGCTGCTTCTTTGAGAAGATAAACAAAACTGATAAACCATTAGCCAGACTCCTCAAGAAAAAAAGGGAGAAGACTCAAGTGAACAGAATTAGAAACGAAAAAGGAGAAGTAACAGCTAACACTGCAGAAATACAAAGGATCATGAGAGATTACTACAAGCAACTCTATGCCAATAAAATGGACAACCTAGAAGAAATGGACAAATTCTTAGAAAGGTATAACCTTCCAAGACTGAACCAGGAATATACAGAAAATATGAACAGACCAATCACAAGTAATGAAACTGTGATTAAAAATCTTCCAACAAACGAAAGTCCAGGACCAGGTGGCTTCACAGGTGAATTCTATCAAACGTTTAGAGAAGAGCTAACACCCATCCTTCTCAAACTCTTCCAAAAAATTGCAGAGGAAGGAACACTCCCAAACTCATTCTATGAGGCTACCATCACCCTGATACAAAAACCAGACAAAGACACGACAAAAAAGGAAAATTACAGACCAATATCACTGATGAATATAGATGCAAAAATCCTCAACAAAATACTAGCAAACAGAATCCAACAACACATTAAAAGGATCATACACCATGATCAAGTGGAATTTATCCCAAGGATGCAAGGATTCTTCAATATACACAAATCAATCAATGTGATACACCATCTTAACAAATTGAAGAGGAAAAACCATATGATCATCTCAATAGATGCAGAAAAAGCTTTTGACAAAATTCAACACCCATTTATGATAAAAAACTCTCCAGAAAGTGGGCATAGAGGGAAACTGCCTCAACATTATAAAGGCCGTATATGACAAACCCACAGCCAACATCATTCTCAATGGTTAAAAATTGAAAGCATTTCCTCTAAGATCAGGAACAAGACAAGGATGTCCACTCTCGCTACTATTATTCAGCATAGTTTTGGAAGTCCTAGCCACGGCAATCAGAGAAGAAAAAGAAATAAAAGGAATACAAATTGGAAAAGAAGAAGTAAAATTGTCACTGTTTGCAGATGACATGATACTATACATAGAGAATCCTAAAGATGACACCAGAAAACTACTAGAGCTAATCAATGAATCTGGTAAAGTAGCAGGATACAAAATTAATGCGCAGAAATCTCTTGCATTCTTATACACTGATGATGAAAAATCTGAAAGAGGAATTAAGGAAACACTCCCATTTACCATTGCAACAAAAAGAATAAAATACTTAGGAATAAACCTACCTAGGGAGACAAAAGACCTGTATGCAGAAAAGTATGACACTGATGAAAGAAATTAAAGATGATATAAACAGATGGAGAGATATACCATGTTCTTGGATTGGAAGAATCAATATTGTGAAAATGACTACACTACCCAAAGCAATCTACAGATTCAATGCAATCCCTATCAAATAACCAATTGCATATTTTACATAACTAGAACAAAAAATCCTAAAATTTGTATGGAGACACAAAAGACCCCTGTTCTCTCTATGGAAAACAGTATGGAGGTTCCTTAAAAAACTAAAAATAGAATTACTGTATGACCCAGCAATCCCACTACTGGGCATATGCCCAGAGAAAACCATAATTCAAAAAGACAGATGCACCCCAATGTTCATTGCAGCACTATTTACAGTACCCAGGTCATGGAAGCAACCTAAATGCCCACTGACAGATGAATGGATAAAGAAGATGTGGTACATATATACAATGGAATATTACTCAGCCATAAAAAGGAATGAAATTGGGTCATTTGCAGAGACGTGGATGGATCTAGAGACTGTCATACAGAGTGAAGTAAGTCAGAAAGAGCAAAACAAATATCGTATATTAATGCATATATGTGGAACCTAGAAAAATGGTACAGATGAACTGGTTTGCAGGGCAGAAATAGACACACAGATGTAGAGAACAAACGTATGGACATCAAGGTGGCAAAGTGGCGGGGGGTGTTGATGGTGTGACAAACTGGGAAATTGGGATTGACATATATACGCTAATATGTATAAAATGGATAACTAGTAAGAACCTGTGTATAAAAAACAAAATTCAAAAATTCAAAAAAATGTTCCATTATATATGTAAAAAATGGTGATTGTGGTGATGAAAGTAACATTTATTCAAAGCTTACCATGTATCAGGCCCTGTTCTAAGTGATTAATGTGTAATAAATCACTTAATCCTCAAACAATTTTTTTGAGATGAATACTACTGTCATCCCATTTGACAGAAGAAAATATTGCGGAACAGAGAGGAAGGTACACATTATTTGAGTCTGAAAATATATATATAAAAAGAATAGATATGTGTGTAACTGAATCACTTTGCTATACACCTGAAGTTAATACAACATTGTGAATCAACTATAAAAATAAATAAATAAAAATAAAATAGCATCAAGATTTGAACCCAGATAACCTGCCTCCAAAGATGGGCTTGACACCTGATCCCACCAAAAAGTCCTAACAATTTTAAGTAACCACAGGGTGGGCTGACAGTGTGTGACAGTGTGTGCCAGTGGCTAATAGCACATGCAACCTTGGCAATGGTACTGGGCCTGATCATTTCAGAAATCAGCAACAACAACAACAAAAATACACAGTGCACATGAGCAAATTTAACAGTGGGCAACAAGACAGTGCATCAGTTCAGGGTCAGAGGAGGAGACAGAATTCCCCACAAAGGTGATGTCGATGAAGGGGCTACTGCTAGAAGCACAGGTAGAGTTAAGCGACAAATGAGGGATGCTGAGGCACCTGCAGACTAGCAACAGGGGACACTCATTGACTCTGTAAGGCTGAAAGGGCAAGGGTAGGGAGCAGTGTTGTCAGATTGCAGAAAGACCCAGATCCACGCAGGAGAGACCACCAGCAGGCACTACAGAGATGGAGGGATGCAGTCCCAACCAGAGAGCCTTGTGGAAGCAGGGAAAGTACCCAGTCCTCTCTCTCCTCATGCCTTCTAATCACTCAGTTCTACTTCTAACCCAATGTGGTGCAAGTCAGCAAAAGGAGCCCAGGTGAAGCAGCCCAGAAAGTGTCAATCTCCCAAGGCAGGGAGCAAGCCAGAAAACACTGGAAATGGATACAGAGAGGAGGGGCAAACAGAAAACAACCAGCACAGGTGGTAAGGAATCTGGGAACACTTCTATTCTATGTAGGACAGTTTAGGCAAATGTGGATATTTATAAACCAGGAGTGACCACCTGTTAGGAACAAATTTACCACAGTACAACTTGAAGGGTTGATGTATCCAGCAGAGAGGAGACAGTGCATCAGTGGACAAAACAATAAAGAGTGGGTCAAACGGGTATGCAGGCTTGAACCTACTATAATAAAGGAACTTTTAACCAATGTGGAAAGGACTGCTTTATAGAGCTCTGAGTTTGCCATCACCAGACTTCTTTCAGCATAGCGTAGAAGGTGCTTGATGGGGGTTTATAACAAAGATCCCAGCAGAAAAATGGTCCAGGTGAACTCTATAGTGTCTTCCAACCTAAGATCCTATAAATGTGCGATGTTATGACAAACCAGGCCAGGTGATCTCACAGGAGATCGCTGAGTCCAACTGTGCCAGGAGCACAGCCTCAGGACTCTGGGAATGAAGCTCAGCCAGGCTATGCCTTCACCTCTTCCTGATACTGGGAGTGATGTTACTACACTGCCACATCCAGCGTGACAGCTGGAGCCTCCTTTCTCATAACAATGATACCCCCTGAACTCTCTGGAGGGTTCTCGCTCCTCTTTGGTGAGTATATTGCTAACAGCATCACACTTGATGATTTGTGTCAGAGGATCTCACGCTAAAAGCATGGGAAACGAGCATCCATTTGGGGTGAAAACTGAATCCTTCTAAAATTCACATACCACTGTTATTTAATGGGACAAGTGGTTGGCCCTCTCTTCGCAAGTGTGTGTGACTCTTAAGGTTCAAAACCGGGGATTTAGTGTCAGATAGACCTGAGTTCAAATATTGGCTCCACTCTTCATAAATGTGTTGCCACAGACAAATTACTGGCTTCTTTGAACCTCTATCTCCTCTTCTACAAATATGGGGATATTGAGACCAACAGCTCAAAATAATTAAGTGATAGAAGGTAACTAAGACACACTAAATACTCACTGAACAATAGCTATTATTATTATTAACATCATCATTATCATCATCATCAGAAGAGTGAATAGAATGGCATGGGTCCAAGAGAAGGGATCAAACAGTGGAGAGGAAAGTAATAAATGAGGAGGTGAGACCTATTTTCAAATCCCACCAATGCTCTCCATCTCCTTGCTTGTTCAAATGGCAATCTCTCTGACGCTCACTATTTCCTCTCCGGGTAAAAAGATATAGTAACCTTTGCCCTACTTAGTAATCTCATGAGAAAATAAAAAGATGCTAAGGAGATCACCTGTTCAACGTGTCACAAGCTCCTATGTTGACAAGATCCAGGCAGCAAACCTTAATGAGACAAGTGGGTGGGTGGAAACAGTCTATTGGGAGTGAAGGGCCCTGGAAAACACATTCCCCACCTAAAGGTGGGAAGTGGCTACTCAATTCCATCTACCTAGTGCCAGCTGCTCCGATATCTAGTTTCCTATAAAGTTTCTGAAGTTTTAAGTCTTGATAACTAAGTCAAAACTGTAAAACCTCTATCAGCCAAACAAAGCCCTTCTGTGGAAACCAGTTTGGGCTCTCTAATAAAATACGATTCATTCTCTCTCTCTCTCTCAACACATGAGAGAGCAGAGGCACAGAAAGGTCTAGCAATTTGCCCAAAGTCACTCCACCAGTTAATACTGCTAAGGATGACATGACATCATGGATTTCTTTCCCTTCTCAAGAGCCCTTTGTTACCCGCCACCTGGCCACTCCAAGGTGGCTTTTGTTGTTGTTTTTAGTTATATGTGCATGTGTTTTTTCTCCAAGCAAGCTCTTTGAGAGCCATTTCCCACATCTTGCTCTGCCTAGCATTGATCGTGTGTCTCTGCCTGCACTGATCACACTCATTGTGAGAACTGCAGGCTCGATTATAACATGACCAGTGAATGATGAGCACAGAGTGACAGCATATCTGTGTCCTGAGGCAGGGCTTGAAAAGGCTCAGCTAAGAGTGATGACCTTCTACTGATGCTCCTTTTCTAAAAAGCAAAATGAATAGATGCCATTAGAATGCCTTACAAGTTATAAAGTAGTATTATTTGGGGGAAAAAGACTTTTAGGTAGGTATAATAAGTGCTGTTAAGCACTGCTACATGCTGGGTGTGGACCAAAGACTTGACATGATTTACTCAGTCCTTACAACAATCCTATGAGGTAGAAATAATTGCTATTCCCATTTTGCAGATCAGGAAACTGAGGCACAGGGAGGTTAAACTAAATTGCTCAGGGTCACATTGCTAGAGAGAGACAGAGCCAGGATGTGAATGAGTCAGTTTAACCCCAGAGCCTATGGCCTTTACCTATGCAATGTGTAGCCTCCCTTGGATGATCTAATTTAATCTTCAAGGTGACCTTATGAGAAAGTCCTGTTGTCTCCATTTTGTAGATGGCTAAACTGAGTCTAAGGGAGGGTAAGTGTCTTACTCAGGGTAACATAGCTAGCAGGTTGTAGATATAAGATGGCTGCCATTTCACTTGAAACCTTTGTGGGAAAGGAACCACATTTCTCTAAGTTGTTTTCTTAGTCCTTAATATTTTCTCACCTGTCCTTTCTTGGAGACTGGCTCCAAAAGGCATGCCCATGTCTCCAGGCAAGGCAATGAGTACCTTGCCAGGGAGAAGAGGAATAGCAGTGGCCTTCTGCTCACTGTATCATTAGGACATAAGCTTTACATGGTAGGAACCATGCCTGTTTTCTCCCTCTTCTATGCCTAAAACCTGGCACAGATCATCATATATATTTGCTGAATGAATGAATGGGATGAATGCACAGTAGAACTGTTTGAAATCTGCAGTTATGTTCCAAATACATTCCAAAGATGCAAAAGAGAAGGGACCTTTTAAGCTTAAAAAAAAAAATTATTAGCAGAAAGCCAGAAGGTCAAAAGCAAAGTTTGGTTGAATAAATCTTTTCAATTCTAATGAAGCAATCATTAAAAAGGAAGGACAAGAAAGAAATCTATTAGGAACTGGCAGTCTAGTCACTCAGGTACCCAAATAAAGAAATGTCAGAAGGAGAAAAAAAAAATAAAGAAATATGGCAGGAGCAGCTCTGCAGGGCCTCTGGAGAGGGGAGCAGGGGGCAACAGAGACTCAAGGAAGCCTCCCTCGGAAGCTCCATCTCTGCATCAGCGCCTCTGCCATCCCTCTTCCCCTCCAGCCCCCTCCCTCCATGTCTACTCCTGTCCCACAGCATTGGTTTATAAGTATACAGAACCAGGAGAGAAAGAGCCCTTGCTCCTGCTGCCCAGAGACACCATGGGATCAACCAGGATCCCTCACTTAAATTATAATGTCTGAAGGCTCCCTTGCTTTCTTTTCACCATGTTCTCATTGATCCTTGCAAGGCACCTGTGAACAGGCTGCCTAAGCACGATGACCCCCCATTAGACAGACTCAAGCACAGAAACAGTAAATCAAGCCCAGTGGTCTGCACAGTCCCAATGTTCATCCAAGAAGTCTGACTCAAGTTCCAGCGCTCCTCTTCTCCTTAGGCTGCCTCCTAAGACCTGGGATCTCCTGAAGGGTGTGGTGGACACAAGAGAGTGCCTTTATTTTAAGGAAGCAGATTCTCCTTATCCTCCATCCATTCTCAAAACGTGCACCATTCTTATACCATAGCAACTGGTCAAGGAGTAGCTGCCTCATCCAAGCTTGGCAACTCTAAAGCCCCATCTTATTGACCACAGGGATTGGATCAAGAGGTAGACATATGATCCAAGACAAGCCAACCCAAATCCTTCTCTGCAATTTCCTAGACCTAATTTGAGAGATAAGTATAATAGATAGGGTGGTAAATGTCCCCAATCCATTCAACCGCAGATAATTTTTCTAAGCCAGTGATGGTAATCTCATCCCTCTTATCAGTAATTGAGTTAACATGTGCCATGTGACCCAATTCTGGCCAATGAGAGGAAGTGAGTTAAGTATATGTCTAGGAAGTCACAGGTTGTGGTTGGGTCTGTATGTGACACTGGGAACTCATCCAACCACCCTACCAATGGCTTAAAGATGAAGCCAACACTGAACCCTCATACACTGTTGGTGGGAATATAAATTGGTGTAACCGCTGTGGAAAATAGTATGAAGGTTTCTCAAAAACCTAAAAATAGAACTACCATATGACCCAGCAATTCTACTCCTCGGTATATATCTGAAAAAACAAAAACACTAATTCAAAAAGATACATGCATCCCAATGTTCATAGCAGCATTGTTTACAACTGCCAAGATATGGAAGCAATCTAAGTGTCCATAAAACAGAGGAGTGAATAAAGAAGATGTGGTGTGTATATATATATATATATATATATATATATATATATATATATATATATACATATACACACATACATACACACACACAATGTAATATTAACCATTAAAAAATGAAATTTTGCCATTTGCAACAACATGGATTGACTTGGAGGACATTATGCTAAGTGAACTAAGTCAGACAGAGAAAGACAAATACTATATGATATCACTTATATATGGAATCTAAAAAATACAACACACTAGTGACTATAACAAAAAAGCAGCAGACTCACAGATATAGAGAACAAACTAGTGGGTACCATTGGGGAGAGGGAAGGGGAGAGGGGTAAAATAGGGGTAGGGGAGTAAGAGATACAAACTATTAGGCATAAAATAAGCTACAAGGATATAGTGTACAACACAGGGAATATAGCCAATATTTTATAATAACTAGAAATGGAATATAACCTTTAAAAATTGTGAACCACTATACTATACACCTGTAACTTGTATAACATTGTAGAGCAACTATATTTCAATTTTTTTTAAAAGATGAAGCCAACACAGAGAATAAAAGCAGGAAATGGAAAGATGCAGGGTACATGAGCACTCACCACACCACTGACTGTATGTTGACTAGACTTCCAATTATGTGATATAATAAATTCCCTTTTTAATTGAATCATTTGGGGCCTGAGTTTTCTGTTACTTGCAGCCCAAAGCCCTCTTTGTGATACATGCCTCTTTCCTTTTGGCCATGGAAATGCTACAAACTGACTTGGGAGCTGCTGGCGGTCATCACGGCACAGCTGTGATCACAGCCCCTGATCACGGAAAACAGTGGATCTAAAGCAGGAATGAGTATGCCTATAAAAAGCAGAAATAAGAGGCAGAAAGGAGAAGGGATCTGAGAGCGCTCAGGCTCCTAGTTGCTGTAACCTTGCTCTGTGGCTTGAGGGAACTTGGGTCTTTCCAACTCCATGTCCCAAACAAGTTCCATGTGAGTCCTCAGCCAGGGATGGAGCCAGCACTATGGTGGAAAGCACCCTGGTTAAGTGCTGGGAAAGTAATTTCAAGTCCATCTTCTGCCATTGACAAGCTGGGGGACTCTGGACTCTTCACTGGATTTCTTGAACTATCTTTAAAATGAGGAGGCTGGGACATTATCTGTCATGACTCGAAAGTACATCCCAGAGATTTCATGGCTATGAATTTATCCTCCACATAAACTCAAAAAACACTGAAAGATGCAACACAAAGATATCCATTGCAGCCTTGTTGATAGTAACAACCTAACTGGCCACCCAAGGGACTGCGTAAATGAGCTACAGCCATGGACCAAATCTGGCCACAGCCTGTTTTTGTATGGCTTGTGAGCTAAGAATGGTCTTATGTTTTTAAAGCATTGTTAAAAGAATCAGGAGGAGGAGGAGATGGTACAGAGACCCTATGACCCACAAAGCCTAAAATATTGGCTCTTTACAGAATGTTTCTTGACCCGTGAGCTATTGTATAATTGCCCTGTGAAAAAGCGGCCGTTGAAAATGAAAAAAAAAAAAAAAAGAGAGAGAGATCCATATGCACTCACATGAAAAGAGATCTACTACATATTGTTAAATAAAAATGCAGCTATCAGAACAGCATGAGTCACCTGATTACATTTGTGTCAAAATATAGAAGGCAAGTTATTTATGATGTATATGCAAATAAAATTTCTGGAAGGGTACACAGGAAACTTAACAGTGCATGCCTCTGGGGAAATGAGACTGAGACGGAGGTGATGAGAGACAGAAAGCCTTTTACATTGTACTTTACATTCTTCTTGACCCTTTCATTTTACCATGAGCACGTGTTGTGGTTCTAAGTGTAAAAATGAGCCAGTTGGACAATATGATCTCTTGGGGCACCTGCAGCTCTTGAGTCTGTCTAGACTAATAAGTTCTAATGTTGAGTTACCATTTTTTGCTAGTGTGACCACTACAATGCAGGGCACATCCTACACTTTGTTTTCATTTTCACAACAAGCTCCTGAGGTTATGACCTCCCTCGCCAGATGAGGAGACTCTGGCTTGGGCTACAGCTGAATATTCCAGGCCTCTGGCTCCACTACTCAGCTCCCAGAGGTGATACCGTTCAGTCTACCTGAGCCTGAGAGGCACAATGAGGCTGACTGTGTAAGCAAGTAGCAGCAGCAAAAGATATGGCGTATGACGTAAAGGAGGCCAGATATGTAATATGGCCGAATATTTCTTTCCTGGACCCACTGCAGGCTTTTATGGAGCAGAGGGCAAGGATGGGAGGTCAATTTTTCACAGGAGAGTTGGGGAAAAAGTCAATCTTTTCTACCGCCCCTTAAATCATATCATGCAAAGGGAGCCTACTCTGCTCACAGGGCAGGCTGTGTGACCTTGGGTAAATCACAGTCCCTCTCTGAACCTCAGTGCTTTCACTTTTAAAACGAAGAGGTCGGCCCAAATCGGGGCTCACAAACTCATGTTGACAGGGCCAGGCCAGTCAAGTTAATGGGTCAAGGGACCAGGTGGGGACAGTGGGGAACTCAAGAATTCTTGCCCTATTTAGAGCAGGGCAGAGTCTATCTATCACTTACAGGTTGCTGCCAAGGGTAAATGCAGACCAGTGTCACCAAATGGCCTGGTTTTCAAGAGAAGCCAGAATCCCTATTTTTATATCAAAAAATTCAATTTTAAAATCTTGCCATCTCATTCCAATATTGAAAAAAATCCACTCCGGTGGAAGCCAAAACCACCACCGAGTAGCCTGCAGGACTGCCAGTTTGCCACCTCTAACCAAGAGGGTCACCAGGGACACATACCACTGAGTCCCTGATGGAGGTGACAGGAACTGCATCACCCAAAGACCAAATTCCCCGGAGCTTTCATTTGCAACCATCCATCAGAATCCTCCCTGTTTCCTTTCTCTCCGCCACATCTCTGCTCACCCCAGCAAAGAAGAATTGGCAAAATACAGTAAATAAAGTCCTAAGCAAGTGAAGGAGAGAGGCGTGGACTCCAGTCATCTGAAATCAGCAACAGGAGGTGAAGTGAGAAGGTAGAAGCAAACTTTGCTAAAATGCCCAACTGCCCCTTTCCTGGGGACGAGTCCTAAAGTAGTTGCAGGAAGGGGGCTCTCTCCTCTCTCTGTCTACAAGCAGCATCTTGCCCCATTTCCTTCCCCTCTGCCAGCATCCTCAGCATCTTTGCACCCACATCAGAGATTTCCATACAAGGGAACAGCCCGTCAATCTAGAACTGACAAGCCCCCGCTACCGGCCGACCGTGACATCCCGGCTCGTTCTTCATTCTGACGTGGCTGCCAGAGACACCAGCCTCCTTGGCGACAACCTCCAGTTGATTGAAATACCGAATACCCCACAGTGGCAGGTGTGTTCCTGGGCGTGTGCACGTGCACACGTGATGGGGGAGGCCATCATTCGGGCTCGTGACAGCCCTCACATCAGAGGAGCAGGAAAAACAAGTCATTCGAGAGAAATGGAGAACTGCCCTACTCCAGAATCAGCCACGTCTCCCCACCACTGCAGGAGAAAGCCAAGCTCCCCGTACTGGAGGCCACCAACATTTTAGTATCAACCTGCTTTTCCAGTCTCATCCTCAACAACACCGTTCCTTCAAGGAACCTCAGTCACACAGATATTTTCCCAAAACTCTGACAAGAATGTCCCTCCATTTGGAGGAAGGCAGGTTTTCACGGTGCTTGTAAAAAAACAATTTAGGCAATTCCTTGGTACCTGGAATAGTAGTTCTCTTATAAAACCACTGATAATCTCTTCCAACCAATACTACCATGCAGTCTTAGCAAAAGTAATGATAAATATCATTTATTGAGTACCTGCTATGTGCCAAGCACTGTACTGAGTGCTTTGCCTGCTTTATATTATTCAACCCTTACAACTACTCTTGTTAGATGAAAACACTGAGGCACAAAGAGGTCAAGTACCCCACCCGATGTCACACAGCTAACACAAGGTAAAGCAAGGATTCAAACCCAGGACCTCTGTCTCAGGAGCCTACGACCTCACCTCTAGGATACGCTATCCTCCTCTGAGGTTCTGTGCAAGTGGAAATCTCCAACACCCCCTACACCTTGAGGTCCAGAGTAGGAGACAGCATATCAAGGAAAAGGGGATGAGATGGGAGTCAGGCAGTCTTGTCACTGATGCACTGGGTCACTTTGGACAGGTCACCTCTCCAAGCCTCTTTTTGCCTCTTCTCTAAAATTAGCGTTTAAATCAGATGACCCAGCTTGATGCAGTTTGGGATGCCACATACAAGTCATTTCACCCAAATGTATTTCAAAGGAGCCAAAAGAGAAAAAGGACTGCATGGTGGAGTTTAAAGGGATATGAATGTCTCGGTGAACATAATGGAAATAGGGTAGCAATCAGAGAGAGGTGCATAAACAAAGACATAGAATGACCTAAAAATCTATTTCTTTGGGACAGCTTGGTGGGCTCTACTGTGACTGATTAGACCCTGAGAATTCTACTCTAAAGGTTCAACTCCAGACAGAAAGGCCCCTCGCCCCTGGGTGAGCGCCCATGTAGGCAACACTGTAGATTCTCCGGTGTCCAGCAGAGGGCATCCACGTCCACATACTTGGCTGCTTGGAGGGACTGTTAACTTGGCAATCCTCCCCTGCCAGGACCTTGTCTGTCTTGCTTTGTTTTCCCTGCTCCGTTTGTCAGTGGGAACTGGAATAACCAAGCCATGGGATAGGCAACTGAGAAACTTAACGTTTGTTCCTCTATGCCTCTGGATTTCCAACCAACTCTTTTAAAAGACAAAGAGGCCGTTCAGCAGCCCCATTCCTCTCTGCCATTTCTCCTCTTTGTTCCTGGGTCTCTCCAAGCCGGTCAAGGAGATAAGAGAACGTGCCCAGCCCACACTCGTGCTGCGCCTTCTCTGCCTACTCTCAGGGATCTCTGATTTAGCTGAGAAGGGTTTCTCTTTATCAAATCACAGGCCTCCTTAGAAATGGCCCAAGAGACCATCACCGCCCACCGGGTGCTAAAATATGTTATCATTAGGCTCAACATGTGATTTAGTTAATTAAATGTCAGGCTTTTGATGGCATTAATTAGACCTGCTGCCGACTCCTCAGAAAACAAAACCAAACAAAAATGAAAACATCACTCCTAACCCAGAGAGACTCAATGGAGCCAAAGTGAGATCTTCCTAAAGCCCCCTCTCCTCCCAGGACAAAATTAGTCCAAATGGATCTTTGAACAGTTCCGTGAGTTTCATGATGTCATATTTCCTTTGAGGGACGATGTTGCTAATGTCCCTGGTATTTGAGAGCATTTAAGGTTTTTATTAATAATGACATAATTGTTCCTTACGTGAATAAACTATTTTAGAGGTTATAACCTACTTTCACATTCATCGTCTCTTTTGTGTTTCAAAATAACCTGCAGGGGTGGGTGGGGGTGAGGAAAGAGGCTCAGCTGCTGGAGGTCTCTCAGCAGGCTGGTCAGGGTGCTGGACCTCAAACCCAGACCTTTACGTGGACCCACATCTTCCCATTCGTAAGACACTTTTGCATGTGTGTTTTCTCATGTGTGAAACATCTAACAAAAACCCGGGCAGGGAGAAAGAGGAATAATTATCAGCATTTCTTGATAAGGGATGAAACAGAGGCCCCAAGAAGTCAAATGAGTTCGCTGAGGGACCTAAGCTAGTTAGGCTTTAGTTACTAACAGTAATAAGTGACAAAATGATGACCAGAATCACAAAGTCTCAGGGTTCTAGTTCAGATGCTTAAGAAACTGTCTAAGAGAAAACCAGGAGAGACCATGCTCTTCCAATAAAATTAGCAATAATAATCTGAGTGTCCACCAATTATTTAACCCCACCATATGCCAAGCATCCTGACACAGCATGTCTAAGTGCTCACAGAACTTTAAAACTAGGTATGGTTATCTAATCTATTCACCTGAACAAATAAAACCTTAGAGAGTTGATCATACAGGTAGAAGAGTGGAGAGGCTGGCATCTGGAACCAGGGCTTCCTGAATCTAAAGCCCACTGTCCATCCACTTTACCACAATTCCTTCAACAAGGCTATCATAGTATAAGGATGTATTGAATGTGCACTGTGGGTTCAGCATTATGACACATGTATGGAGAGAAGAGAGGTACTTTGGACACAATTCCAAGCACAAGGGGTTTGCTGTCCACTACAGAAAGATAAGCTAAACAGACAGGAAAAGAAAGAGTGCAGAGAGCAGTACGGTACACACAGAGCTAAGGAAGGATCCTTGAGGGTAGTGGGTATCTTCTCAGGCTTTAACCTCAAACATCAAAAGTGTTATGGGCTCCTGGATGGCTCTGATTTTTCATATTACCTATCTTGTACAGTAGATTTATGTAACATGCATAATTAATATACATTAATTCCTTGGCATGTATTCAGCAGAGAAAGAAAGAGAACTGAAATACTTGAGAGGTGTCCTTGCCATTCCGCTTAGCAAGAACGTGCCCCTGCGTGAGCATGAGATGAGAGACATTAATCTGCTGGTCCCCAAAGCAGCATCTCTCCCTGCATCCTTCTCTGAGCATGGGCATTTAGCAAGATGATTGTGGTTGTTTTGCTTAAAGACACAGTATTATTTTGGTATTAACTGGTTTCTAAACACAAGGCAACCATTTTGCTTGAGGCTCAGCCAAAGAAATACGCATCTGTTCCAATGCTCAAGGACAAGCTGGCTGTGTCAGACACAGGAAGAGATGGAATTATTTTGAACTTTATAGACAATTTAAAGTATTTTCTAGGGTAATTTTTATTACACGGAATTTTCTACTTCCATGTTGACTTTTAAACTTAACCACGCCCATGGTGTGACTCCACTGTAAATTGCATGCATGTCCTTGCCCCTACATTACCCACTGGAATATCTGAGTCTCCTGGCATTGCTTCCAAAATAGCAGCCATGTGTTATCAGGTAGCCAGAGACCCAGAAATGTAGGAATTACAGTGCTGACCGAGAGCAACAATGGACACATAGTCAGGTGGTCCTCTCCAGGCACTACCTGGAAAACAGCAAAATATGAGGCAGGCCCAAGATTAGACAGAAGAAGTCAGCAAGGTCCAAGGTACAAACACAGGCAGCAGGATCAAGTAGAAAGATTACTGAATGAATGACTGAAGGCCTATCCCTTATCAACGATGATCTTGAGCAAGTTACTTAATGTCTCTGAGCCTCGGTTTCCTCAGTTATAATTGAAAAGAATGTACAAGTTCTCCCTGAAAGATCAACTTCCAAATCCTGATGCTGGGAGTCAAAAAGGATACAGAGGCAAACCTCTGGGAGTCTGGACTACTATGAGTCTTGCAAAGCAGAGCCAGGGTCCAGATGTTCAAGAGTCATAGTAAATGGGCTTGTTATAGGGTTACCATTTAATGGGGGACACTTTTGAGAGTATAAGCAAGAAGAATAATACTTTAAGCAAGCACAATGTGCATAAGCCAGGACCATCTCAGCAAACCAGTTCACACAACCTCTAGCTTGGAGAAGACAGAAGTCTCAGAACCTTGGAGAGCGCCTTGCACCCTACAGCTCCCCCTCTGCCTGGGCCTGTCCTGTCAGCACAGCCCCACTTAGCTGACTCCTCACATCTTGCCTTGGCTTGTGTCCACTTGGGGCCAGGCAAGAAGTTTTCAGAGGAGCCTAAGTCCTTAGCAGATACATTTAGTTTAAACGAGAGGGACAGCCAGATTCAGCAAGCTGGAGGCTAAATCACCCAGAAGTGTAGCAAAATATAGAAGAAAAAGTATATTCAACTGCGACCCAGGAAATCTGAGTCTCCAGATGCATCTTTGAATTTCTGTATAATTTTGGGAAAGTCACTTAGCTTCTCTGAGCCTCAATTTTATCTCCTATAAAATCAAGGAGAAATCTTGGTTCCCTTTGGCATTTTGAGCCCTAATATCATAGCATTTTATGGTTCTTATAAACATGGGCATGCACCTTGGTATTTTGATATTTCTGTGAGATTTTAGATTTTAAACTTTTCCTTCACAGTATAAACCATCTAGCATCTCTAACCATGTCCATTTCATTAGCTCTTGACATGGTGAGAGTCCAGCCAATGCCATCCATTAGGAATGATGATGACACCCAGTGGGCAATCACCGAAGAGTTGCCAACGCTCTAATATCTCACATGTATACTGCAGCATTTTTTTACTCCGCTTAGATGATCAAGGGCAAGATCACTTTAGCATTACTCATCAGTCCTCATAATATCATTGAGCACCTGGATCTAGCCATGCCTGAAGCCAAAAATCCCCAGATTTTCCAGTTACATGAATCAGTCATCTCCTCTTTTTAATTTACATGGGTTGAAAAGTTCCCTGTCTCCGTTAATCTTACTGCATTCCATTTCTATCACTTGTAACTGAAAAAGACCTGAGACTATGCAATCTATCTAGAAAGTGAGATTGCTACATATAGCACATAATACAAAGCTTTAGATTTAGATGTCGCTATAGGTTTTTTTCTTTCTCCTATAGGTCAGGAGTCAGAAGAGGAAATTTGTAGAGTCAAGATCATGACAATGTCAAGAATCTGCTAGACTAGGTTGCAGAACTATTTGTTGAAATGCCCTTTTGGCCAGTCGTGCTGAGCATTTTTAACAGTCTGCAGTTTGTTCCTGAGACATTTAGCTGCCTATAGAGAAGTTTGCACCTCTTGTGGTATCATAGTATTAATGAAATAAACGAATACTCCAACGAGATATGTTGATAGGTTCTACATGATATATGCCTGAGGAGAGGTGACAGCCATTTATTAAAGACCTACTGTGTGCCAGGAATGTCCTGTGCACTGATATCCATTCTCACAATAATCCTGGGTAGTGATATAATCATCTCCATTTTATTAATATTAACGTTAAAAGTTAGAGAGGCTAAATACCTTTTTCCAAAACGTCAGTAGTCAGTAAGTGGTAGAGCCTGGGTTCAAAGCTTGGTCTCTCGGGTTCAGGTCCAAAGTTCCTTCCCCCGTACTAAGACAGCTTTCCCTCCATAGAATGCAGGGGGCTCACTGAAGACTAACAGCACTAAAGGAAATGGGAATAAAAACAGCCCAGAGGGCTTCCCTGGTGGCGCAGTGGTTGAGAATCTGCCTGCCAATGCAGGGGACACGGGTTCGAGCCCTGGTCTGGGAAGATCCCACATGCCGCGGAGCAACTAAGCCCGTGAGCCACAACTACTGAGCCTGCGCGTCTGGAGCCTGTGCTCCGCAACAAGAGAGGCCACGATAGTGAGAGGCCCGCGCACCGCGATGAAGAGTGGCCCCCGCTCGCCGCAACTAGAGAAAGCACTCGCATAGAAACGAAGACCCAACACAGCCAAAAATAAATAAATAAATAAATAAATTAAAAAAAAAAAAAAAAAAAAAACAGCCCAGACCTGAAGGTGGGTGGGCCAGGGGCTATGGGAAAGAATCTGTCTCCAAAGGGGCAGAGCTTATGGCAAGGACAGGCGTGAAGAAGGCTGTGTTCACATCATGATAACCCAGCAAATGCTTTCCTGGAGAGCCATCATCGTCCTTCTTCATTCTTCTTCCTCCATGTAACCCTCAAGATCAGGTTCAAGGTAACACAGCTAGTAAACAGCTGAGGCAGGGTTAGAACCCAGGCCTGACTTGTTCCAGGAGCCCAGGCTCTTTCACAAGCACCTCGGAGGTTTCCCAAATGACATCACTCCCATGTCACATTCTGGATTTTGCTAGACCCTTATACCACCTGCATTGTTATTTACTTAGTATTTTAGTTCAGAACAACAACATTTCCATTTAAAATCATTTTAAAAGGAAGCTTAACATCACTAGATGAATGGAAAAACTATATTGCTTGCCATCAATAGAAACTTCAAAATAAATACAAGAAGAACAAGACAAAGTTATTAAATGTAAGAGACACTGGTGCTTGATGATGTTTCTGAGCCTAAGGCTTGATTTTTCTTTAATTTAAAAAAAGGTAGGAAGGAATTATTGAGGGTCTTAAAAATATATTAGCACACACGTGAGTCTTTCTCCCTGACATGATCAGATGGATTAAAGGAGAATTGAAAAGAAAGCAGCTCTCACAACACATTGCTACATTACTGAAGACCCAGTTGACGTGCCACTTAAAACCATGGTTGAAGTACCAGCAGGGACACACAGCCTGTTCTTTGGGACACACTGCCTTGATGTACATCTGGCTCACACAAGCCTGCCACATCCCCATCTCTGTGCCTTTGCTGATGCTGTCCAGCCCCACCATCCTTCCCTTTCTCCTAGCAAGTCTCATTTCTCTTTCATGGAGCCTTTCAGAAATGTCTAACCCTAAAGTGCTGTTTTGCTTCTGGACCACACATCTACAAAGCGCACAATTTATTGTTCGGAGTGGTAATATAACCACCTCCTGTGTAGATTTCTTCTCGCTTTGATAAGCTTGATATCCAAAGAGGCAAGGTGACTGTCCCAATCAATCCATTGCCCTATCTGCAAAGTAAACTGCAAAACAACTAACATCCATTCCAGCTCTGGCAGTGGCTGCGTATATTTTAGTACCGGAAAATATCTTGATGATCATCTGATCTGTCCTCTTATTTTGTAGATGACAAAGCTCAGACTCGGGTTTTAAAGTGACTTGCTCAAAGTGAAACCCCCAGATGATGATGGCAGAGGCGGGGTGTGAACTCAGAGTCTCTTGGTTGGTAGAGATCTTTCTTTTTCCTATATTTTTCTATATGGTAAGAATATAAGAGCATTTAATAAACACAACTCCAATTTCAAACACTCAAGAACAAACAGGCATGACCCTGGTTCAGTTGCTGAAAATTTCCAGTGGATACAGAATCTTCCAAAAAACAAATTCCAGGAAAAACCTTCATCTTGCAAACAAGGCTTTGCTGATTTTGTAGTCATTTGTAAATGAGGACTGATGGGGTAGAAGGGGCCAGCCAAAGGGAGTAGGGAAGAGTGATTCTGCCAGTGGTGACATTGTAGAAATAATAAATGTCTCCTTAGGAAAGGTTTTTTTAAAGCTGTTATTATTAAACCTCTCAAACATAACCGTGTGAAGAGGGCCTGCCAAATCACACCTACCTCTGCTGCTCAGATGATTGGGATAAGCTTTAGATAAATACCTCCGGATCTATGGTGCTGATCCAACAGGAGCTGGAACTTCCAACACTTTGCCCAGCTCTAAGTAATTATCCCTGGAAATATTTATTGTTTATCTACCTTCAAATTTTAATGACAGACATTCCACTGCTCCCATTGTGATTCAGGGCACAGACAAAATCTCCCCGACACTCCCTAGTAAACCTAATACAGCACAGAGTAGTGCTGAAATTTTTACAAGTCTGCAAAGTCAGTTCTTCATGTTCACCCTGTCACCCCTTTACAGCTTTTTGTGCAGAGAGCAAGAAATGCTCTGTAATTTGTTCTTTAGAAAATGTTCTCCTATCTGGGTTACAGGTTCTATGAATTACCTCTGTTTTAAGATCTGTGTCTTTGTCTTTTCTCTTCTGGGAATGCAGTCCATTTCTCTTATCAAGAGGCATGCCCAGCCACAACACACACCCTCTGGATTCCTGGAGTATTTTTGTAGTGTTTCTCTATCCATGATGGCCCAAATCAATATCACCTTCTCTTTTCAAGATTACCTTGAAGACTATGGCCTTGGGATGGGAATGGAGAAGATATGAGAGTCAATAGACCTCTCTGGGACTCAGTTTCCTTATTAGTAAAGATGGAGGTTGGGCTAGACAAGCCCCAAGGTTTCTTGCCATTCTAACAGTCTGTGGATGGGCTTATGGCAAACATCCAGTGACTGTTACCATCAGAGAACCAGCTCGCTGTTTAATCAACTGTAAAAGATGCTGATGGTCAGGAACGTTACACCTTGGAAGAATTATCTGTTCACCTCTCCACTGGGGACACCCAACAGTGAAGGATTGACCACAAGTCAGGCAGTCTTCATCTCCCAGGGAAGACACAGCCCAAGGAAAGACCATACGTCTCTCTTCCTGCAGAACAACATGATGAAATCAGCCTCCTTCCCCTGCTCCTAAAGGGCCTGGGATGTCAGCAGATTTGCCCCGGGGCAGTTTTTTTCAGCTGCCTTATCCCGCTCCCCAATAGGCAAGTAAGGCAGAGTCAAGGGTGTGACTTTTCCAAGAGTCTGGCTACCAGCGATGGGCTGGGCTGAAGCAGCAACCTCTGGAGCTGGGTTGCAGGGATCTTTGGAAAGCCACTCCTCCTGTAACACTTGTCCATACCTAATGTCCCCACCATTGGTTTTCATTTGTTAATTTATAAGTAGAACCAAAATAAATAATCAAAACTAAATGATAGTTTTGTTATGAAGCAAAATTCTTGATTAGATTTTAGTGTCTGATCTACCATCTTTCCCTCTAATACATAATTGTCAACTCCTTAAGGCATAGAATGCCAAAATCAGGCTTCCCAAGAAATGAAACATTCCTAGCATAACACCCTTGGCTTAAAATCAGAAGACAGAGATCCTGGTCCAAGCATTTTCTCCCTTACTTGCCATGTGGCCTTAAACAAACCTCCTCACCTGTCTGGACTCCATATATGGAGTCATCTATGAACTCGATATAACTCAACGAACCTTTTTTGAGTGTCTATTTAAAAGACACTAATAAGCAAGACAAAGTTATGTAAAGAAGAGGACAATGGGATCTTGCCCTCAACTCAAGATAAGACAAATACTGGTGATTGTGACACAGAATCTACTGAGAAAAGTGTCATGAGAAAATTATAGTTTTGGTCAGGGTAGAAAATGAGAGGGCATTTTGAGGAAGTTAGCATTCAAGCATGGATGAAAAAGAGAGAGAATTGTGAGGGCAGGCCTGAAGAGTAAATGAGTATTTCAGACAAAAGAAATATGAACAAAGATATGAAGCAGAAAATGGCAGACTGGGATTGCCATGGGTGGTTGGCTTGGTTAGAGGATGGAGCACTAAAAGAGGAGGAAGAGTGAAACTTGAGGATCAGAGACAGACACTGAAGCCTGACTTTAGATAGCATTTATTTTGTCTAAGGGGTTTATAATTCATTCTGGCAATGGGGAGCCATTAGCTACTGTGGAGTGAGGGAGTGGTGTGATCAAAGCTGTGCTTTAGGGACTCTCATCTGGCAACCGTGGAGAATATGAATGAAGAGTGGAGAGAGACCAGAGGCAAGAAAGTAGTAAGGAGGTACTGCATTCCCTCTCCCAGGTGCTGTAACAAGGCACTGATTTAAGGCAGCACATAGCTCCTGTGGTTATAAGAAAAAAAGAAAAGAAAATAGATGTGAGAGCATTTTAAATTCTTTATTTGGATAAGAAATATGTCATCAAGAACTGGGAGGAGTATGAGATCGTGTAAAATAATAATTGAGGCTGCCACAGCTTCATAGATGCTGGCAGAAGACAGGAGACTCTTGGGTCAGAGACAAAGGACTTTGTTACTCAAAGTGCAGTAGACAGCATGAGCTTCATGTTTGCCTCAGTTTCCCTTGCCCCTCAAGTCTTATGGGGCAATACAGAGATGGACCCAGGTGAATGCAGCCAACACAATGTGTTTATGATATAGCTGAGGAACCCAAAACTTAAGAAACCTCCAAATTTCATAAGGGGGTATTAGCAAACCTGCCCAATCTTTGACCCAGAGTGAGACGTTATCTTCATTTTCCTGGTCAGGAAAGAAATCTTTTCTCCGCCCTCAAAGGAGATGCTATCTCTGTTTTCCAACGTTGTTTGTTATACAAACATCCTTGAAAAGGTAGTCCTGAACAAAGCTGTGGATGTCTCTCACTTAAAAGACAGGCAGAAATGCAAGAAACACAAGGAGAATTATATCCTAACAGTCTTCCCCGGTGGAAATGAATGTTTCATATCTCTGCATTTGACTGGAGAGCTTCCACAGGAAAATAACTAGGTAGGTAGACTTTAGCAGGACCACATAAGTGCCAAATAAAAAGATGCTGTGTCTCCTGTGGTTAACTGTAAACTACCAAGAAACAAACAAAATCAGTGCTACAGGCTTGACCATGATGTTGTCAATCTGCAAGAACACACACTTTACTACCTTTTAATACTGATCTTTTAAAGAACTCTTTCCTCTGTTGATGAAGATTAAAAGAGGGTTTACAAGTGACCTGCCCCAGGGAACCATCCAGTGGGCAGGCTCTATATCTCAATGCTTCAAACTCAGCTTGATTGCTTTTACTGTGCATATTTTTATCCTCCCATAAGGGTAGAGCGCTGAAGAAGATGGTTTTGCATTGCTATGTAAACATCATATCTGCTTCCCAGGATAACTGAGAAGAGGGGAAACTCATAACAGCATTAGCATTTTCATTTACTGAGCACATTTTACCTGAAACACCCAATTAATGCTTTGCCTAGGATGTATTCATTTATACTCCATGACACCCCTGAGAAGTAAGGTAAGTATTATTAAATTCATCCAGCAGTTCAACCATGGGTAGTATGAAACAATGTTAGGTCAAATAAAAAGGGTTCAGAACGACACTAGCAAAAGTTGGGAGCACAAATATCAGGCTCCCCTCTCAGGTGTTTCCCAGTCTCATTCTCCTAAACAGGAAAATTCCAACAACTAAGAACTACAAGACCATACCCTCTACTGCATCTATTTTACCCATGTCTAAGCCTTAAAGATCCAATTTACTATTCCTATTTGTTTTCCATACGCCTCTCTGACTACCTTCATTTAAGTCAATTTGACCTACTCTTGAAATTGCACAAGTGGAGTTGATGCAATTTGTCGGGGTTCATTCCCATTGCCCACCCTGTATTTCCACATCACGTCCATATCTTAAGGCCAATGTCATCTCCTCTCTGGAGTCTTCCCAGGATCCCTTCTCTAGCCTTTGATCTATATCTCTTTTATGATTTAGGCATAAATACTGACAATGAAAAGTAGAAAGTGATGTGTATCAGCTCCTTCCAAGACTGAAATTTTTTGAACGTACAGTTCATGTCCATTCATTCTCCATATCCCTCATGTACCCAGATCAGTGTCTGATTCTATATAGTTTCTCGATAAAGATTAATAGAATGAATGAACCTTTTCCTCCACTGTGGTTTCTGGAGAATAACAGCATGTCAGATGCTATTTTTCTGCCAAGATACTTAGCCTGTCTATTCTTCAATTCTAGAACACAAAAGTCATAGAGGTGGCTTTGAACAATACCAAGGTGTAGAAAATTTGAAGAGAATGTGAACAGTGTTCACAACTCCTTTACCCTATACAGAATATTTAGATAACATTCTAACTTCAAATGATGAAAAATTAATGACAATTCCTTACACTTATATAGCCCGTTTCATATTATTTATTTTATGTGATCTTCCTCAGAAGGTACTCTGTATTATCTCCAACTTTAGAGATGAGGAAAGTGAGATTAAATGAAGCTAAGTGAGTTACACAACCATATATCACTGCTTGGTGGTAGGCTGGAATGGGATCCTAGGTATCTGATTCTAAGTCTAAAACTCCCCTCTTTGCCATTAGTTAAAACAAATAATTCACCATTCTGCTTTTGAAAATTATATTTAAGACTTATTGCTCATTTTTTTAAAGATTTTTTTTGATGTGGACCATTTTTAAAGTCTTTATTGAATTTGTTACAATACTGCTTCTGTTTTATGTTTTGTTTTTTGGCCATGAGGCATGTGGGATACTAGCTCCCCAACCAGGTATCAAACCCACAGCCCCTGCATTGGAAGGTGATGTCTTAACCACTGGACTGCCGGGGAAGTCCCCTTACTGCTCATTAAATAAGCATTTATTTAGTGGCTTCTTTGTGGTTGAACATCAGGCATGGAAGAAGAAATTAAGTAAGCATTGTCTCTGTTTCTAATAAGTTCACAGTCTGATTGGGGAGACCAATAAGTAAGTCAGAAACTACAGTGTATTGTGCGCTGTGATCATAATGTGTATGTGAGTGGAGTATAAACTTAGAGGAGAAGGATCTCAACTAGTTAGGGGAGCAGGAGCCCGAGGTAGCAAGAAGAACAGGCAGGTAGAGAGTGACATCAATAAAATGGTGGAGTGGAAAGCCCTCCTCCCCCTATTACCACAAACATACCAATTCAGCAACAATTCATGGATAAATCCCTTTGTGAGAAATCAGAAACTAACTGAAAGGCTTCTGCACCCTGGGAGAATGTGAAGCCAGACTCACCAGGCCCAGGAGAAAAAATTCAGAATTTTCTCTTGCTGAAGACCCTGCTCCAAGCACAGTGACATACAATCAGGAAGAGACCCCTGAGCTCCCAGCTTTACCCAGGAGAGGGAAGTGATTGGTTTATGTGTCCAGCACTCCAAATTTTGCAAGGAAGCTACCCCAGAGGACTGGCTTGTGGCTTATCAGTTTTAGAGCTCTGACAGGCACAGTTTAGCTGCCTGGGGGAGAACAAAGGATGTAGTTTGGGCTGGTAGATGCCATTTATTCCCTTCTCTCACCTCACCCCCACTCAGCACAGAGTGGATGAAAAATCCCAGCTCTCATCTTCCTCCTGGGGAGGGAAAGAGTTGATCTATACATCAGCACCCCAACTCCTTCAAGACTGCCCAAGAACTAGCAAATGTCTTATCAGTCCTGGAGCTCTGATGGGTCTAACACAGTTTAGTCTTCTAAGGGAGAAAAGAGGCAGAGGATTGCGCTAGTAGATGCCATAGTCCCCCCTACCCCCAACTGAGCACATAAAGACCACAGCTATCTGCTTCTTCCTGGGGAGGGAAAGAGTTTCTAGAGATTCTGAGAACCTCTAGCTGGGCTGATTGGTGGGGCTCTTCTCCTGTAAACAGACAGTGAAGAATGTGAGAGGTGCCCACATTGTCTAATGTACATACACCAACACAGAGAGTTAAAGAAAATGAATAATCAGGCAAAGATGTTTCAAACAAAGCAACAAGGTAAATCTCCAGAAAGTGAATCTGGAGAGACCTTCAAGATGGCAGAGGAGTGAGATGTGGAGATCACCTTCCTCCCCATAAATACATCAAAAATACATCTACATGTGGAACAACTCCTACAGAGCACCCACCTACTGAACGCTGGCAGAAGACCTCAGACTTCCCAAAAGGCAAGAAACCCCCCATGTACCTGGGTAGGGCAAAAGAAAACAAGAAAAAACAGAGACAAAAGAATAGGGATGGGAGCTGCACCTCGGGGAGGGAGTTGTGAAGGAGGAAAAGTTTCCACACACTAGGAAGCCCCTTCACTGGCAGGGACGCGGGGTGGAAGCGGGGAAGCTTCAGAGCCACAAAGAAGAGCAAAGCAACAGGGGTGCAGAGGGCAAAGCGGGGAGATTCCCACACAGAGGATCAGGGCGGACCAGCACTCACCAGCCTGAGAGGCTTGTCTGCTCACCCACCAGGGCGGGTGGGGAATAGGAGCTGAGGCTCAGGCTTCGGAGGTCAGACAGGAGGGACAGAACTGCAGCTGGCTGAGTGAAGAAGCCTGAGAGGGGCTAGTGTGCCACAACTAGCCAGGAGGGAGTCAGGGAAAAAGTCTGGACCTGCCAGAGAGGCAAGAGACCTTTGTTTCGGGGTGTGCAAGGAGAGTGGATTCCTTCCCAGTGTGCCCACAGAAGGCAGAGCACCACCTAAGTGAGCTCCAGAGACGGGTGTGAGCTGCAGCTATCAGCTCGGACCCCAGAGATGGGCATGAACCACTAAGGCTGCTACCGCTGCCACCAAGAATCCTGTGTGCAAGTGCAGGTCACTATCCACAGCCCCCCCAGGAGCCAGTGCAGCCCACCACTGCCAGGTTCCCCTGATCCAGGGACAATTTCCCCGAGAGAACACATGGAGCGTCTCAGGCTGTTGCAACGTCACATTGGCCTCTGCGCCTCAGGCTCGCCCCAAATTCCAATCATGACTACTGCACCCCTCCTTCTCCCTGGCCTGAATGAGCAAGAGACTCCTAATCAGCTGCTGCTTTAACCCCCTCCTCTCTGGGCAGGGAACAGACTCCTGAGGGCAACCTACACACAGAAGTGGGGCCAAAATGAAATCTGAACCCCAGGAGCTGTGCGAACAAAGAAGAGAAAAGGAAATTTCTCCGTGCAACCTCAGGAGCAGCAGATTAAATCCCCACCATCAACTTGATAAACCCTGCATCTGAAGAATACATGAATAGACAATGAATGTTCCCAAAATTGAGGCAGTGGACGTTCGGAGCAACTGTAGACTTGAGGTTCACTTTCTGCACCTAATTTGTTTCTGGTTCTATGTTTATCAGAAAACAGAAAACATAACCAGAAACATAAACTATGTTTATCATAGTTTAGTATTTAGTGCTTATTATCATTGGTGGATTTGTTTATCGTTTGGTTGCTCTCTTCCTTTTTTATATATATATTTTCTCTCTCCTTTTTCTCTTGGGTGAGCGTGTATGTGTATGTTTCTTGGTGTGATTTTGCCTGTATAGGTTTGCTTTTACCCTTTGTCCTAGGATTCTGTCTGTTCGGTTTTTTTTTTTTGTTTGTTTTTGTTTGTTTGTTTTTGTGGGTTTTGTTTGTTTGTTTCTTTTTACTTTCTTCATTTTCTTCTGAGCTGTGTGGCTGGCAGGGTCTTGGTGCTCCAGCCAGGTATCAGGCTTAAGCCTCTGAGGTGGGACGGTTGAGTCCAGGACATTGGACCACGAGAAACCTCCCAGCCCCACGTAATATCAATCGGCGATAGCTCTCCTAGAGATCTTCGTCTCAACACTAAGACCCAGCTCCACCCAGCGGCCAGCAAGCTCCAGTGCTGGACACCCCATGACAAACAACTAGCAAGACAGGAACACAACCCCACCCATTAGCAGAGAGGCTGCCTAAAGTATTACTAAGTTCACAAACACTCCAAAACACACGACTAGAGGCGGGCTTGCCCACCAGTAGGACAAAATCCAGCCTCATCCACCAGAACACAGGCATCAGTGCCCTCCACCAGGAAGCCTACAAAAGCCACTGAGCCAAACTCACCCACTGGGAACAGACACCAAAAATAATGGGAAATATAAACCAGCAGCCTGTGAAAAGGAGACCCCAAACACAGTAAGATAAACAAAATGAGAAAACAGAGAAATATGCAGCAGATGAAGGAGCAGGGTAAAAACCCAACAGACCAAACAAATGAAAAGGAAATGCGCAGTTTACTTGAAAAAGAAATCAGAGCAATGATAGTAAAGGTGATCCAAAATCTTGGAAATAGAATGGAGGAAATACAAGAAATGTTTAACAAGGACCTAGAAGAACTAAAGAGCAAAACAATAATGATGAACAACACAATAAATGAAATTAAAAATTATCTAGAAGGAATCAATTGCAGAATAAGTGAAGCAGAAGAACGGAGAAGTGACCTGGAAGATAAAACAGTGGAAAAAAACCACCACAGAGCAGAAAAAAGAATGAAAAGAATTGAGGACAGTCTCAGAGACCTCTGGGACAAAATTAAATGCACCAACCTTCGAATTATAGGGGTCCCAGAACAAGAGAAGAAAAAAGGGTCTGAGAAAAAATTTGAAGAGATTATAGTTCAAAACTTCCCTAACATGGGAAAGTAAATAGTCAATCAAGTACAGGAAGCACAAAGAGTCCAATACAGGATAAATCCAAGGAGAACCACATCAAGACACATATTAATCAAACTATCAAAAATTAAATACAAAGAAAAACTACTAAAAGCAGCAAGAGAAAAGCAACAAATAATATACAAGTGAAACCCCAAAAGGTTAACAGCTGATCTTTCAGCAGAAACTATGCAAGCCAGAAGGGAGTGGCAGGACATATTTAAAGTGATGAAGGGAAAATCCTACAACAAGATTACTCTACCCAGCAAGGATCTCATTCAGATTCAACGGAGAAATTAAAATTTTACAGACAGGCAAAAGTTAAGAGAATTCAGCAACACCAAACCAGCTTTACAACAAGTGCTAAAGGAACTTCTCTAGACAGGAAACATAAGACAAGGAAAAGACCTACAATAACAAACCCAAAGCAATTAAGAAAATGGTAATAGGAACATACATATTGATAATTACCTTAAACGTAAATGGATTAAATGCTCCAACCAAAAGACATAGACTGGCTGAATGGATACAAAAGCAAGACCCATATATGCTGTCTACAAGAGACTCACTTCAGACCTAGGGACACTTAAAGATTGAAAGTGAGGGGATGGAAAAAGATATTCCATGCAAAGGGAAGTCAAAAGGAAGCTAGAGTAGCAATACTCATATCAGAAAAAATAGAGTTTCAAATAAAGACTATTACAAGAAACAAAGAAGGACACTACATAACGATCAAGGGATCAATCCAAGAAGAAGATAAAACAATTGTAAATATTTATGCACCCCACATAGGAGCACCTCAACACATAAGGCAAATGTTAACAGCCATAAAATGGGAAATCAACAGTAGCACAATAACAGTAGGGGATTTTAACACCCCACTTTCACCAATGGACAGATTATCCAAAATGAAAATAAATAAGGAAACACAAGCTTTAAATGACACATTAAACAAGTTGGACTTAATGGATATCTATAGAAAATTCCATCCAAAAACAACAGAATACACTTTTTTCTCAAGTGCTTATGGAACATTCTTGAGGAGAGACCACATCATGGGTCACAAATCAAGTCTTGGTAAATTTAAGAAAACTGAAATCTTACCAAATATCTTTTCTGACCACAACACTATGAGACTAGATATCAATCACAGGAAAAAAACTGTAAAAAATACAAACACATGGAGGCTAAACAATACGCTATTAAATAACCAAGAGGTCACTGAAGAAATCGAAGAGGAAATTAAAAAATACCTAGAAACAAATGGCAATGAAAACACAATGGCCCAAAACCTATGGGATGCAGCAAAAGCAGTTCTAAGAGGGAAGTTTATAGCAATGCATTCCTACCTAAAAAAACAAGAAACATCTCAAATAAACAAGCTAACCTTACACCTAAAGCAGTTAGAGAAAGAAGAACAAAGAAACCCCAAAGTTAGCAGAAGGAAATAAATCATAAAGATCAGATCAGAAATAAATGAAAAAAAAAATGAAAGAAATGATAGCAAAGATCAATAAAACTAAAAGCTGGTTCTTTGAGAAGATAAACAAAATTAATAAACCATTAGCCAGACTCATCAAGAAAAAAAGGGAGAAGACTCAAATCAAAAGAATTAGAAATGAAAAAGGATAAGTAACTACTGACACTGCAGAAATACAAAGGATCATGAGAGATTACTACAAGCAACTATATGCTAATATAATGGACAACCTGGAAGAAATGGACAATTTCTTAGAAAAGCACAATATTCCAAGACTGAACCAGGAAGAAATAGTAAATATAAACAGACCAATCACAAGCACTGAAATTGAGACTGTGATTAAAAATCTTCCAACAAACAAAAGCCAGGACCAGATGTCTTCACAGGCAAATTCTATCAAACATTTAGAGAGAGCTAACACCTATCCTTCTCAAACTCTTCTAAAATATAGCAGAAGGTGGAACACTCCAAAACCCACTCGACGAGGCCACCATCACTCTGATACCAAAACCAGACAAAGATGTCACAAAGAAAGAAAACTATAGGCCAATATCATTGATAAACATAGATGTAAAAATCCTCAACAAAATACTAGCAAACAGAATCCAACAACACATTAAAAGGATCATACACCATGATCAAGTGGGGTTTATCCCAGGAATGCAAGGATTCTTCAATATATGCAAATCAATCAATGTTATAAACCATATTAACAAATTGAAGGAGAAAACCCATTTGATAATCTCAATAGATGCAGAAAAATCTTCCAACAAAATTCAACACCCATTTATGATAAAAACCTTCCAGAAAGTAGGCATAGAGGGAACTTACCTCAACATAATAAAGGCCATATATGACAAACCAACAGCCAACATCATTCTCAATGGTGAAAAACTGAAACCATTTCTTCTAAGATCAGGAACAAGAAAAGGTTGTCCACTCTCACCACTATTATTCAAAATAGTTTTGGAAGTTTTAGCCACAGCAATCAGAAGAGAAAAAGAAATAAAAAGAATCCAAATCGAAAAAGAAGAAGTAAAGCTGTCACTGTTTGTAGATGACATGATGCTATACTTAGAGAATCCTAAAGAAGTTACCAGAAAACTACTAGAGCTAATCAATGAATTTGGTAAAGTAGCAGGATACAAAATTAATGCACAGAAATCTCTTGCATTCCTATACACTAATGATGAAAAATCTGAAAGGGAAATTAAGGAAACACTCCCATTTACCATTGCAACAAAAAGAATAAAATACCTAGGAAAAAACCTTCCAAAGGAGACAAAAGACCTGTATGCAGAAAACTATAAGACACTGATGAAAGAAATTAAAGATGATACAAATAGATGGAGAGATATACCATGTTCCTGGATTGGAAGAATCAACATTGTGAAAATGACTCTACTACCCAAAGCAATCTACAGATTCAATGCAATACCTATCAAACTACCAATGGCATTTTTCACAGAAGTGGATCAAAAAATTTCACAATTTGTATGGAAACACAAAAGACCCTGAATAGCCAAAGCAAGCTTGAGAAAGAAAAACGGAGCTAGAGGAATCAGGCTCCCTGACTTCAGACTATACTACAAAGCTACAGTAATCAAGACAGTATGGTACTGGCACAAAAGCAGAAATATAGATCAATGGAACAGGATAGAAAGCCCAAAGATAAACCCACACACATATGGTCACCTTATTTTTGATAAAGGAGGCAAGAATATACAATGGAGAAAAGACAGCCTCTTCTATAATTGGTGCTGGGAAAACTGGAAAGCTACATGTAAAAGAATGAAATTTGAGAACTCCCTAACACCATACACAAAAATAAACTCAAAATGGATTAGAGACCTAAATGTAAGATTGGACACTATCAAACTCTTAGAGGAAAACATAGACAGAACACTCTGTGACATAAATCACAGCAAGATCCTTTTTGACCCACCTCCTAGAGAAATGGAAGTAAAAACACAAATAAACAAATGGGACCTAATGAAACTTAAAAGCTTTTGCACAGCAAAGGACACCATAAACAAGACGAAAAGACAACCCTCAGAATGAGAGAAAATATTTGCAAATGAAGCAACTGACAAAGGATTAATCTCCAAAATATACAAGCAGCTCATGCAGCTCAATATCAAAAAAACAAACAACCCAATCCAGAAATAGGCAGAAGACCTAAATAGACATTTCTCCAAAGAAGATATACAGATTGCCAACAAACACATGAAAGGATGCTCAACATCACTATTCATTAGATAAATGCAAATCAAAACTACAATGAGGTATCACCTCACACCAGTCAGAATGGCCATCATCAAAAAATCTACAAAAATAAATGCTGGAGAGGGTGTGGAGAAAAGGGAACCCTCTTGCACTGTTGGTGGGAATGTAAATTGATACAGCCTCTCTGGAGAATAGCACAGAGGTTCCTTAAAAAACTAAAAATAGAACTACCATATGACCCAACAATCCCAATACTGGGCATATACCCTGAGAAAACCATAATTGAAAAAGAGTCATGTACCACAATATTCATTGCCACTCTATTTACAATAGCCAGGACATGGAAGCAACCTAAGTGTCCATCAGAGAGATGAATGGATAAAGCAGATGTGACACATGTATACAATGGAATATTACTCAGCCATAAAAAGAAACGAAACTGAGTTATTTGTAGTGAGGTGGATGGACCTAGAGTCTGTCATACAGAGTGAAGTAAGTCAGAAAGAGAAAAACAAATACCATATGCTAACACATATATATGGAATCTAAAAAAAAAAAAGTGTTTATGAAGAACATAGGGGCAGGACAGAAATAAAGACACAGACGTAGAGAATGGACTTGAGGACATGGGGAGGGGGAAGGGTAAGCTGGGACGAAGTGCGAGAGTGGAATGGACATATGTACACTACCAAATGTAAAATAGCTAGTGGGAAGCAGCCGCATAGCACAGGGAGACCAGTTTTGTGCTTTGCCACCACCTAGAAGGGTGGAATAGGGAGGGTGGGAGGGAGACGCAAGAGGGAGGAGATAGGGGGATATATGTATATGTATAGCTGATTCACTTTGTTATACAGCAGAAACTAACACACCATTGTGAAGCAATTATACTCCAATAAAGATGTTAAAAAAAAACCTTAGCCCTCAAGCAGTCTTAAAATGAAGCTGATGTTCTAGTCAAGGACTAAAATGCAGTGAGATGTATTTCTCTTATCTCTGGTATTGGTCTGAGGATATCTGTCCTTGAATTCATATATTCAGTACACTGTGACTTAAATGGAGAAATTTAGTATTCAATCAACCGATATGTTGATTCAGTCAACTCATTATCTATCTACCACATGCCAAGCCCCATGCTAGGAACATGCACCCATATATCAAACAGACATGGAATCTGCTACTGTGAACCTTTCAGTCTAATGTGAAGAAAGTCCATCTTACTGATGATAGGTCATCAATGAAAGGCTCATTAAGACAAAGAGAGGGTTTCCACTGGAAAGTTGACATCAATAAGAAAAAGTATACATCAACTGGGACTGTGAGCTGAAATTGATGGTCTAAAATTCCCTTACACCATTTTTGACGATATTAGATGGCTTGCTGGCCATGAAGGGTTTCTTCATTCTTCCCATCCTTGTATCAAACTTAAGGAAGAAGTCTAAGCCATGAGTTTGAATGATATCCCCTTATATACTTATCATGAGAACAGTATGTAAGAAACTAAGAAACATAGACTCCCACATTTAGAAAAGACATTAGAGTTCAGTTTAACTCCCTTTTGGTGCTTGAATCTCCCATGTAACATTCTCACCAAGTAGTCATCCAGCCTCTGATTAAATACTTCCTGTAAGGGGGAACTCACTACCCCAACGACCACCTACTTTATCTTAAAAATCACTTCTTTATGTTTGAATGGAATTCTGTCTTTCTGTGGCTTCTGCCCAATTACTTTCTCATCTTAAAGGACATAGAAGCTTTAGCTGTACATGACAAGCTAACAGGATTTGCAAGTAGGTGGTGTAATTTAGTAAAATCATCAGCACAGTTCTTAAGCCTGGTTTCCAGAAGAAGCCGAGAGTATGTAGTCCCACTGCAACCACTGGGGGTGGAAGGAACATGCCTTGTGTGTAATATGCTGAAAAAAAGTCACTTACAAAGGAAAGTCTGGAATTAGAGACAGTCTAAGAGAAAAGAATGAGTAGTTCTCATCAGTCTGACAAGAGGACAGACTTGATCTGTCTTTAGCCCAGGTCTCTTGATCTCTGTCTCTCTCTTCTTTCCTATTTTTAGTTCCTCACTCAATCAACCGTTATGTACTGATTGTCTGCCTTCTTCATGCCAAGTACTATTGTAAGTGCTCAGGACGAGGTCTATCACCTCACTCTCCTGACCCATGCAGATAGAGTGATCTCAAGAGTCAGGTCTGGAAGAGGAGGAAGTAAAAGTTCCCTTTAGATCTCAGACTCCGGCTGGGTACTCTAGCTCAGTTTGCTAATAATGTTCTGCATCGGGGCAAAATGACACCTGCTTTCTACTTACCACAGTCCCCTGTAACCATAACACCCTTGGGAGCCTTGAGGAATGAAGGATATGGTTCAGAAGTCTCCTAAGCAAATTCCATGAGAGAATATTCCAAATCTACGTTCTTTCTTTCTTTTTTTTTTAAATTTATTTATTTTATTTATTTATTTTTGGCTGCATTGGGTCTTCATTGCTGCACGCGGGCTTTCTCTAGTTGCGGCAAGCGGGGGACTACCCTTTGTTGCGGTGCGCGGGCTTCTCATTGCTGTGGCTTGTCTTGTTGTGGAGCACAGGCTCTAGGCGTGCGGGCTTCAGTAGTTGTGGCATAAGGGCTTAGTTGCTCCTTGGCATGTGGGATCTTCCCAGACCAGGGCTTGAACCCATGTCCCCTGCACTGGCAGGCAGATTCTTAACCACTGTGCCACCAGGGAGGCCCCTATGTTGTTTCTTAACCAAAAGCTTTATTACTGGAAGGTAAAGTAATTCTAAGCCTTTATTATTGGAAGGTAGAATAATTCTGACTCCACTGCAATATCTCACACTCCAGTTTTTCCTCAGCCCAGCTTCTCACAAGTTTCTATCTAGAGGGCAAACAAACACAGAAAGAATTCTCACTAAAAGTTCCATGAGCCATTGAGAGGCAAAGCAATACAAATCCTAACAGAAACCTAAAGAAAAAGAGATGCATTCTTCCCCACTTTGCCCCTGAGTCCCATACAAGGACAGCCCTCTGTACCCTAGTACATTCACTACGCTGGCAGACAAATCTACTAACAAAGCAGAATCTACTAACAGAAGTGAGAACTGATTCCTACAGTGGTCCCAGGGTCTGATGGGGCTGGTGAGAGCAGTGATACCACAGAGCTCCCATGGAGGCCATGGGGATCTGAGAAAATTTCAGGGCTTGACAGGGGTGCCTGCCTCTGGGCACTGGGGGGAGCAACTACCCCCAACCAGTGAATACAGCAGAGCATCAGCTATAAACATCACAGAGGGCATCTGAAAGGGGGAGATGGCAGATGCCAGGTAGTAGCTGACCAGATTTATTTGTTAGCACATATGGGACTCTCCTTGGGGACCCTGTGAAATAGCTTGAAGGACCTTGCTGGGAGCTGAAGGCACTGCATTAGCAGGTGTGGATGAAAGGCACTGCAATATGGGCTGTTACCAATAGCGCTTCATTCTGAAGAGAGAGTGAAGGAGTTTGGGGAAACCAAGAGGACAAATTCAGCAGAATCACAGAATATGAGGGAGGGACAGGAACACAGAGATAACGGAGTATGAAATCTTTATTGTTTAGATGGGCAAACGAAAACCCAGAAACAGGCAAGGATAGAAGTATGGTCACACAGCTGAGGATATAGCAGAACGAGGACCAGGCTCTTGTCTAGCACATGGCCCTCCCCTGTCCCTGTGCAGGCCCCACATCTCTGATTAGACTAACCTGTACTGCTCTTGGTGATGAGAATGCTGGGCCTGGTATTTGTAGATGCAGACTATATATGTGTGGAGTGATGACTTAGCGAAGCTGACTATTCATTTCTGTGTCTGCAGTTTTAGCAGCTCTTTGGAGGAAAGGGAGAGGGGGAGACCAGTGGTCAGAGAGAGGCTGAGTTGTGCCAGGCATGCTGAAACTGAGCCTTCCTCATGTCCCATCAGGGCCCACTCCCCTGTCCTCCACGCATGGGGGTTCTAGAAGTACAGGAGGACGTGGGTCACAGGGTTACACGTGCACATGTGTGTAGTGTGTGTCATGTTTTTGTTGGTTTCTACACTTCAACTGATGTCTGTATGTTTCTGATAAACCAGGGTAGAAGGGACGGAGAATTTGGGCAAAGGGACAAGATCTGTAGACCGAATGTCTGGGAGGCTGGTCATAAAAAGCAAGCGATAACGCTTTCCACAAACAGCCACTAGCAAGCCTGAGCCAACACAATCATAAAACACCAGCACCTGCCACAACCAGCTTGACTCGACTCGCCCGCACGGCCTGCCTCCTGCATCCCTCTTCACGGACTCCCCACAGACTGATGCCTGGTCCCAAGCCAGAACCTGACTATCTTCCTCCTCCTCACCACCACCAAGGGTAGAATGCACCTGCTGAGACGGGAGGGAAAGAGTTAAACTGCACCGGCCTGTCACCTCTACCAGGTTTCCAGGACAATACCCTGGAGATGGTGACATCTGAATTCCCTACCATCAATCTCCCAGAGCTGTGCCCTTCCCCCCACTCCCAGGGCCTCCTCCATTATATGCCCTCACCCAGGTCACGGTCTCTGCTTCTCCAGGTCTGCTCCCCAGCAGGCCTGCACTCCTTCACTCTCCTCCAAAGGGAGCCATGGCAGCTGAAAACGACTCACAATACCAGGTTTTATTTAACATTTATAATAGGCCAGGCACGCCTTGCTAAGGGCTTGAACTGTACTGCCTTCTTTAACTCTCACAAAAAAATCCATGACATAGATGCTGTTAAGGTGTTTGCTTTGCAAATCAGAAAAAGGTTTGTTGTCACACAAAAAGAGTGTGATCCAAAAGTAAAGCAATTGGCCAGAGCCCACGCACCTTGTTATAGGTTTGCAGTTTAACCAGGACCACCGAATTTTGAATGAGCAGTGATATAATGCCCAAAAGTGCTTTTCTAGCCCCTCGAAATCATCTGCTTGAATTATCTCAGCCCCTTGAATTAAGGTGCTCAACCAGGATCCATTTCCTTCCACAGAAACAATTCTCCCACCTTCATGGGAGTCTTTTTGCAACCCCTAGGGTTTTTCTTGTATGTTCTTGTATGTTCTCCCACTCAGTCCTCGAGTCGGTCCTGTGATGGAGACGAGTCAGGGATTAGTCTAATCTTATAGATGAGGAAAGGAGGGCTCAGCAGGATGAAGGTGAACAGGGTCAGAGAGCTTATGAGCAACTCAGACAGGGCTAGAAGATTCTTTACCAGCATTTCTCTCCATCACATCCAGGTTACATCCAAGTACCTCACCTAGGAATGAGAAAAGATTTCCCACAAGCCAGTCACTCCTCAAATGGATTTCAATCAGGATTTGCTTGACAACAGCTAACAAAAGCCTTCCTTTTTTCCCCAAGTCCTGGCAAATCAATCAGGACACCAGTGGAGTAAAGTGTTTCTGTTCTATGTGTCCCAGCCTCTACCCAGGGAGGTAGAGCAGGCAGAGAAGCAAGGGCGGCTCTTCTCACAAAGAGAGAGCGATTTACAAGATGCCCTTAGAGGGAGGGAAGAACCACAATGCCTTCATTAAAAAGGAGATGTAAACAGCTGTCTAGCCTTTTGAAAACACTCCCCGTTGGGAACAGAGATGGAAAAGAGAAAATGCAGCAAAAGGAAAGAACATTTAAATGAACAGGAGACAGCTGTTCTAGGACAGGACGCTAGGATGTCAGTTAAGAGTTTCAGATCCCTTAGTGGCTTCCTTATGCCTAAAAAATAAAGTCCAGGTGCTACCATTGGTTTCAAGACTCTCCCTTTCTCAATCATAAGCTGCCTTTCCAGTTTTCTTTCCCAGTACTCTCCTGCATGCCCTCTAGCCTCCAATCAAAATGAGCACCTATTCCCTGTACATACTCTAAGCCAAGGGGTTCATATTCAGATGCCTAAAAGATCTAGCCAGAAAAGTGATGGATTAGAACCAGCTGGGAGTAAGTAAAGCAATATGCCAGGCATATTTTTAATGACTACTGACCTTTAGAAAAACAGTAGAGTGATGAGGCCTGAGGCAAACTAGAACATTTCTGCCCTAATGGAGGCAGAAATTTCCCAGCTCCAGCCAATCAAGGCCCAGCTTATACCTAACTTTACACCTCAAGGAATAAAAACAAAGAACAAACTAAGCTAAGAGTTAGCAGAAGGAAGGAAGTTACAAAGATAAAGAGAGGAAATAAATGAAAGACAGACAAACAAAACACTAGAAAAGATCAATGAAACTAAGAGCTGGTTTTTTTGAAAAATAAACTAGATAAACCTTTATAGCTACCAAGAAAGATGACTCAAATAAATAAAATTAGAAATATCTGATACAATACAAATACAAAGGATCATAAGAGAATACTACAAACAATTATATGCCAACAAATTGGACAACCAAGAAGAAATAGATAAATTCCTATAAACATACAACTTACCAAGACTGAATCATGAAGAAATACAAAATCTGAATAGATGAATTACCAGTAAGGAGATTGGATCAGTAATCAAAAACCTCCCAACAAAACAAAGACTAGAACCAGATGGCTTCACTGGTAAAGTCAATCAAATATTTAAAGAATAATTACCAATCCTTCTCAAACTCTTCCAAAAAATACAAAAAAAAGGGAATACTTCCAAACACATTTTTTGAGTCCAGCATTACCATGATACCAAAACCAAACAAGAAAAGGAAATTACAGGCCAATATCCCCAATGAACATGTATGCAAAAATCCTCATGAAAATACTAGGAAACTGAATTCAATAGTACATTAAAAGGATCATGCAACATGATCAAGTGAGATTTATTCCAGGGATGCAAGGATGGTTCAACATTCACAAATCAATAAATGTGACATACCACTTCAACAAAATAAAAGATAAAATTATTTGATGATCTTAATAGATGCAGAAAAAGCACTTGACAAAACTCAACATCCTTTCATAATAAAAACTCTACATCCTTTCATAATAAAAACTCTGGGGCTTCCCTGGTGGTGCAGTGGTTGAGAATCTGCCTGCCAATGCAGGGGACACGGGTTCGAGCCCTGGTCTGGGAAGATCCCACATGCTGCGGAGCAACTAGGCCCGTGAGCCACAATTACTGAGCCTGTGTGTCTGGAGCCTGTGCTCCGCAACAAGAGAGGCCACGATAGTGAACGGCCCGTGCACCACGATGAAGAGTGGCCCCTGCACCGCGATGAAGAGTGGCCCCCACTTGCCTCAACTAGAGAAAGCCCTCGCACAGAAACAAAGACCCAACACAGCCAAAAATAAATTAAAAAAAAAAAAAAAAACTCTGAACAAATTAGGTATAGAGTGAATGTGCCTCAACATAATAAAGGCCATATATGACAAGCACACAGCTAACATCATACTCACAGAGAAAAGCTGAAAGCTTTTCTTCTAAGATCAGGAACCAGGATGCCCACTCTTACCACTTTTATTCAACAGAGTACTAGAAGTTGTAGCCAGTGCAACTAGGCAAGAAAAAGAAATAAAAGGCATCCAAATTGGAAAGGAATAAAATTGTCTCTTTTTGTAGATAACATGATATTATATATAAAAGACCCTAAAGATTCCACCAAAAAAATTGTTATAACTAACTAATAAACAATTTCAGTAAAGTTTTCAGGATACAAAATCAATATATAAAATTCAGTTGCATTTCTACATACTAACAACAAACCATCAAAAAGAGAAATTTAGGAAAAAAATCCCACTTAACAATAGCATCAAAAAGAATAAAATGTTTTTTAAAAAAGAATAAAATTTTTAGGAATAAATTTAACCAAGGAGGTAAAAGATCTGACTTTGATGAAAGAAAGTGAAGACATAAATAAATGAAAAGGTATTTCATATTCATTGATTAGAATTGATACTGTTTAAATGTGCACACTACTCAAAGCAATCTATAGAGTCAATGCAATCCCTATCAAAATTCCAATGGCATTTTTCACAGAAAGAGAAAAAACAATCCTAAAATATGTATGTAACTACAAGAGACCCTGTATAGTCAAAGAAATCTTGAGAAAGGACAAAGTTAGAGGCATCACAATTCCTGATTTCAAACTGTATTAAATAAAGCTGTAGTAATCAAAACAGTATGGTGTTGGCATAAAAACAGACACATAGATCAATGGAACAAAATAGCCACCCCAGAAATAAACCCATACATATATGGTCAATTAATTTTGACAAAGGAGCCAAGAACATACAATGGGGAAAGGATAGTCTCTTCAATAAATGGTTTTGGGAAAACTGGATAACCTCATGCAAAAAGAAAAAAAGAAAGAAAGAAAGAAAGAAACTGGACCCTTAACTTATACCATACACAAAAATCACCTCAAAATGGTTTAAAGACTTGAATGTAAGACCCGAAACCATGAAACTCCTAGAACAGAGTGGGTAAGCACCTTGACATTAGTATTGGTGACAATTTTTTGTATGTGACCCCCAAACTCAAAGTCAACAAAAGCAAATATAAACAAATGAAACTACAACAAACTAAAAAGCTTCTGCACAGCAAAAGACAATCAACAAAATGAAAAGGCAACCTACAGATTAGGGGGAAATATTTGTAAATCATATATGTGATAAGGGATTAATACCCAAAATATAAAAGGAACTCATACAACTCAATAGCAAATAAACAATCTGACTTTAAAATGGGCAGGGGAAATAAATAGACATTTTTACAAAGAAGACACACAGACGGCCAACAGGTACATGGAAAAGTGCTCAATGTCACTAATCATTAGGAAAGTGTAAATGAAAACCACAATGATGTATCACCTCACACCTTTTAGAATTACTGTCATAAAAGACAAAAGATAAGTAAGTGTTGGGGAGGAAGTAGAGAAAAGGGGACCCTGTGCACTGTTGGTGGGAATGTAAATTGGTGCAGCCAGTATGGAAAACAGTATGGAAGTTCCCCAAAAAGTTAAAAACAGAACTACCATGTGATCCAGCAACAATCATACTTCTGGATACATATCCAAAGGAAATGAAAACAAGATCTTGAAGAGATATCTGCATTCCCACATTCAGTGCAGCATTATTCGCAATAGCCAAGATATAGAAACAATCTAAGTATCCATCAAGAGATGAATGAATAAAGAATATATGGTGTATATATACAGCCTTGAGAAAAGAGGACATTCTGCCATTTTCAACAACACAGATGGACCTTGAGGGTATTATACTAAATGAAATAAGTCAGAGTAAAACAAATACTGTATGATTTCACTTATATGTGGAATCTAAAAAAGCCAAACTTATAGGAACAGAGACTAGAATGGTGGTTACCGAGGTTCGGAGTGGGTGAAAAGGGAGATGTTGGTCAAAGAGTACAAACTATCAGTTATAACATAAATAAGTTCTGGGGACAAAATATACAACATAGTGATTAGTATGGTTAATAACACTCTATTATATACTTGAAAGTTGCTAAGAAAGTTGGCCTTAAATATTCTCACCACAAAAAAGAAGTGGCAATCATGTGAGGTGATACAGGTGTTAACTAATGCTGTTGTGGTAATCATTTGCAATGTGTAAATATATCACATCAACACATTGCATGCCTTAAACTTACACCATGTTATATGTCAATTATATTTCAATAAATCTGGAAAAAACAATCACAGCCCAGCTTGAAGGCAGGCTCAGGATTACCAGAGCTTCTGAATAAAGAGAATTGAGGATATGAAAAATCCTCATAATCAAATATAAGTAATAATTTTTTAAACATGCTACAGACTAAACAACATATTTCTTTGGGCCAAATTAAGCCTGACAGAGACTAGTTCTAAGCCTTTGATCTAATGTCTTTATTCCTTTACCACTTTACTCTTACTGAATAAAATAGTCTCCCCTTCTCCGCTGCCTATTAAAAGCCTACCCATTCATAACCTGAGAATGCAGTACAATGCCAAGAAAAATATCTCATGGTCGCATTTTTTTAAAATAATATGAGTAGAGTGGTATAAAACTTCAAAAAACAAGTCTAGTGAGCATGACAGGTCTAATAATCTCTCTCAGGCTATTATCATGAGAGATAAAATAGTCACTAGGGAGGAAGTGAGGCCAGCAGCCTTGTATAATGCAAACGGACATCAGGGTTCCATGTCAGAAGGCTCTGTCATTTACTAGTTACTAGGGTAACTAGTCTGTTACCCTAAACAGATTACTTCATTCTCTGAGACCTGTTTTCCTCATGTGAAAAATGAGGACTAATAGTGTCTACCTGCCTACCTCCAAAGTTGCTGCTAGAATCAAATCAAATTGAAAGTATATTAGCACGCTTTCAAAATTAGAAGATGATACAAAAATGTAAGGAATTATTACTAATATAATATTCTGAGGTTAATAAAAATTTAAATAACAAACACAAATAAAGTGCCTTTTTAAAGTGCATGCCTACTCACCATTTCCAGAACTTAGAGAATAAAATAATTTTTTTAAAAGGGCATTCCCTTTGGGCCCAGGAATATTACTGCTAAAAAATTAGCCTGAGGAAATAAATCATGTGTGATTGCATTATTTAGCTACAACTGTGTTTGTTGTAGTGTTTGTACACATGACAAATAAACAAACCAAAAAACCAACCAGAAAACAGCTTAGATGTTCAACTATAGAAGCTTGGCTAAATATACCATAGGATCTCCGAGAGTCAAATACCATGTAACCATTAAAAAGTGTACGACCATGTGTTGCAAATTTTAAAATATATTTTCCTGCTGCCTCAACATCCCCACAAACAGGCTGGGAGTACAGTGGCCAGGCCACCAAGTGCACCAGTATGAGACAGCTGACCCCTGCCACTGGTCACTTTTTGTCCTCTCCTGACTGTGACCTAGTAGCATTCAAACACACCCATGAAATCCCCCCATGCCTTTTGCTTGGATTCTCCATCCTGATCCCCAGTAAAGATGCTTGCTCATGGCTCCTAGCTCTTTCTTGACACCTTACCTGTTTGGTGGAACCCCATCCCCTGGCATTTCCCCCATGCATTACCCTCACCCTCATGGCGTGCAGTGACTCTCCAGGACTTGTGAATATGATAAACTTTGCTTTTCTGCACCCCTCTGTGTCCCCTCTTGTGGCCACACCTGACTGACCACCTTGTAAAAGAATACAAAACAGAACATTCAGTGGAATGAAAAATTATTTTAAAACGTGTTTTGAAGTAAAAAGAAAAAACTGGCTCTAGATTAGCACAATCCCATTTGTATAACTGTGTGCATATATATTGCATAATAATATGTTTTAAAATTATACAACCCAATGGTAACTCAGCTGGTGGAATCACAGGGGAATTTTGATTTTTCCTCCTTTTGTTTACTGACTTTTTTCTAAATTTTCTAAAGAGATCAAGTATAACTTTTGCAGTACAAAGGAAAATATCCAAAATGGTAACTACCCCATCTTCAAAAGAATAAAATTCTGCTCATCCTCCAGACAACATTTCAGGAAACATCTTCTCCCAAAGACTTTCAGAATTCCGCCAGTTGGAGGGCACACCTCTGTCACTGAACTTCGATTTCACTTAGGATTTCTAATAGGAAACGTTATTAGAATTATTTGTAGACTTGTCTAATCCCTCCATTTAATCACCTTGGGGATGTGAACCATGTCTAGGACAGACCCTTGTATATAACAGACCATAAGTTTTATAGAACTGATCAATTAAAAGTGAAATTAAATAACTCTTTTCTAAAAGTACTCTAGAAAGGACACACTCTGTCTTTGACTAAGTAGATCAACATTATCATCTTCACCATGTTAATAACCAGCATTTATCGTGCACTTACTATATGCCAGACATGTATTTGCTTTTAATAAAACAACATGATATGAAACTACCATTATTACACCCAATTTTAGTTGAAGAAACTCAGTCTCAGAGTGGTAACGTAACTTGCTAAGGGGGCAGAGCTTAATAAACGGTGGATCTGGGGTTTGAACCCATGTCTGTCTGGCTTTGAGATCCTAAGTCTTATACCCACCATATTATCCTGCCTTGAACCTGATGGGGAACCTAAAGTGGTCATCCATGTGGTCAGGTTACGAGTTAATGAAAAGTTAAGTGCTGAATTTTCCTTTATCACTCTCCATGATACCTGTAATAAGACCACAAAATGTCTTAAGCTGCCATTGAAGGACAGACATCCATTACTGCTATCCCTATGAAAAGGAAATCATTTACTTAAATGTAGTGTGGTGCAGTGGCAAGTATATTGGCCTAGAAGTCACTAAACCAGGGTTCAAGTCCTGCCTCATCTGCTAACTCACTAGGGGAGTTTGGCCACCACTTCAACTCCATCCGTGAAGGGAAAGGTTGGACGCAGCGGCTCCTAGGGTCTTTCTCTGTCGGGATAGCCTCCTAATCGTCTCAGCGTCACTGTGCCCTCTCCAACCTATTCTTCTTCCGGCAGCCAAACCAGGTCATGTCACTTTCCTGCTTCAAATCCCTCTGCAGATGCCTTCATAGTTTGAATAAAGACAAAGATGCTTAAAATGGCCTCTGCCCCTGTCTCCAACCTTTTGTCCCCTCACTCACTCCAAGGAAGCCACTTCACCTCCTTCCAGTCCCTCAGATGCAGGTCAGCTTTTGTCCCCGTTGTTCATTCTTCCTGGAAGCACACACCCCCCCACACACACATACACACACCCCCAAACCCAAATTGCATACCAGATGAACTCCTACTCATCTGTGAAACCTCTAGATAAAAATCCCTTCCTAGGAGAGGCCTTCCCCGTTCTTCCAATCTGAAAAATTCTCTTTTAAGACCCTATATTTCTCTCCATAGTACCTCATAGTTTACAATTATTGAGTTCCCTATGTGATCGTTTTCTTAAAGACTTTCCCCTGCTCACATACTCCCTGGAGGTCTGCTTTGTCGACCATATGACCAGCATGTCTCTGCCTGACTTATAGTAGGCAGTCAATGCCCAGTAAGCAGTTACTTAACTAATAAACAACTAAATACTGGTGTGATCATTGTAGTTCCCAGAGCATATAGCTGGGAACAGGCCAGAGAGAAGAAATGGAATATAGGACTGGCCTAGGGGACAAAGAAGAGGCTTTGCAAGTAGAGTGTCTTGGTTTAAGTACTGAGGAAAAAACAAGAGCAAGACACAATCCCAGAAAGGTCCATGAGGTGCATTGGCAAAGCTGGACCAGTGCCCTTTACAGAGCACCTTGGTTGGACGTGTGTGTGTGTGTGTGTGTGTGTGTGTGTGTGTGTGTGTGTGTGTGTGTTGGGAGTGGAGCGTGGACACAGTTCTGTTCTGGCAAAGCTGAGTCCTTCCACCTGCTTCTGGCACTGTACCCGCCTCAGATTGGCGTCTGCACCGTTGGAATGCAGTCGGCGTAGGCAAGCCGTGCCTCACCATTGCATTTCAGCCCCACGGTGCTGCACCGCAGCTGCTGTGGTCTGCTGCGTTGAGTCCTGGCAGGGCAAAGGCATCTCCATCCAACTGTCTCTGCTGTGTCAGTTTTCACCCTGAGATGGGACCCACCAAACAATAGCCACTTGTTCTCGCTGTCACTCGAAGCCTCCTGGTAGTAACAACACTATTTCAGTGTAGCCAGTGGTGCTTGGGAGGCACTGATCCATCCTCTGACAGCCTATCCCATAACCCCAGGGACAGGGCAGCTGAAAGGGAGAGACCGTGATCTCTGTCCTTTACCCTGACAATAGGAGGCCAACATAAAGTGAGGTCAATGGGGAATATCTGCTTGAAATACTATTTTTACTTGAGAAGTTATTTCATTTATTTTTTCATGCAATTTTCACTGTCACTGATCAAAGTTCTGTATGAATATGCAAACTATGAATGGATATCTACATACTACTTACCAATTATTTGTTTACTTTGAACCATAGTTTGAATTTAACCATTTCTAAAGCACTATTGGATTCTTTCCCCTTTGAGCTTCACAGCAATCCTGTAAGGCCAGTGGTACATCATATTAATTTCCTGGGGCTGCTGTAACAAATGACCACAAACTAGGTGACTTAGAAACAAAAGAAGTGTATTTTCTTACAGTTCTGGAGGCCATCAGTCTGAAACCCCTCAGGGCCATGCTCCCTTTGGGGGCTCTAGGAACACGTTTTTTCCTTGACTCTTTCAGCTTCTGGTGGCTGCTGGCATTCCTGAGCTGCTAGGTGCAGGACTCCAATCTCTACCTCTATCTTCAGCTCACTGCCTTCTCTGTGTGTTCAATCTCCCTCTGCCTTTCTTTTATACGGACATTTGTGATTGCATTTAGCATCCCTTGGATAATCCAGCATAATATCCTCTTCTAAAGATCCTTAATTACATCCGCAAAGACCCTTTTTCCAAATAAGGTAATATTCATAGATTCCAAGGATTGGATGAGAATGTCTTCTAGTGGGGACATTTTTCAGCCTACCACAGACACGGATGATAACTGCCATTTTACAGATAAGCAAACTAAGGTGAGAAGACTAATCCATGGTCACATAGCTAGCAACAGAGACTACATGGAAATCAAACCTTAACACTAAACTCAGGACACTTCAACTGTATCATGTGGCCTCCCAAATGTCTCTCTGAAAGAGAGGAAAAAACCTTTTCCCAGCTCTCAAAGACAACTCAGTCTATGTGGGGAGTTCTGAAATGTTCCAGATAAACTCAAAGTCAACTATTTGCCCAAGGCTACTTAACCAGTTGGCGACTGAGCCACTAAGGGAGCCAGGCCCTGGAAGCAGACTAGATGGAGAAGCTTCCTGTTGTGTGGCCTCCTGGTTCGATCACAAGTGTGATCCCTGCCACTGCCCTGCCCTCCAGCTGGCTTTCCTGATCCATTCAAAGAGAGTAGGACCAATCAATGAAGACTTTCTAGAAGCAACAAAACTGCAGGCCATATAAAACAAATGTATGGTTACCAAAGCAGAGGGTAGGGGGGAGGGAGAGGAATAAATTAGGAGTTTGGGATTAAAATATACACACTACTATATACAAAATAGATAACCAACAAGGACCTACTGTAGAGCACAGGGAACTATACTCAGTATCTTTTAATAACCTGTAATGGAAAGGATGCTCAGCATCACTAATCATTAGAGAAATGCAAATCAAAACTACAATGAGGCATCAGCTCTCACCGGTCAGAATGGCCATCATCAAAACATCTACAAACAATAAATACTGCAGAAGGTGTGGAGAAAAGGGAACCCTCTTGCACTGTTGGTGGGAATGTAAATTGATACAGCCACTATGGAGAACAGTACGGAGGTTCCTTAAAAAACTAAAAATAGAACTACCATATGACCCAGCAATCCCACTACTGGGCATATACCCTGAGAAAACCATAATTCAAAATGAATCATGTACCACAATGTTCACTGCAGCACTATTTACAATAGCCAGGAAATGGAAGCAACCTAAGTGTCCATCGACAGATGAATGGATAAAGAAGATGTGGCACATATATACAGTGGAATATTACTCAGCTATAAAAAGAAATGAAATTGAGTTATTTGTAGCGAGGTGGATGGACCTGGAGTCGTCCTACAGAGTGAAGTAAGTCAGAACGAGAAAAACAAATACCGTATGCTAACACATATGGAATATAAAAAATAAAAAATGGTTCTGACGAACCTAGGGACAGGACAGGAATAAAGATTCAGATGTAGAGAATGGACTTGAGAACACAGGGAGGGGGAAGGGTAAGCTGGGACGAAGTGAGAGAGTGGCATGGACATATATACACTACCAAATGTAAAATAGATGGTTAGTGGGAAGCAACTGCATGGCACAGGGAGATCAGCTCGGTGCTTTGTGTCCACCTAGAGGGGTGGGATAGGGAGGGTGGGAAGGAGACGCAAGAGGGAGGAGATATGGGGATATGTGTATATGTATAGCTGATTCACTTTGTTATAAAGCAGAAATTAACACACCATTGTAAAGCAATTATACTCCAATAAAGATGTTTAAAAATAAATAAATAAATAACCTATAATGGAAGAGAATGTTTTAAAAAGTATATATTTATACATATAAACGTATAACTGAGTCACTTTACTGTGCACCTGCAACTAACACAACATTGTAGACACAGGTGTCTATGAAGCAGCAGGGAGACGAGGATGGTACGTGTTTGAGGGAGGCAGAAACAGGATCAGCCTGACTGCACTAGAAGGCTTCTACTGAAGGTTCTGCGGGGGAAAATGTGCATTTCAACAGAAAATGAGGCATCGTCCATAGCACCCCCTTCCGCCTTATCTGATCTGACTCTGGGAATTTTTTTTTCATTGTAGATAACTGATAACAGTGCCAAATAATTCTTGCCTATAGACATGCAAATGAATTCTCTCTAGTCCGGGAACAAGCCTCCCCACCCTGTGGGGGAAAAAAACTAGTTTTGTCTCCATTTGCAAATTCATTTCAATATTTCTGATTTCTAAATGCTCCTGTTCTTTGGATTCTCCTCTGAACTGGTTGTAATATTCCAGCTATTTCCTCATTAAAGGAGTTAAATAAAATCTTTAACACGAGTTTATCTTTATACCTGTACAAGAATCATGATTTTATCTTTTATTTTTAATTTTCTTTTAATAGTTCCTAGGAGAGAGTCCCAGAAACTACCTCTAAGCTCATCTAGCTCAATGTGTTTTATTGAAAAGGAAACTAAGGCTCAGAGAGGGCATAGGACTTGTCTGAGGACCCAGGGGTGGGGATAGCAGAGCCTGGGCTAGCGCATGGCACCGGATTCATAGTCCCACAGACCTGGATTCCTCTCCCAGCTAGCCTCTAATAAGTGTGTGACTCGGGCGAGTCATGTATCTCATAGAACCTCAGTTTCCCCATCAAAGTACCTACTTCCCATCACCCGCCCACACTGGGTTGCCTTAAAGGCAAATGAGATCATGCATGTAAAGAAAGAAGAAAGAATCTCAATGAGAAGTGCTCAAGGTGATCCCGTGAAGTGACTGAATTTTACATTTGTCTTATAGTAAATTACCGTGTCATTATTTCATCATCTCTGTCTCTCTCCCCAGTAGAAGGACAAATTTATTGACGATAGGGATGATTACCTTCTCTTGGATAAACCCTATCTATATGCCTGGGCACTGAGCTAAATGCTTTACATGTTATCATCTCATTTAATCTTCACAAAACCTAAGAGGATAGGTAATATTATCTGGCTTCTATAGCAAAGACTGCTAGTCACCTGTTCAATATCCATTATCCCTTTCTTCCTTACTAAGTCGACTCCAGTTTTATTCAGAGCTGCAAAGGACCCAGACAAAACTTCTATCTCTCAACATCTCTTGTACATAGGGATGGTCACATAGCCAAGTTCTGGCCATGAGACATAAGAAGTTTGTGAGCAGGGTTTCTGAGAAACATTCTTTAAAAGAGAACTGACCTCTTTCCCTTCCATGTTTCCTCTATATTCCCACAAAAAACTTGGATATGATAGTTGAAGCTGAAGCAGCCATGTTATGACCATGCATTAAGAATGAAGAAAGTAACCATGCACTAAGGAAGGCAAAGAAGAAAGGGAGAAGGATCCTGAGTCACTGTTAGATTGTGTAACTGCCATTACAAGTCTTGGTCTGCCTATTCGCTGACCTCTTTAAGTGAGAAAAATAAAACCCTAATTTGTTGCTGTCATTGTTTGCAGGATTTTCTTCTTTCTACCAGCTGAATGTAATTTCTAACTACACACCCCATTTTCCAGTTGAGAAAATTTCACCCCAGAGAACTAAAAAGACTGCCCAAGGTCACACATTTAGTAAATATAAGACCTGAGAGTGTTACCAGGCATTCTTAACCATGTGGCTTCACTGCCTCCTTAGTGGCACACAAGGCTATGCTGGATACTTTGAGCCCAACACACTTCACTCACTGAGTGATTAATTGGCTATTGTAAAGCTGCCCAAAGTTCATCATCCTTCCCTTTTCTCATACCCTTCCATCTAAACCATTTGGGGATGGTGAGCATTAAAGAGAATATTATCAGGAACTGGACTGGGAGATAGTACCTCAATTTCTCCATACGTGCAAGGAACAGCTCAGACTAAGTGATCTCTAGAGCCTGAATGTCACTGTAGAATATCAGCTCTGACACTCTGCAATGTTAATGTCATACCAGAGTACAGTTTTGTAAGTCACCAGGCAGGGGAGTTGCTTCAAAGTCCCTGAGTCCTACCCTGGCTTAGCCAATGCATGAGTCTTCTCTACAGCATCCCATGACTGATTGCCCACTCTTTACTTATATTCTTCCAATTCTTTTAATCAATTTTTAATCCCAGCATGTAGTACCTGTTAAGTCACTCAATATGTTTATCAAATGAACAAACAAACAAACAACTGAACGATCCAATAAAATACATCCAAATTTATTCAGGGATAGCTCTGAGCAAAAGGAAGTTCTATATCATACAACTTTTAAACTCACATTTAAAATAATTATATCAGTAACAGCAATTACCACTTGTCAAGTGATCATTAGATGCCAAGCACTGTACTAATGTCTTAACGTGCATTCTCTCATGGAGCTGAAATCTGCCTGACTATGGTTTCAACCCGCTAGTCCTAATTCTACCCTAACAGCTGCCATCTGAGACCTTGCTATGTGCCTGGCACTAAGCTACACACTTTACATAGCTTCTCTCATTTAATATCTTCAACAAACCTATGAGGTAGATGTCATCATCTCTACTGACTAATGAAGAAAGAACAGTGAGGTTAAATAACTAGCACAAGAAGACAATAAATCAAAGTGTATGGATTAAAAGCCAGGATGGTTAATACAAACACTCATGTGCTTAATCACAGTGCAGTGCCTTATCCCAATGACTAAGAGAACTTAGCGCTCCTCTCTTGTGAAGGGCTCCAACTAAGGATTTCAACTAAGGTATACAAGAAGCCTCTGCTTTAAGACAGCCCAGATAGCAAAGTGAGAAAGGCAGTGAGAGCGGTTCACTCTGCAACCCTCCCCAGGCCTGGAGGTACGGTCTAAAGGTTCCAACTGGCTCTTGCCTAGAGCGGCCCCACCTTCAGGACTCACCACCGTGGAGGAGACAGTGGCAGAGAAGCCTGTCGGGAGCTAAACAAGCGAATCCCACCACACTATGACGCATGTAAACCTACCAAGTCCTACAGTCCCACCAAGGGCCAGAGACATGAGCCTGGCTCTCCCCACGCCTGGAAGCACTGAAGCCAACACACGCTAGTGCCTACCGTTACATCAGACCAGCAGATTGCAAACTTTTTGGTCCCAGGACTCCTTTACACTCTCTGAAATCATTGAAGATCGGAAAGAGTTTTGGTTTATGTAGGTTATATCTATCAATATTTACTGAGTTAGAGATTCCAATTGAGAACTAAAAAAAAATGTTTATTGTAATACAACCTAACAATAAACCTATTAACAAAAATAACATATTTTTACAAAAAGTAACTGTGTTTCCCAAAGCGTGCACACACAAAAATACTGGGAAGCACAGGATTGTTTTACTTTTTTTGCAAATCCCTTCAATGTTTGGCTTAGTAGAAGACAGCTGGATTCTTATTTCTGCTTCTGTATTCAGTCTGTTGCAATATCATAAGTCATACTGCCTCTGGAAAACTCAACTGTACTCCCATGAGGGAATGAGATTGAAAAAGGTAAATAATGAAAATAGTTTTGCTTCCCACATCAAAGTGTCCCCAGACTATACTTTGAGAATTTCTGCCCTAAACCAATCACATAACACATAGCTGTGTACTTTCCTGCTGTGCCCTGTCCTCTCTGAGCTTCTAGTCAGGCCCATCTTTTTTTTTTTTTTTTTTTAACTTATTTTATTGAAATATAGTTGATTTACAATGTTGTGTTAATTTGTACTGTACAGCAAAGTGATTCATATTTATTTATAGATATTTATAGATATATATACATTCTTTTTCATATTCTTTTCCATTATGGTTTATCACAGAATACTGAATACAGTTCCTTGTGTTATACAGTAGGATCTTGTTGTTTATCCATTCTATATACCAATATAATAGTTTGCATCCAAATTCCCAATTCATCCCTCCACCACCCACCTCTCCCTTGGCAACCACAAGTCTGTTCTCTATGAGTCGCTTTCTGTTTTGTAGATAAATTCATTTGTGCCATATTTGATATTCCACATATAAGTGATACCATATGGTATTTGTCTTTCTCTTTCTGACTTATTTCACTTACTGTAATAATCTCTAGGTCTATCTGTGTTGCTGCAAATGGCATTATTTCAGTCCTTTTTATGGCTGAGTTGTATTCCATTGTGTGTGTGTGTGTGTGTGTGTGTGTGTGTGTGTGTGTGTGTATATATATATATATATATACATATATATATATATATATATACCACATCTTTTTTTAACATCTTTACTGGAGTATAATTGCTTTACAATGGTGTGTTAGTTTCTGCTTTATAAAAAAGTGAATCAGTTATACATATACATATGTTCCCATATCTCTTCCCTCTTGCGTCTCCCTCCCTCCCACCCTCCCTATTCCACCCCTCTAGGTGGTCACAGAGCACTGAGCTGATCTCCCTGTGCTATGCAGCTGCTTCCCACTAGCTATCTATTTTACATTTGGTAGTGTATATATGTCCATGCCACTGTCTCACTTTGTCACATCTTACCCTTCCCCCTCCTCATATCCTCAAGTCCATTCTCTAGTAGGTCTGTGTCTTTATTCCTGTCTTGCCACTAGGTTCTTCATGACCTTTTTTTATTCCCTTAGATTCCATATATATGTGTTAGCATACTGTATTTGTTTTTCTCTTTCTGACTTATTTCACTCTGTAGGACAGACTCTAGATCCATCCACCTCACTACAAATAACTCAATTTCATTTCTTTTTATGGCTGAGTAATATTCCATTGTGTATAGGTGCCACATCTTCTTTATCCATTCATCTTTCCATGGACATGTGGGTTGTTTCCATGTCTTGGCTATTGTGCATAGTGCAGCTATGAACATAGGGGTGCATGTATCTTTTTTGAACTAGAGTTTTCTCTGGATATATGTGGCCAGGCCCATCCTAACTGTTGCCTTCTTATGACACAGTCTCTGATTCTGCATCTCCCTACCCACATGCTGGGAAAATTCTCTTCCTTCTTTGAATCCTGAAAGTCCTTTGTTTCTTCCTCTTGTGTGTTACACATCACTTTTTAATTTGGGGGGAGGGGGGAGTCATCTGCGGTCACACTTTATCCCTCTGCTCTAGCAACAAGTCTAAAACAGGAACTGCATCACACTCAAGTCCCTTCTCTCACTTAGACACAACACATGGCAGGGTATCCACAGGAAACACTTATTTGATTAATTTTATGACAAGTACTGCATGTAAAACTGAGAAGAGAGTAATAAAAGCATGAACTTATAGTTGGATACACCTGGGTTCAATTCTTCACTCTGCCACCTCCTACCTGTATGACTTGGAACGAGTTTCTTAACCATTGAGCCTGTTTCTACAACTGAAAAATTGGACCCAATAACAGACATTTTAATGTGAGAATTTAGGAATTTAGCACAATGTTGGGCACAGTAAATTCACAGTTATTACTCTTAATATTACTGGCTATTATCTCTCTATAGCCAATCCATCCCTGAGTCCACAGTGACACATGACACAGGTGAAACTTGAGGGTGAGAGATGGTGTGAAACTCACTGCCAGGGGATTCTACCCTGGACCATTTAGGGCTCAGTCTCAAGAACCCTTCTTAAGTACAGACACTTCCTCATATCTCCTTTCAGGTCTTCCCTAATGGTCCCCTCTCCAAGACTCGCTGTCAGTAGTTCTCACCTCCTGCTTAACTTCTTACAGGGCACCTGTCATTCTACCTGCATAGCCTCTCATATCCAGCGATGTCTCTCCTCCTTCACTGTCCCACCCATTCTGAACCACCATACCTTCTTACAGCACTACGACAACAACTCTTGATTTGTTTCTCTTCTTCGTTTAGACCCTTTTAATCCATTCTTCACTTGGCAGCCAGAATAACTCTTATCAATGGTCTTTATCAATTCACTGCTCAAAACTCTAATAATTTCTCATTGCTGGCCATCATCAAAAAGTCTATAAACAATCAATGCTGGAAAGGGTGTGGAAAAAAGGAACCTTCCTACACTGTTGGTGGGAATGTAAATTGGTGCAGCCACTATGGGAAACAGTATGGAGGTTCCTTAAAGAACTAAAAGTAGAACTACCATATGATCCAGCAATCTCACTCCTGGGCATATACTGGAGAAAACTCTAATTCAAAAAGATACATGCACCCCTATGTTCATAGCAGCACTATTTACAATAGCCAAGACATGGAAGCAACTTAAATGTCCATCGACAGGTGAATAGATAAAGAAGATGTGGTACATATATACAATGGAATACTACTCAGCCATAAAAAAGAATGAAATAATGCCATTTGCAGCAACAAGGATGGACCTAGAGATTACCATTCTAACTGAAGTAAGACAGACAGAGAAAGACAAATATCATATGATACCACTTATATGTGGAATCTTAAAAAATGATACAAATGAACTTACAAAACAGAAGTAGACCCGCAGACATAGAAAACAAACTTATGGTTACCAAAGGGAAAGGTGAGGTAGGGATCAATGAAGAGTTTGGGATTAACATATATACACTATTATATATAAAATAGATAACCAACAAGGACCTACAGTATAGCACAGGGAACTATACTCAATATTTTATAATAACCTGTAAGTGAAAAGAATCTGAAAAAGAATACATATGTGTGTGTGTGTATGTATATATATATATATATATATATATATATATATATATATATATATATATGCGTATATATATCTGAATCACTTTGCTGTACACCAGAGACTAACACAACATTGTAAATCAACTATACTTCAATTTAAAAAAAAAAATCCCATTGCCCATAGATTAAACTCCTAACTCCTTACCATGCCCTACAAAGTCCTTCATGACCTGGACCCTCCTCAACTCTCCACCCTTTTTCACAGCGTTCTCCCCACCCTGCCTTTGCTCACCATGCTTCAGACATAGTGGCCTTCTTTCTACTCCTAGAATCTGCCAAGCTCTCCCCCACCTCCAGGCCTTTGTGTTGGTTGCTTCCCTGTTGGGAATGCTCTCCTGATAACTCCTTATATGGCTGGCTCATTCTCATCCTTCAACTTTCAGTGCAAATGTGTATCTTCAAAAGTGGCTCAATGACCACCCTGTTCAACATGGCCTCACTGGTAACCCTCTCACTCATTGGTCTATTTCTTTCATGTGACTTCTGTTGAGTTATAATTATTTATTTGTGGAGTTTTTGTGTGTCTTCCTTATTAGAATATAACCTCCATGAGGCATAAATTTTGTAGGCTTTTTCATCGTTGTGTAACAACACTACATATGGCACTCAGCACCTGTAGGTACTCAATAAACATGAAATATATACTGAATAAATGAATTATTGGTCCAAGGTTTGGTAAATGGTATAAGACAAGTTTCCAAACCTTATCTGCTATAGTATCATGAAAGGAAAGTGACACTGACTCCACTGAAGCCTGAGGGTAAAATGAGTAATCTCATTGTCAGGGGATTCCACTGGGAATTTCTACAGCTCACACTCAAGAATCTTTTTCAAGTGCAAACTAGTTCCTGATACCCTCCTCCAGTCTTTCCCAGCTGATTCTCTGCCAGTAGCTACCACTAACTCCTCAATCCACCCTCTGCCTAATTCCTTGCTGGTCCCCCAGCTTTTCCTACTAGAAAAAACAAAAACAAAAACCCAAAAGCCTTTCTCCATAAGGATGACTGCTAATTGCTATGTGGACACATGCAGGAATTAACAAAACTTGTAAGAATTCCAGAATCATAAAACATTTATGATCATGGTCCTTGGTTCATAACTTCTGACTCCCTCCTGAGAGGGAGCTTCATTGGGTTTCTGTCTGCTGTAAGAATTGGACTCACCAAACTGCTTTCCAAAACAACCTCACATCTTAGCCTGACAAGATCATCCTTGTCTCAAATTGACACCTTGTATTTCAAAGGCTTTTTGTACAGTGGAGTCCCCAGCTCTCTGGGCTCTGCCATTCTCTCTTCCACTGCCTGCCACTCGTGGCTGGTAGGCAAGGATGGCTCTTACAACCAGTAGAGAGGCGACCACTGATGTATCAGCAACCAGCTAACATATCAAAATAATCATCTGCTGTGCCCTTTTTGGCCTGAATGCCAGTGTGTGCCCTCTCCCAGGCACTACACAAATCCTTGCCAGTCAATTGATTGAACTGTGGAGAGCTATGCTCAGGTGGTCTTTATGGTTATAATACTTTCAGAGCTTGTAAATATGCTTGAGATTACAGTACAGTGGGTAATGTTATATGCACGCAGACTGGGAGAAACAGCTTCTAGCCGTTTAAAATGTTTAGCACATCCTAAAGAAATCCCATTCCACCTTCGCTTGCCATGCAAGTGCCAGGGCACTGGAAGGTGGGAGAGAATTATCTACCCATGTCCACTATCAGTACCCCATCTTGAACTTCTTTATTGTCATTGTTTGGCTGTGAGCTATTTGGCAAGCTGTTTTCAAAGACGCCAGTTTGTTAAATTCAAGAAATTCATGTAAGAAGAAGCGAGAGGGCTTCCCTGGTGGCGCAGTGGTTGAGAATCCGCCTGCCAATGCAGGGGACACGAGTTCGAGCCCTGGTCTGGGAAGATCCCACATGCCACGGAGCGGCTGGGCCCGTGAGCCACAACTACTGAGCCTGTGCGTCTGGAACCTGTGCTCCACAACAAGAGAGGCCGCGATAGTGAGAGGCCCACGCACCGCGATGAAGAGTGGCCCCTGCTTGCCGCAACTAGAGGAAGCGCTCGCACAGAAACGAAGACCCAACACAGCCAAAAATAAAAAATATATATATATATATAAATAAATATTACTATTAAATGTCCCTTAAAAAAAAAAAAGAAGCAGCGAGAAAAACAATGGAAGCAACAATAAACACAGGCTTACCCTGGCACATTACAGAAATGTTCCCTCTCCTTTTCCACATCTCTCCCCAAGACATTACCCCCTGCCTCGAGCAAGTGGGAGATCTGGACTCCGTTGATGGAACCTGGTATGCTGTGCCTACAGGGCCCCTATTAGTATTGCTCAGGGACTGTCTGGGCCAGGCTGAGAGAGCTGAACCAGATGCTTATGGAGCAGAAAGACAGTGATCTGCCCACACATGGGAACAGGCAGCACATGAAGCCTTAGGGTTTTTCAGGGTCCTTCTATATTCATTGTATTAACTAATTCTTATAGGAGCCCTGCAAGGATATGTCTCCTTAAAAGAGCAGGAAGCCAACTCAGAAAGGTTCAGTGATTTGCCCAAGATCACAGAGCACAGATATAAAGCACCAGTTCTCAAGCCTATGGATGCTGACTTCCTATGCAAGCCTTTCACATTAATAATAATCATTCCTGTTTGCAACATATATGACAGCCAAAGGTTAATATACCTTGTTAGACACTTAGACACCTGCCCAGTATCCAACCCTAAATTTCATGTTACAAACGGAATCTCCGTTCTGTTCAGGGCAACAACAAGCCCAATCATAGATGATAAATAATTGATCTGAGCCAGTGGTTCTCAAAACTGAGCATATCAGAATTACCCAGAGAGTTTGTTAAAATACAAATCACTTATTGGACATACCCTTTGCAAATATTTTCTCCCATTCAGTGGGTTTTCTTTTCATCTTGTTAATGGTTTCCTTTGCTGTGCAAAAGTCTTTAAGTTTAGTTAGGTCCAATTCATTTATTTTTTAGTTTGTTTCCTTTATCTGAGGAGACAAATCCCCCAAAAATATTGCTATGACTTAAGTCAAAGAGTGTTCTGCCTACGTTCTCTTCCAGGAGTTTTCTCTTCTAGGAGCTCTGCGTGCTCTGTGTGCCTTGCTCACAACACCCTGTTCACCCCCTCTCCCAACCACTATGTAAAACAGTATGGAGGTTCCTCAAAAACCTAAAAATAGGACTACCATATGATCCAGAAATCCTACTCCAGGGTATATATCTGAAGAAAATGAAAACACTAATTCAAAGATATGTGTATCCTAATGTTCTTTACAGCACTATTTAAAATAGCCAAGATGTGGAAGCAATCTAAATGTCCATCAATTGATGAATGGATAAAGAAGATGTGGTAGAAATACACACATACACGCACAATGGAATATTACTCAGCCACAAAAGAGAGTGAAATCTTGCCATTTGCAACAACATAAGTAGACCTAGAGGGTCTACTAACCTCTGCTTAGTGCAAAAAGTCAGACACAGAAAGACAAATACTATGTTATCACTTATATGTGGAATCTAAAAGATCAAACAAATGACTGAATATAACAAAATAGAAACAGTCTCACAGATATAGAGAACAAAGTACTGATTACCAGTGGGGAGGGGGGTGGAGGAGGGGCAATACAGGGGTACAGGATTAAGAGCTACAAAGCACTATATAAAATAAATAAGCAACAAGGTTATGTTGTATATCACAGGGAAATATAGCCAATATTTTATAATAACTTTAAATGGAGTATAATCTATAAAAATATTGAATCACTATGCAGTACACCTGAAACTAATATAGTACTGTAAATCAACTATACTTCAATAACACACACAAACGTCACTGCCTCTACTCCAAGTGGCTCGGATTCAGTAGGTCTGGGGTGAGGCCTAAGAATTAGCATGTGTAGCAAGTTCCCAGGTGACGGTGATGCTATTGGTCCAAAGACCTCTCTTGGAGAATCACTTGGCCAAAACTAATCATGACAGTCCTGGTCTACAGCTCCCTTGCAGCCAGGTATGGTCATGGATATCAGCAGTTCTGCCAATAAGATATTAGGAGACAGCTGCTGGGGACTTCCAGGAACATTTTGCTTTCTTAATAAAAAGGAAAAGTATGGTTAGTGCCACCCTAGCCCTTTTTCTGCTTTGGACAGAGAGGTGATGCCTGGGACTGCAGCACACATCCTATGCCCATGAGGCATCAAGACAGCACTGCAGGGTTGCAGGGGGTAGGGGATGCAAAGAAGAAAAGTCTAGGTCACTCGTGACATGTCTGAACCCTGGACCAGCTACCTCTGAACTTCTTCCTCTTTTAGGAATTTAATCAACCAAATATCTTTATTGCTTAAACATCATTAGATTAAGCATCAGGTAGATGCTATTGTTATTTATAACTAAAAGCAATTGTAACCTATACAAAAGGTTTCTGCAAAACATTTTGCTTTTAATCAAGCAATGGAAATTGGTGCCTTCCACTCCGCAAAGGGGACCTTTACATTCATCAGTACATTCAGTCAGGCCCAGAGTAACCATGATGTTGGCTTAAAACAAGTTTCTGTTTTCTGGTGGGGATGCCTTATTTTAAAAGTTTGGAGTCCATTGCCATAAATAACCAATGCTTTGAAAAACACTATATTAGGTATTTAAAACATGTTTCTTAAATTAATATTGAGTGAAAGATGTGGACCAGATGTGAGGAAAACTGCCTAGATATGTCGGCTTAGTTTCAAACTTGTCATTATAGACCCACCATGCCTGATATACAATAATTGCCCACAAAGACTGGATTCAGTAAGCAAAACAAAACTTGAACTTCTGTACACATTTGTTGCCAGATTAGAGACATGACCTACCACTAAGTACTCCAAAATGTGTCCCAAAGGACAGAGGTTCCATAAAATGCTCCACCACCAAAAAAAAGTTTGGGAAATGATGCATATGCTATCTCCCTCCCGTAAAAGTACAAAACACATGTTGATACTAAAGTCCTTGAAGGAGTCCTACAGTAGAAAAATCTATTTAATGCAGCCTTTCCCAAACACACTTGGCCCACATTTTCCACCATTATATCCAGTACTCTTTCAAAACATTTTGAGGAATGCTGACTTGGTAAAACAGTAGTCAAAAATTACTCTACCCAGACTTCCCTGGCAGTTCAGTGGTTAAGACTCCACGCTTCACTAAGATCCTGCATGCCTCACGGCACAGACCAAAAAAAAAAAAAAGAAAAGACTCTGCCTGTGGCATGAGTAACATGGTAGAAAAGCTATTAAATACTGCAGTTGATCTGCTGGGCTTCAAAGCCCAGCTCTGTCGCATAGAGCCATTGATTCTAAGATGTATTTTTTCACATTTATCATTTCCTAAAGTCATTTCTTAGTTTAACTGGCAGGATTTTTTTTCTTAGTGTAAATAAAATAATGGTGAATCTTACAATTAATGCCACCATTAATTACTTACCAAATTGGTAAAGCATTGTGTATGACTTTGTACTAGTCATTTAACCAGGGTGTGCCTCAGTTTCCTCATTGGTAAAACTGGGATATTAAATGCTTCATAGAGTAGATGTGAAGATGAAATAGTTCCTGGCATAATGTAAGTGCTCAGTAAATGCTAGTTATCCTGATAACTATTTCAGGAACACTGAAAAGACTTCCTGTTCCCCAAATCCCTTCCTCATCTATTAATTCTTTAACAACGAATATTTTCCCCAAAAGATGTGAGTCTGAAAATGCAAATCCTTCAGGGAGAAAGAACCACAGGCTGGTAGTCATGCTCAAGAATAAAGACTATGAAAAGATCCTCTTTTGCAGGCAGATTTTGACAGAGAGAAGAGGACGAGGTCCCAAGGCACAAAAGGCAGGGAAAGAAATTGGGCCACATCTAGTGGGGGAAGCAGAGCAGTGAGGTTGGAGGCATGTTCTGTATGGTTTTTCTCAAGGTTACATCAAGGCTTGTTTCCCCTGAGAGCCTCATATTACTCTTTGCTTAGAAACTGAGCATCCCCAGGAGGCTTCAGCCCATAAGAGAGCATCAGGTGCTCATCAACAGCCTCTTGAATATGAGAAACTAGACACAGGGGAGGCATCAGGAGGGAGATGGACTCAGAGACAGAAGACGGAGGAGGCCAGAGGCCAGCTTTTGTCTCTTCATTCTGCTGAGTATTTAGGCTAAGAAGACCAGAGGCAGGGAATCACCTGCACAGTGCAGGGCCACTGAAAATTCTTAAAACTTAAAAACTACTCTTGAAAACCCAAAACCAAACTTTGAGGAAACCTCTTCTCTCTCTCCTTTGGCAAATGTTTAATTATACGCCAGTATCTTCTTCATCAGCAGCATCCTTCTCTTTAAATAAATGGGGCCATCTTTCTGATGGAGACCTCCTTTCCTTTTCCTAGGGAATCTTGAAAAATATAACCAAGGAGGAGTAGAGAAGAAATATTTAATGGATCAAGCACAAGTCTCAGAGACAGAAGAGCTCTAAGACAGTCTCGGCCATTTGCTGGCTGTGTGACCTTGGACAAGTCACTTAATCTCACTGAGGCTCACCTGCAAGGTAAAAACAATGCCCTTCACCTTGCCTACTGCATGAAGGTGCCAAAAACATCAAGTTAAATTATATAGGTGAAAGGGCTCAACAAAAAATAAGTAACTAAAAGAGGCAAGACAAGTTATTGAAGGTTAAAGTTTAATGTTTCCTTTGTCCTAATAATCCCATATTTTGGGACTCTATCCTATAAAAATATAAGCATCTGTATGAAAGGAGTTATGTATAAGGATGTTTATTACAGATCAGCTGGTACAGGAAGGGAGAGAGGAAAGGAAAAGGAGAATGAGTTTGAAAATTATTTGAATGCTCTTCAGTAGGGGACTGGCCAAATAATTTTATGGTGTATCCATATGATGAAGTATTATAAAGCTATTATTTATTTTTATGATTCTATTCATAAAGTGTTTATACTTTTTTTCCTTTGAGTAGCCTCATGTGGCTTACTCATTTTGATAGTCATCAATGGTGCTTAAATGAAGCTATTATTATTTGAGTGAGACTTATATCCTGACCTAGAGCATTTTCTCTGATATGTCTTTAAGTCAAAAAAGCAAATAATTTATAGAGTTTGGGTTTAGTTATTTTATTTTAAAAAAGAAAAAGGGGAAGAAATTTGTATAGTTGTAGCAGCATTTTAAAAATGTGTGGAAAAATACAGACCGAACTATTAGCATTGGTTATCTGGAAAGGATGGGAATAAAGAGGAAGATTATTACTGTTACCCTCATGCACCTCTGAATTGTTTAATATGATAAAAACAAATATGCATTACTTTTATAATGTGAAAAATCCAGTAATGCTGAAGGAAGGGAGGGAGGGAGTAGACAGAGGGAGGGAGAAAAGGGGAGAAGAAAGGGGAAAAAAAAAAAAAAGATAAAGAAAGATCTGTGATCTTTGACCAAAGTAGATGGAAGCCTTATATGTCTACACAGCTTCCAGGATCATGCCTGGTTCTGTATGGATATCACGAATTTTAGGCATGACATTGATCTAATAGATCATGACTCTGAATTACCTGTTCCCTCCTCCTTCAGAGTCTGCCAGGTTCCAGGGGATCCAGAGAGAAGACTCTCTTTGTTGTTACAATTCAGGATGAACTTTTATTTTCCAAATTGAATGTCTATGGCATCTCCCTTGAATCACAAATGTAAAACTCATTTGCCTACCATATTTACCTTTCTCTGTCTGATACGTGAGCTTCTCATCCCCCTAGAGCTCTTTGGAGTTTTCCCCTAGAGGAATAGACACAGGAGGATCCTGTATTCTGCATCCTTGGCCAGCATGACACCAGAGATGTGTGCACATACATTGCTTCCTGGATCCCACCCTGTCCTCAACTCAGCTCTCAGATTCCATACCAGCAAAGTATACAAATATCTTAGTAGCCACCACAAGCAGCTCTTGAGCTTTTATCAGCTGGAGATCTATGATGCATCAGCCCAAAGCTTCAAAGGTCCTTCGAGGTAGAATGATGCAGTAGAAAACACTCAAGACTCAAACACTCTTTAAAATGATAAAACACTGTGCTGGTGAAAGTGCAAAGAGAAGGGCACACTCACATCCTATTGGTTTGAGGATAAACAGCTACCATATCTCTGAAAATCAGCTTGGTAATACAGCTGAAGGATCTTAAAAATGTTTCTATATTTTAAAGAAATTTGCTTTCCTAAGGAAATAATCAAGAAATAGCAAAAATGTTTATGTATGTATCTCAAATGGTTGTTGTGGCAATTAATAAGTTAATTTATGTAAAGTGCTTAGAATAGTTCCAGGTACCTAGAAAGCCCTGTATAAGTATTAGCTAATAATAATAACTGTTATTCTTTCCCTCTTTAAATTTCCCTTGCTTTTTAAACCTTCTAAAATACCTTTGTATTATATTTATAACCAAGAAAAAATATTTTAAAATATAGATGTCAATCTTAAAAGAAATAACCTAAAATTTTTAAATGCTTTATGCCCAACGATGTTCATATTATCATTTATAATCATGACAAACTGGAAATAACTTCCATGTTCAAAAATAAGGGATTGATTAGGTAAATGACAATGCCTCCTTATGAGGCAGCACTTGGCAGAAATTAAAAATGATAATCCTGAGGAATTTTAATAACTTTTGGAAATGCTAATGTTCTTAAATTAGGAAGGGAAAAAGGATACAAGATCATATACATATACTTCCAACTGTGGTCCAAAAAAAATGAGGGATGGGGGAGTGAGAAGGCGCCTAGAAGAAATTCTCACAAAATGTTAGCTAATACCTTCTTCCTACACCTAAATCTCAACTCTTTAATGGGGTTCAATAAATTCCAAGGTATATAAACTTTCAGGGAATAAGCAGATGACAGTTTCTTAAAACAGGGGGCCCAGAATAGCCCTCTGCCCACAGAACTCATGGAACATTGAAGCAGGAAGAGGCCTTAGAGGGGACGGTGGTACATGGCATGGGGGAAGATGCAAGAGTTGTGGACTAAGGCCAACCATCCTTCAAATCCTACCTGCACTCTACACCCTCTGGTGGCCTCAGGCAGGTGATTTAACCCCTCTCAGCCTCTATTTCTTCCTCAGTAAATTGGCAGTAAGCAGAGTACCTACACTATACATAAATAAAGCCATGGGCTGGCTATACCTAACATGTTCTCAGCACCTATGAACTGGAGAGGCAGTGGTAATGATGGTGGCCTTTCCAAGAGTCTCTGTCTCACCATGAGTAAATTGTGGCCTTAAGAGGTAAAGAGACTTGTCCAAATCACTCACCAAAACTCAATCAAAACAGACCCCAAGCCTCCCATTTCCCATTCTCTGGGCAACAACTTCTTCCCCAGAGCCCCTTTTTTCTTGCTTTGCCCCCTCCGGCCCCATTTTCCCTTTTGGAAACAGCTGAAATTATCACTTTGATATTTAAAAATGCAAGTTACTATCATGTGCCCAAAGTAATAAATGTTTTAGAGTTTCAATTAAATTAAATGTAGGAAAGCTGGATCCCTCTTCTATATCTAATGAGTCACACAGACCCATTACCCCACTACCCATTAATTCTAACAAGGTCAGCTCATTACCGGGGTCTCCTCATTACTGCGTAATGAACCTGGGCAGGGTGTGCCGTGAGCAGACCCACAGACAGACCAGAAGCCAGAGCCTCTGGAGTTTCTGTGCCATTCTCTCGCCCATCGAAACTCAGGCCTCAGAGCTGAGGGCGGTTCATACACACAAAGGCCAGAGGTGCCAGGGAAATGCATCTGAGACTTACACATCTAGCCTAGACATCAGGTAGCCCAGCTCCCATTTCTCCTGATGCTTGAGCACAGCAATCTTCCACAGTGTGTTTCCCATCTGTTGTTTCTTTCTCCCAAGCTAGAATCTCTACTTCTTCTTTTTTTTTTTTTTCTTTTTTTAAGCTGCACCACGTGGCACGTGGGATCTTAGTTCCCCAACCAGGGATCAAACCTGTGCCCACTGCAGTGGAAGCACAGAGCCCTAAAAACTGGACCGCCAGGGAATTCCCTAGAATCTCTACGTCTTATGGGATTACTCCTTAATACTTATTGACCATCTACCCTGTGTCAAGCACAGTGCTAGACACCATTATTATCACCATCTTGCAGATGAGGAAAATAAATCCCAACCTCAGAGTGGTTAAGTAGTTTGCCCAAGGACACACAGTTAATAAGTAGCAGGGATGGAATTTGAGCCCTGATTCCAAACCCCATAGTCTTAACTGCCAAGTTTTTCCTCTCTCTTCTGATAGGCATTCCAAATGGATTGGAGACAGAGAGCTCTGGATAGGGACCACCCATCTTACTCCCTATTGCATCTCCAGTGTATCCCATATGGCTGATGTGAGGATTCAATGAGATAATGGAAGAAAAGCCCCTTGACAAAGTGTAGAGATTATTGGTGCTAACACATAAGCAAATATGATTATAGTGCTGGGCACTCAGTAGATGATCATTAACTATTTAGAATGAGAGAACTTTATATCTTAACTTCAGAAAACACCTGTCTCAACTGTCTCATTTTTAAGGAGAGGAAAAATAATTTGGTTAAGAGGATGAAACTAATTAAAAACAGAAGAGGGGTTGAGTTCAAGTCTGTTCTCCCTTCTCTTCCCCAGTGGCTTTAAAAGCCAGTTCCCTGTGGTGCTGGAGCTTTGCAGAGTTTGGGGGGAACCCCTACAGAATGAGGAAGATGATAAGGATTGACTATAGTCCCCCACAGTGTCACCCCTCCAACCCGGGTGCCTCTGCTTTTATGCATCTTTAAACTGGGTTTCCATACAGGAGTTCATGCGACAAAGGGCTCTAGTGGTTTTAAAAAAAAATGTTCAAAAAGTGGACTTTATATTTCACTGTTGGATCATGCAGAACTATATAGAGAAATATGAGAGATTTTACACACCCCTCTCAAAACTGATAGATCAAGTAAACAAAAAATAAAGATATAGAAGATATTCTTGATGCAATGAATAACCTAGACCTAGTAAGATATATGAAACTTGGCACCCATCAAATGAAGAACACCAATGCTTTCTAGCACTTACTGTAACTTTTACAAAAATAAAGGACACAAAGGAAGGTTCCAAATATCCCAAAGAATCAACATCATGTGGAATCTGTTCTTTGATCACAGCAGAATAAAATTAACAATTTTAATGACAGCTTAAAAATTCAATATATCTGCAAACTAAAACAAAAATATTGCTGCTGAATAATCCATGGGTTAAAGAGAAAGCCAAGAATGAAATTATAAAACTCTTCTAATCAAAAAACAAGGAAATCAATGCATATCGAAACTTGTAGAAAATGGCAAAGCAGTACTAAAAGAAAAATTCTAGCATTCAAAAAGACACATGCACCCCAGTGTTCACTGTAGCACTATTTACAATAGCCAGGACATGGAACAACCTAAATGTCCATCAACAGATGAATGGATAAAGAAGATGTGGTTCGTATATACAATGGAATATTACTCAGCCATAAAAAGGAATGAAATTGGGTCACTTGTAGAGATGTGGATGGACCTAGAATCTGTCATATAGAGTGAAGTAAGTCAGAAAGAGAAAAGCAAATATCATATATTAACGCATATATGTGGAATCTAGAAAAATGGTACAGATGAACCTATTTGCAGAGCAGGAATAGAGATGCCGATGTAGAGAATGGACGTGCAGACATGGGGGAGGGGAGAGGGGGTGTGATGAATTGAGAGATTGGGATTGACATATATACACTACTATGTGTAAAACAGATAGCCAGTGGGAACCTGTTGTATAGCACAGGGAGCTCTGGGGTGACCTAGATGGGTGGGATGGGGGAATGGGAGGGAGGTGATATATGTATACATATAGCTGATTCACTTCATTGTACAGCAGAAACTAACACAACATTGTAAAGCAACTAAACCCCAATTTTAAAAAAATTTAATGTAAAAAAGAAAAATATAGAAACAAATGAATATAAAAATAAAAAATAATAACGAAAATGAAAAAAATCCAAAATGGGGCTTGAAAAATAGTAATAATGTGGGCAAACTCTGGAGTGACTGATTTAAAAGTTTAAAAGATACCATGCAAAGTTTTAAAACCACAGATTGATATTAAATATAAATTTTTTACTTTTAAATTATAAACTATATGTGAATAAAACAAGAAAATCTAAATGAAATATGTAAATTTCTTAAACTATACGTAATTAATAAAATTGGTACAAAAATAAATATAAAATTTAAGTAATCTAATTAGTCATTAAAGAAATTAAGAAGATAATAAAAGTCCTTCCTTCTCTCCAAAAAAAAGCACGAGGATTAGATGATTTGATAGAAGACTTCTAACAAACTTTTGAGGAAGAAATAACAATCCCTCATTTATACAAATTGTTTTTTAAAAAGAGAGAGAGAGAGAAATAGAGAGATTTTCAATCTATTTTTATGAGGCTTGTAAAACTTTACCAAAAGCTAGGAAAGAAAATTATAAGAAAAATTATATGACTATTCATTTAATCATATATATGAAAATTTTGAGTAAAATGTTAGCTTTTAATTTTTTGGAAAAAATCTCTCATGACCAAGTAGGATTTATTCAAGAAAAGCAAATATGGTTAAACATAAGAAAAAAATCATCAATATCATTTTCTACAATCATGCACAAAAGGAGAAAAAGTCACATTCTTATCTCAATAGTTATAGAAAAGGCATTTTATAAATTTCAATACTTATTTAATTATGAAAAACTCTCAGAAAACTAGGAGTTGAAAGAACTTTCCTTAAGTTGATAAAAGCTATATTCCATAGACCTGCATCGAATATTCAATTTAATGAAAACCCTTTAGATATATTCTTCTAAAATCTTCAAATCTTCTTTAAATCAAGAATAAGCTAAGGTTTCAACTATCACCAGTACCATTCAAAATAATACTGGAAACCTTGCCCAATTCAATAAGACAAGAAAGATAGGGGTTTCCCTGGTGGCACAGTGGTTAAGAATCTGCCTGCCAAAGCAAGGGACAAAGGTTCGAGCCCTGGTCTGGGAAGATCCCACATGCTGCTGGGCAACTAAACCCGTGTGCCACAACTACTGAGCCTGCACTCTAGAGCCCATGAGCCACAGCTACTGAGCCCACGTGCCATAACTACTGAAGCCCACGTGCCTAGAGCCCATGCTCCGCAGCAAGAGAAGTCACCTCAATGAGAAGCCCACACACCGCAACGAAGAGTAGCCCCCGCTCGCTGCAGCTAGAGAAAGCCACACACAGCAACGAAGAACCAAAAGCAGCCAAAAATAAAATAAATACATAAATTTATATTAAAAAAGAGAGATAAAAGCATAATATTAGAAGGAAAGAGACAAAACTGTCATTATTTGCAGATGATATAATCATCTGTATTTTAAAAACTGACATAATCAAGAAACAAACTAAAAGAACTAATAAAAGAATTTGGTAAAATTGCCAGATTTAAGATAAATTTATAAAATGCAATAGCATGTGTCTACATCAGCAATAACCAATAGAAAACAGAAATTTATCTACATCAGGAACAAAAATGATAAAATAGCTAAGAGCAATAAAGGAAGAATGTATACCACTATTATTTCAAAATATATTTAATGGCATAAAAGAAGAATTGAAGAAAGAGAGAGTTATGTTCATGGATGCAATTACTTCACATTTGTAATGATGTTAATTTTCCCCTTATTTATCTATTAACTCTATGTAATTCTAATTAAAATTCCAGGAGAATTTTCTAAGAAATTTGACAAATCATATCCTTCAAATGAATCCTCCTCCCTTTATAAAAACAAGCAAGTTGGTTTCTGTTTCCTATAGCTAAGGGTAAAATAACTAACATGAATTACATTACTAAAATTTAAGAAAGGAGACCTAGAGACTAGGGCAATGACTATGATACTCTTGTAAGGCTTTTGGCAATTTTCATAGCATCCACATCTGTCATTGTTGTGACACCCCCATTCTCTATAGCCTCAGGTTCGCAATCTGCAAAGCAATCTCTGGCAATGTTTTACAATGTCTGTTTCAAAACACCAGCTGGGGTTAGTGTTAGGAAATCAGAATCCTGCCCTGCCCAGATCTTCTGTGGTGAATATCTGCCACATTCAGTCTTCTTGACTTCTGTATTTCTTCTTCACGGACACTTTCCTTCCCCACCCACCAAGTGATTCTGGTGATGCTAATCACTCAAGCGATCTTGCTTTCTCTACTACTCAGATGGCCAACTTGTGTACCCCATCTCTTTGGACACCTCTTGTGAGCATGTGACACAAGCAAGGCTAATCAGAGTCCATTTAGGAGTTGACATGAAACTGAAAGAGAAGCTCTGGCACTCTTTCCTCTGGGATCAATATTTGTGATCAATATCTTGTATCAATGATACAAGCCTAGAGTTCCTATCCCTATTTTTACCACCATGTGGAGAAAGCCTCCCTAAGGATGAAGCCAATATATACATAAGAAGAACTTTAAAAAAGAGAGAGGGAGCTTTAATGACATAATTTAACTGCTAGATCCAGCCATGCCTGAAGCCAACACACCCCTTTGATTTCCCAAGTAGGAAAGCCATTAACAGTTGTTTAGTTTCTACTTAAGTTGGTTTGAGTTAGCTTTCTATTACTTGTAACAGAATGAGCCCTAATTAGTCTGCATACTATAACAGAAGCTCTAAGCAAGTGTTTCAGTTTTATAAGCTCCCTGGGAGAGTCTGTTACACACTCAAGTTTAAGAATTAATCTATGGCTTCTTCAGGATGTAAATGACAGGAAGTAGAGCAGAATCCTGGGTTTAAGCAAAATGAACATACAACCCATGATCTAGCCCCTGCCTGCCCCTCTAACTTAGATTTATGCCATTTTCTACCTCTCCCACAGGGGCCTTCTTTTAGTTCCTCCAACAGGACACTGCTTACCTCAGGACACTTGCATGTGCTTATCCCCTCATTCTTCAACACAGCTTGCTGATTCTCCATTTTTAGGTCCCAGATTAACTCTCAGAGAGTCCTTTCCTAACCACCTCATGGAAAGGAGGTCACCTCTCTCACTATCCATTATCTTTTTCACCTTGGTTTTCATTCACAGCTTTTACCGAGTTTATAACTACTTATTAGTCAACCTGTTTTTGTCTGCTTCCCCTATTAGAATGTAAGCACCAAGACAGTGAGCACTGAGTCTGTCTTCATCACCATTATCTTCCCCATGTCTGGCACACAGCCTGATGCCTAGCAGGGTTTCCAGTAAATATATTTGAGTAAATGAACGAATCACCACTTACCCATCAGCCCTCCTCGGGAAAAGCAAGGAAGGGAAGTCAGCATTCACTCATCACCTCCCTCATTTGAGTCAAGCAACAAAGACAAAACAAAAGGGGCTAGGAGAAGAAATGGGCAACATGCTTCCACGGGAATTTGCAGATGTGTTTGATATGCCAACCCTGTACATGCTTCTGAGAGGAACACAGAATCATCAGGTAACCCACAGCAAGATGTGGTCTCTGTCTTCAAAAAGCTTCTCATCTGGCTAGAGAAACCTTTAAAATGAGGAGCTACTAGGGCTGGGGGAGAAAGGCACAAGAATAGCAACTCCAAAATTACGCTTCATCTTTGCAGACACCATTAACATCTTATGGCAAAATAATGTGTGAACCTAATAGAGAACACAGAGAGGGAAAGAACAGATGCATCTCGACCATACCAAGGGGGAAAAGCTGCAATTAAACAGACATCCCTTATTCAACAGCCCGCAGGCTCTACGGCTAGGCTCGGGGCTGGTGCCGGGTCTCTTTCTTCCTCGGTAACTTGGTCTCATTTTCCCCTTCTGGCGCCTTATTTCAGTAATGGGTTTGTTATTATAGCTCCGAAGTCAGAGCGACACATGAGAACAGGGGAAATGAGAGGAAGAGAAAAAGCTGGACATGAACAGAAGGCTCTTGCCTGAGAGCTCTTGCTACATGAAGATACAGAGGGAGGACGGTATCCTCTCGCTCATATTTACCTTTCTCCTTCTGTGGCGCTCTCTGAAATAAGCTGCAGGGTAACAGAAGAGGCTGTCTTCGGGAGTGTGTCTGTTCGGATCCCTGAAAGAATTAAATTACATTCAAGAGGCACATACTTAGCTCCCTATTAGGTGAAGGAAAGGAGGAGGGAGCTTATAGGTAGTAAATGTCGCTTCCCTGCCAGGCTCTGCTCTGGGTGCTGAGAAAACACTGGTAAAGAAGAAAGCCAATGCCCCCCACCCCATGGTACTTATACACTAGTGAGGAGAGAGACAGATAAACAAATAAATAAGATAGATAAGACAGAAAAAAACCCAAAAATATAAGATCGCAGGAATAGATGCAGGCAAGTCTGAAATTCCATCCTGCCTAGAAGATGTTTCACCTGGGAAAGTGAGCTTGCAGGAAACACTCTGAGTCCGCAGATCAGTAAACAGGAGTCTGGAGAGTGACGGTACCCTAAGAACGGATGAGTCGGAACTCCCTGAGGACAGAGGGGATCCTCACCTCAACCAGCTGACACACCAGCCACAGGGACTTGAAGGGCTGTGACTTCTAACAGAAAACCACTGCTCCCTCCCCAGCTTTGTGTAGCTGTCTTCACGCACTGAAACTCTTACGTCTTTTAATTATATTAAAGAAACGTGCGTCCTTTGCCCAGGTGTGTTAGTATCTCTTATCAGTCACAGTCATCCTTGAGACAACCATACAAAGGTAATTTCAGAGAGTGACAGAAGTCTAAGGAGGAAACAAAACAGAGAAATGTGACTGAGGGCCTGCGAAGGGGAAAACAACATTCACTTGGGTGTTGGAGCGAGGCCTCTCTGAGGAGGGGACGAAAGGAGGCCGCCAGGGCCAAGATCGGATGGAGGGCACAGCAAAGGCAAGCGCCTGGGGGTGGAAGCAAGACTGAGCATTTGAGGGGCAGAGTGAAGGTCATGTGGCTAAAGTGGTGCTTCAGGTGCGACGGCCCCAGACCAGCTACATCAGCATCCCGTGGGAACTTCTGAGAAGGGAACGTTCTTGGGTCTCACGCAAGAGTCAGAAACTCCGGGAGTGCAGCCCAGCCATGTGTGTTTAACAAGCCCTCCAGGTGATTCCGAGGCACATACAGTGTGAGAGCCACGAGGCTGGAGGATGGTGAGAGAAGAGCGGACTTGCAGGAAGGGCTGAGCCAAAGCCTCCTTTAGAAGTGAATTCCCAAATCATGACAGTAAGCCAGCCGGTTCATCTGAGTTTTTCGTCATCGGATCCTCAGCACTTTCCATGTTGCCTACTACAGAGGAAATGCTCAATACCTGTTTATTGAACAAATAAATTAATATAAATATTGAGCCTCTACTTTGGTCTGATACCAGTTACTGGGCAAAGTTAGGTAAGATCAAGAGTAGCTTATGATCTACAAGTGGAAAGAAAAGAGACAAATGCAAAGGAAAAAATGAGACCACTAGAATCAGATGCACTGATATTGACAAGAAATGAGAGGCGAAGATATCTTGAAGCAAGGAGGGTCAGAAAAACGGAAAAGCAGACAGAAGAGCTCTATAAGCACAAAGGTGTCAGCATTTAGTTTTGGAGCAAACAGTGTAGTTCATTAACCCCCTAGGGAATGACTATATTAATGGCATAGAACAACTATCATTCACTTGTTGTCTCCAAGTAAACCAGAAACGGTATATTGACTCAATAGATCTATTAAAAAAAAACCCACACACACAAAAATAAGAGTCTCTACTTATATAGAAAAATCTTCAGCTTTATGGAAAATTCCACTATCCAAAATGCTTCATTTCCTGAGGCATTTTAGATAGCCAAGATTTTTACATATTGCTATTATTTCTATTTCCAAAGCGCTCTCACAGCCCATAGTAGGGGATATTGGTGCTAACCAGGTCCACCTGGAAGCTGTCCAGAGGCCCCCCTCTGAGAGCCTCCTGAGCCAATGCGAGCAGGGAAGCCCAAGCCAGCTAAGCCCCTCTAGCTGTCAGGACGTCAGGTGGGGCATGAGTCATTCTGAGACCACAGGCCCGCCTCTCTATTGAACCTGTCCGTAACAGAGTGGATTTTAATAGACTCTTCCTCTCCTCCTTCCTTCCTCCCCTTCTGGCAGTTAGCAAATTCCTGGGATGAAAGCACCTCCCAGGTTTCTTTCATTCACCTCTGTCTCCAGATCAGAGAGAGCCTGGCCCGCATAAGAGAACATGGGAGCCATCAAGAGAAGCCTCACCTTCCTCTGACCACTTCCCAGGGAAAAAGTCCTTGACTGTCTAATGCAAATCCTTTCTGCTGCATGAAGCTCGTTTTCTCCGACTGAATTTGGAAGATCCCTCAGCTAAGGAGAAAAAAAAAAAAGTACTTCATTATGGATATAGCTGTTCACAATTGATTTTCCTTCTTCATCTACATTTCCAAATCTTGAATATTTGTCCTACTATTTTTTTTTTCTATCACTATTCTCCTGTCAACAGTTTATGTTTCATTAAGGACTCACTTCCTATATTAGTGAAAATACCAATGAAATAGCCCTGGAAGTTATTCTTTTCGGTACGTCTAGCATGTGCGCGTGCGTACACACACACAAACACACACACACAAAGAAGATATTAATAAATAGACCTAGACTCCAAATCATCAAAGGTATCTACACATGAACTGGGCTGTCTAGAGAGTCTGGGCTGTCTACAGCATTCCCTGTAATCAGGAGGTAAGGTTACTTCTGGTCAGTAGTTCAAGGAACAGTTGAAATATTGGATTAGATGTCCCCAGAAGTCCTCCCTTGCTGAACTGCTGTGACATTCTGTGATGCAGTGAGCCTCCAAGCTTGAACATGAATTTGGGCAGGAGCTAAGAGGAGAACAGGGAGTAGCACAGGTTTGCTGGGCTTATCTGGTGCCAAAAGATATGCTAGGAGTATTCGGAGAGCCCGGCATTGGCAGTGCAGTGGCATCTGTGATGGCATCATCATCACCATTGCAAACATTCCACCAGCAACTACATTGTGAATTATTTCAGTCCACCTTACAACAGACCTATCAGATGTGACCATTATTAGGCCCATGTCACTACGAAGAAGATTAAGGAATGGAGAAGTTGGACTCTCCATCATCACAAAGCTGGTAATAGATCCAAGACTCAAACCCAGGCTGTCTGTCTACATCACACTGCCTCCCAAAAGGGTTGTAATGACCCTTTGCAATTTAAGCATTTTTAGCATTTTATATGCTAAAAAAAAGAACAAGACCTGTTTTTATCCTTACAGAAGTCTCCTGAGGCCAGGAAGTTATCCCTAAATGACACATTGGAGATAGAAGGTCAAAGAGGAGGATGACTTGTCCACGGTCACCTAGCAATCAGCGGCAGAGCCTCTTGGTACTCTGCCCACATGTCCTCTTCCTGTCCACACACTGCCTGGCTCTCCTGCAGCTCCTAGCCTAGTTACCTAGGCAGAAAAGTAGTACTTGGCTAATCCCCTGCCTGCACATTGCCCACTCAGCCATGCACCCTGAGGTCTCAGATACATTCTACTCACAGCTACCAACTCCCTAGGGAAAGAAAGGGCCAGAGAGAGAAGGAAATTAAGAAAGAAAGATGATGCTCAGGATGCAAAACTAACAGACATCTCTGATGGGGGTGCACCCCTTCCTTCAATTTCCTAAGCCTACCAGTCCTCAAACCCTAGAGACAATAATAATAGATTCCCATTTTGCTGATGAGGTTGAGCGGTCTCCTCACTGTCCTGCCTCCCCTATCATACCTATATCCTTTTCTCTCCCGACTGTTAGGATAACCTCTTTACCGGCATCTTTTCTTCCCCTTCTCTTGCTGCTCCAATTCTGTCTGCATGGGATGCAGGGCTATGCTTCCTGGATCACTTCTGATCATGGCCCCCTCCTCCTCAAAGACTTGCAATAGCTCCCAGCTACTTATAAAGACAAATCCCAACCTGCTCTTCAGTCCCCCCATGATTTGGCCACAAACCACATTTTCAGCCTTATCTTTACTACTTATATATAAGCTCCAGTCACAGTAGTACTCCAGAAAAAGAACCCAAGAAAGTTCTATGTACATACTTCTCATGATGATTTCTCTGCTGGAACCCTTTGCCTATTTAAGGCTGTACTCAGATGCCACCCATCATGGAAACTTCTCCCCCTCCCCTCTTGGTCTCAATCTCTATGCTACCCCCATCACCCACTAGTATTATATTCTGTATTCTAAATATGTTTGACAATGTCTGTCCCATGGTCTCCGGCAAAAGTAAACCTGCTCTTACCATACAATCAAGCAATTCCACTCCTTGGTATTTACCCAAAGGAGTTAAAAAGTTATGTCCACACAAAAATCTTCACACCCATGTTTATAGCAGCTTTATTTATAATTGCCAAAAGTTGGAAGCAACCAAGATGTCCCTCAGTAGGTGATGAATAAATAAACTGTGGTACGGCCAGACAGTGGAATATTATTCAATGCTAAAAAGAAATAAGCTACCAAGCCATGAAAATACATGGAGGAACCTAAGTAAAAGAAGCCAATATTAAAAGGCTACGGAGGAGGACGAGGCAAGATGGTGGAAGAATACGACGCGGAGATCACCTTCCTTTCCACAGATACAGTAGAAATACATCTACACGTGGGACTGCTCCTACAGAACACCCACTGAACGCTGGCAGAAGACGTCAGACCTCCCAAAAGGCAAGAAACTCCCCCCGTACTTGGGTAGGGCAAAAGAAAAAAAGAAATAACAGAGACAAAAGAATAGGGACGGGACCTTCACCAGTGGGAGGGAGCTGTGAAGGAGGAAAGATTTCCACACACTAGGAAGCCCCTTCGCGGGCAGAGACTGCGGGTGGCAGAGGGGGGACGCTTCGGAGCCACGGAGGAGAGCGCAGCCACAGGGGTGCGGAGGGCAAAGCGGAGAGGTTCCCGCACAGAGGCTCGGCGCCAAGCAGCACTCACCAGCCTGAGAGGCTTGTCTGTTCACCCGCCGGGGCGGGCGGGGCTGGGAGCTGAGGCTCGGGCTTCGGTCGGATCGCAGGGAGAGGACTGGGGTTGGCGGTGTGAACACAGCCTGAAGGGGTTAGTGCGCCACAGCTAGCCGGGAGGGAGTCCGGGAAAAAGTCTGCAGCTGCCGAAGAGGCAAGAGACTTTTTCTTCCCTATTTTTTCCTGGTGCGCGAGGAGAGGGGATTCAGAGTGCCGCCTAAACGAACTTCAGGGACTGGTGCGAGCCGCGGCTATCAGCGCGGATCCCACAGCAACAGGGGCGCAGAGGAAAAAACGGAGAGACTCCCGCACAGAGGCTCAGCGCCGAGCAGCGCTCAGCAGCCTGAGAGGCTTGTCTGCTCACCCACCGGGGCGGGCGGGGCTGGGAGCTGAGGCTCGGGCTGCGGTCGGATCGCAGGGAGAGGACTGGGGCTGGCAGCGTGAACACAGCCTGAAGGGGTTGGCGCACCACAGCTGGCTGGGAGGGAGACCGGGAAAAGGTCTGCAGCTGCCGCAGAGGCAAGAGACTTTTTCTTGCCTCTTTGTTTCGCTGCGCGCAAGGAGAGGGGATTCAGAGCGCCGCCTAAATGAACTCCAGAGACCGGCGCGAGCCGCAGCTATCAGCACGGACCCCAAAGGCAGGCGCGAGCCGCGGCTATCAGCATGGACCCCAGAGACGGGCGGGAGACGCTGGGGCTGCCGCTGCCGCCACCAGGAAGCCTGTGTGCGAGCACAGGTCACTCTCCACACCGCCCCTCCCGGGAGCCTGTGCAGCCCGCCACTGCCAGGGTCCCGGGATCTGGGGACAACATCCCCGGGAGAACGCATTGCGCGCCTCAGGCTGGTGCAACGTCACGCCGGCCTCGGCCGCCGCAGGCTCGCCCCGCCTCCTCCGTACCCCTCCCTCCCCCCGCCTGAGTGAGCCAGAGCCCCCGAAGCAGCTGCTCCTTTAACCCCGTCCTGTCTGGGCGGGGAACAGACGCCCTCAGGCAACCTACATGCAGAGGCGGGTCCAAACCCAAAGCTGAACCCCGGGAGCTGTACGAACAAAGAAGAGAAAGGGAAATCTCTCCCAGCAGCCTCAGGAGCAGCGGATTAAAGCGCCACAAACAACTTGATGTGCCTGCATCTGCTGAACACCTGAATAGACAACGAATCAGCCCAGATTCAGGAGGGGGACTCTGGGAGCAGGAGATATTAATTTTTCCCCTTTTCCTTTTTTTGTGAGTGTATATGTGTATGCTTCTGGGTGAGATTTTGTCTGTATAGCTTTGCTTTCACCATTAGTCCTAGGGTTAGGTCCGTCCGTTTTTTTTGGTTTTTTTTTTTCTTTTTTTACTTAAAAATTTTTTTTTCCTAATAAATGTTTTCTTAATAATTTTTTCCTTATTTCCTATTTTTAGAAATTAAAAAAAATTTTAATAAGTTTTTTCATATTTTTTTATTTTTAAAAATTAAAATTTTTTCTTAATAATTGTTTTCTTATTTTGTATTATAAAAAATTAATAAATCTATTTTTAAAAATTAAAAAAAAATTTTCTTAATAAATTTATTCTTATTTTTTTTCTTATTTTTTATTATAATAGTTTTATTTTATTTTATGTTATCCTCTTTCTTTCTTTCTTTCTATTTTTTTCTCCCTTTTATTCTGAGCCGTGTGGATGAAAGGCTCTTGGTGCTCCAGCCAGGCATCAGGGCCGTGCCTCTGAGGTGGGAGAGCCAACTTCAGAACACTGGTCCACAAGAGACCTTCCAGCTCGACGTAATACCAAAAGGCAAAAATCTCTCAGAGATCTCCATCTCAACATCAAGATCCAGCTTCATTCAACGACCAGCAAGCTACAGTGCTGGACACCCTATGCCAAACAACTAGCAAGACAGGAACACAGCCCCATCCATTAGCAGAGAGGCTGCCTAAAATCATAATAAGGCCACAGACACCCCAAAACACACCACCAGACGTGGACGTGCCCACCAAAAAGACAAGATCCAGCCTCATCCACCAGAACACAGGCACTAGTCCCCTCCACCAGGAAGCCTACACAACCCACTGAACCAACCTTAGCCACTGGGGACAGATACCAAAAACAACGGGAACTACGAACCTGCAGCCTGTGAAAAGGAGACCCCAAACACAGTAAGTTAAGCAAAATGAGAAGACAAAAAAACACACAGCACGTGAAAGAGCAGGGTCAAAACACACCAGACCTAACAAATGAAGAGGAAATAGGCAGTCTACCTGAAAAAGAATTCAGAATAATGATAGTAAAGATGATCCAAAATCTTGGAAATAGAATAGACAAAATGCAAGAATCATTTAACAAGGACATAGAAGAACTAAAGAGGAACCAAGCAACGATGAAAAACACAAGAAATGAAATTAAAAATACTCTAGATGGGATCAATAGCAGAATAACTGAGGCAGAAGAACGGATAAGTGACCTGGAAGATAAAATGGTGGAAATAACTACTGCAGAGCAGGATAAAGAAAAAAGAATGAAAAGAACTGAGGACAGTCTCAGAGACCTCTGGGACAACATTAAACACACCAACATTCGAATTATAGGGGTCCCAGAAGAAGAAGAGAAAAAGAAAGGGACTGAGAAAATATTTGAAGAGATTATAGTTGAAAACTTCCCTAATATGGGAAAGGAAATAGTTAATCAAGTCCTGGAAGCACAGAGAGTCCCATACAGGATAAATCCAAGGAGAAACATGACAAGACACATATTAATCAAACTATCAAAAATTAAATATAAAGAAAACATATTAAAAGCAGCAAGGGAAAAACAAATAACACACAAGGGAATCCCCATAAGGTTAAAATCTGATCTTTCAGCAGAAACTCTGCAAGCCAGAAGGGAGTGGCAGGATATACTTAAAGTGATGAAGGAGAAAAACCTACAACCAAGGTTACTCTACCCAGCAAGGTTCTCATTCAGATTTGATGGAGAAATTAAAACCTTTACAGACAAGCAAAAGCTGAGAGAGTTCAGCACCACCTAACCAGCTTTACAACAAATGCTAAAGGAACTTCTCTAGGCAAGAAACACAAGAGAAGGAAAACACCTACAACAACAAACCCAAAATATTTAAGAAACTGGGAATAGGAACATACATATTGATAATTACCATAAATGTAAATGGATTAAATGCTCCCACCAAAAGACACAGACTGGCTGAATGGATACAAAAACAAGACCCATATATATGCTGTCTACAAGAGACCCACTTCAGACCTAGAGACACATACAGACTGAAAGTGAGGGGATGGAAAAAGATATTCCATGCAAATGGATATCAAAAGAAAGGTGGAGTAGCAATTCTCATATCAGACAAAATAGACTTTAAAATAAAGACTATTACAAGAGACAAAGAAGGACACTATATAATGATCAAGGGATTGATCCAAGAGGAAGGTATAACAATTGTAAATATTTATGCACCCAACATAGGAGCACCTCAATACATAAGGCAAATACTAACAGCCATAAAAGGGGAAATCGACAGCAACACAATCATAGTAGGGGACTTTAACACCCCACTTTCACCAATGGACAGATCATCCAAAATGAAAATAAATAAGGAAACACAAGCTTTAAATGATACATTAAACAAGATGGACTTAATTGATATTTATAGGACATTCCATCCAAAAACAACAGAATACACATTTTTCTCAAGTGCTCATGGAACATTCTCCAGGATAGATCATATCTTGGGTCACAAATCAAGCCTTGGTAAATTTAAGAAAATTGAAATCGTCTCAAGTATCTTTTCTGACCACAATGCTATGAGACTACATATCAATTACAGGAAAAGATGTGTAAAAAATACAAACACATGGAGGCTACACCATACACTACTTAATAACGAAGTGATCACTGAAGAAATCAAAGGGGAAATCAAAACATACCTAGAAACAAATGACAATGGAGACAGGACGACCCAAAACCTATGGGATGCAGCAAAAGCAGTTCTAAGAGGGAATTTTATAGCAATACAAGCCTACATCAAGAAACAGGAAACATCTCGAATAAATAACCTAACCTTGCACCTAAAGCAATTAGAGAAAGAAGAGCAAAAAAACCCCAAAGCTAGCAGAAGGAAAGAAATCATAAAGATCAGATCAGAAATAAATGAAAAAGAAATGAAGGAAACAATAGCAAAAATCAATGAAACTAAAAGCTGGTTCTTTGAGAAGATAAACAAAATTGATAAACCATTAGCCAGACTCATCAAGAGAAAAAGAGAGAAGACTCAAATCAATAGAATTAGAAATGAAAAAGGAGAAGTAACCACTGACACTGCAGAAATACAAACAATCATGAGAGATTACTACAAGCAACTCTATGCCAATAAAATGGACAACCTGGAAGAAATGGACAGATTCTTAGAAATGCACAACCTGCCGAGACTGAACCAGGAAGAAATAGAAAATATGAACAGACCAATCACAAGCACTGAAATTGAAACTGTGATTAAAAACCTTCCAACAAACAAAAGCCCAGGACCAGATGGCTTCACAGGCGAATTCTATCAAACATTTAGAGAAGAGCTAACACCTATCCTTCTCAAACTCTTCCAAAATATTGCAGAGGGAGGAACACTCCCCAACTCATTCTACGAGGCCACCATCACCCTGATACCAAAACCAGACAAAGTTGTCACAAAGAAAGAAAACTACAGGCCAATATCACTGATGAACATAGATGCAAAAATCCTCAACAAAATACCAGCAAACAGAATCCAACAGCACATTAAAAGGATTATACACCATGATCAAGTGGGGTTTATTCCAGGAATGCAAGGATTCTTCAATATATGCAAATCAATCAATGTGATACATCATATTAACAAATTGAAGGCGAAAAACCATATGATCATCTCAATAGATGCAGAAGAAGCTTTTGACAAAATTCAACACCCATTTATGATAAAAGCCCTGCAGAAAATAGGCATAGAGGGAACTTTCCTCAACATAATAAAGGCCATATATGACAAACCCACAGCCAACATTGTCCTCAATGGTGAAAAACTGAAACCATTTCCACTAAGATCAGGAACAAGACAAGGTTGCCCACTCTCACCACTATTATTCAACATAGTTTTGGAAGTGTTAGCCACAGCAATCAGAGAAGACAAAGAAATAAAAGGAATCCAAATCGGAAAAGAAGAAGTAAAGCTGTCACTGTTTGCAGATGACATGATACTATACATAGAGAATCCTAAAGATGCTACCAGAAAACTACTAGAGCTAATCAATGAATTTGGTAAAGTAGCAGGATACAAAATTAATGCACAGAAATCTCTTGCATTCCTATACACTAATGATGAAAAATCTGAAAGTGAAATTAAGAACACACTCCCATTTACCATTGCAACAAAAAGAATAAAATATCTAGGAATAAACCTACCTAAGGAGACAAAAGACCTGTATGCAGAAAATTATAGGACACTGATGAAAGAAATTAAAGATGATACAAATAGATGGAGAGATATACCATGTTCCTGGATTGGAAGAATCAACATTGTGAAAATGACTCTACTACCCAAAGCAATCTACAGATTCAATGCAATCCCTATCAAACTACCACTGGCATTTTTCACAGAACTAGAACAAAAAATTTCACAATTTGTATGGAGACACAAAAGACCCCGAATAGCCAAAGCAATCTTGAGAATGAAAAATGGAGCTGGAGGAATCAGGCTCCCTGACTTCAGACTATATTACAAAGCTACAGTAATCAAGACAGTTTGGTACTGGCACAAAAACAGAAATATAGATCAATGGAAGAGGATAGAAAGCCCAGAGATAAACCCACGCACATATGGTCACCTTATATTTGATAAAGGAGGCAAGCATATACAGTGGAGAAAAGACAGCCTCTTCAATAAGTGGTGCTGGGAAAATTGGGCAGGTACATGTAAAAGTATGAAATTAGAACACTCCCTGACACCATACACAAAAATAAACTCAAAATGGATTAAAGACCTAAGTGTAAGGCCAGACACTATCAAACTCTTAGAGGAAAACATAGGCAGAACACTCTATGACATAAATCACAGCAAGATCCTTTTTGACCCAGCCCGTAGAGAAATGGAAACAAAAACACAAATAAACAAATGGGACCTAATGAAACTTAAAAGCTTTTGCACAGCAAAGGAAACCATAAACATGACCAAAAGACAACCATCAGAATGGGAGAAAATATTTGCAAATGAAGCAACTGACAAAGGATTAATCTCCAAGATTTACAAGCAGCTCATGCAGCTCAATATCAAAAAGACAAACAATCCAATCCAAAAATGGGCAGAATACCTAAATAGACATTTCTCCAAAGAAGATATACAGATGGCCAACAGACACATGAAAGAATGCTCAACATCATTAATCATTAGAGAAATGCAAATCAAAACTACAATGAGGTATCATCTCACACCGGTCAGAATGGCCATCATCAAAAAATCTAGAAACAATAAATGCTGGTGAGGGTGTGGAGAAAAGGGAACCCTCTTGCACTGTTGGTGGGAATGTAAATTGATACAGACACTATGGAGAACAGTATGGAGGTTCCTTAAAAAACTAAAAGTAGAACTACCATATGGCCCAGCAATCCCACTACTGGGCATATACCCTGAGAAATCCTTAATTCCAAAAGAGTCATGTACCAAAATGTTCATTGCAGCTCTATTTACAATAGCCAGGACATGGAAGCAACCTAAGTGTCCATCATCAGATGAATGGATAAAGAAGATGTGGCACATATATACAATGGAATATTACTCAGCCATAAAAAGAAATGAAATGGAGGTATTTGTAATGAGGTGGATGGAGTTAGAGTCTGTCATACAGAGTGAAGTACGTCAGAAAGAGAAAAACAAATACAGTATGCTAATACATATATACGGAATCTAAGGGAAAAAAAAAAAAGGTCATGAAGAACCTAGTGGCAAGACGGGAATAAAGACACAGACCTACTAGAGAATGGACTTGAGGATATGGGGAGGGGGAGGGGTGAGACGTGACAGGGTGAGAGAGTGTCATGGACATATATACACTACCAAATGTAAAATAGATAGCTAGTGGGAAGCAGCCGCATAGCACAGGGAGATCAGCTTGGTGCTTTGTGACCACCTAGAGCGGTGGGATAGGGAGGGTGGGAGGGAGGGAGATGCAAGAGGGAAGAGATATGGGAACATATGTATATGTATAACTGATTCATTTTGTTATAAAGCAGAAACTAACACACCATTGTAAAGCAATTATACTCCAATAAAGATGTTTAAAAAAAAAAAAAAGGCTACGTACCGTATGAGTCCGACTATGTGACACTCTGGAAAAGGTAAAACTATGGAGACAGTAAAAAGGTCAGCGGTTGGCAGGGGTTAGTGGGGAGGGATGAATAGGCAGAGCACAGAAGATTTTTAGGGCCATCAAGCTACTCTTTGTGATATTTATAATGGTGGATATATGGCATTACACATTTGTCCAAAACTGAAGACTGTACAACACCAAGAGTGAACCCCATTGTAAACTATGGACTTTGGGTGATGCTGACATGTCCGTACAGGTGCATCAGTTGTAACAAACGTACCCCTCTGGTGGACGATGGTGATAGTGAGGGAGGCTGTGCACGTGTGGCGAAGGGGGGATATGGGAAGTCTCTGTACCTCCCCTCAATTTTGCTGTGAACCTAACTGCTCTAAAACATAAAGTCTATTTTTTTTAAATGTCTGCTTGTGCATGATAAGCCCCTTAAGAGAATGAGGCATGCCTTCTGCTCCTGTATACCCTTCATGCCCTAGCCCTCCACCATCACAGCAGGTGCTGATAAATGTTTGTTGAATTGAATTAAATTGAGAGGTCATCTCGGGGGAAAGAGCTAGAACTTTATCATGATTTGGACTCTGAGACAACAGGGAAGTTGAAGGACCAGTGACCTCTCTCTTCAGAACTCAATTATCTGCGTAAGAACAAACATCTCTGTTATCTAGCTATTAATTTGCTCACAATCATCTTGGTCTCCAAAGTTCACAAATGTCCCTTTCAATTTCTCAGCCACGTCGTTCATAGGAAATGAGATTCTCCCCTCATTCACTGCATCACAGTAGCCCTTGTACCATCTCCCTTCCCCACCCTACCCCCCAAATCTCCTCCCACATTCATATTCTCTTCTGTTTGCCACAATGAACCCCCTGGGCATCAAATGCCTGTCATCACAGCTTTCTTGGGGCCTGTTAGGGGACCCATCATTTCCTGCTCAGCTTCCTAAATCCATAGCTGAGGACCACAGGTCTTATTGGCAACCTGAGTCAAAGGAATCTATTCTAATTAATCCTCCACACGAAAATGATGGCCTTCAGCCATCTCGCAGGCAGGAGCCAACAAACCTGGAGTGAAAGGAAAATAAAATGCAGGCCTGGCTTCCTATGAAATCAATACAGCCTGACTCTGAGCTCTGTTCTGGGTCACACAGAAGAGGCAGCAAGTGTGGCCGAGATCACTGGAGAGGACCCTGACCATGATTCTGACAGCTGGGGTGCCAGGAACTAAGGACTCCCATTGTACCACAGACCCCAGAGGATGAAGGCCCTTTGATACACATTCATTCATGATTAACAGTGATTTACAAAATTCGAATGCTTCCATGTGCTTGACATGACAGTATCTTGAATAAGCAGGAAATGGGCAAATCTGAGACTGAATGAGACAAGAGAAGAGAAAATTCACATCGTTATTGATGTTATTCTGCAACAAGGCAGTTGCACAGTCCAATGTTCAGTGACCAGCACATCACGCAATTTCAGGGATAGCTCAGCCAGTCCCTGATGGGGAGTGATGTGGGCCACCTAGCAGGTCATGGCCAAGGAAGGCTCAGGAGAGTGGCAGTGCCCACAGTCAGGGAGAAGCGATGCTCTTCTTCCAGATGACTCACTGCAAAGTAGAAAGACTGTGACATGAGTTGGAGCCCACGCCTGGCTTTAAGTCCACTTCTTTCTACCTGCATGACTTTAAGCAAGTTACTTAGCTTCTCTGAGTTTATTTCCTCATCTGGAAAATGGGATAAACAGTAACAGTACTTAGTTAACTAGCTTGTTGTGAAACTGTCTTCATGGTGGGATGGTGTGTGAAATACTAAATGATGTGATTTTTCCCCTTCATCCTTCTAAGTCCAAGATCCTCCCTTATCCACTGAGTGGGTCGGAACAATTAGGTCAAGACTATCCCAAGAATGAGAAGTTTCACAAAAGAACTCAAGGACAAAGAGAGCAAAATTTCTCACTTTGGACTTTGTTTCAAGTATAATACAGGAAAGGCTAGGAAGAAAGTCAACACACACACACACACACACACACACACACACCCATTCTTCCACTCTACCACTATGTTATAGAATTCTCCACCCTTAGTGGGAAGAGAACAGTTGAAGGAAAAATGAGAAATCTCAGACACTAATAACAGGCCCTGTGCCCCAACATGACCATCCTCATCCCACTTTCCAATTTCTTCTGGGGTTCTGGGAATATGGCAACCCATCCTATCAAACCCTATGCCATTCTGCGAGTAGTGAAACAAGAGGGCCCCATAGGGTCAAGGACAGAGAGGACCAAGTGATGGCCCAGTGCAGTGCTACCAGCCAAGCAACACTGGTGCTGGGGACCAAAGCCCAGGTCAGGACGAGTGTCCCTCTCTAAGCCACCTCGCAGCCTCAATTCCAAGGGAAAGGAAGGAGAGGGGGAAATCCTGAGGTTTCCTGAGTTTACCCCCGTAAGACCCAAATAACTAAAATGACTGAGTTCTGCTGGAAGTGACAAGAATATATAATCTGCCTTCTGACGGAATGGAGCTCAAGAAGGAAAGTAGATTCAGTTTTGGGAAAATAAAGTTATGTTTTGATAACCTGAGTCCATGGCATATATACCTATATATTTATATACATACATATATATTAAAAGTAATAATAATAATAATTGACATAATGTAGCAACTACATTTATTGAGTGCTTCCGTGTGCCAGGACTGTTCTCATGGCTTTATAGAGATTACACCTTTTATCTCTCACAATAATAGGCATATGGGTTCAATATTATTATTTTTTTTAATAAATTTATTTATTTTATTTATTTATTTTTGGCTGTGTTGGGTCTTCGTTGCTGTGTGCGGGCTTTCTCTAGTTGCGGCGAGTGGGGGCTACTCCTCATTGCGGTGCGCAGGGTTCTCATTGCGGTGGCCTCTCTTGTTGTGGAGCACGGGCCCCAGGCGCACGGGCTTCAGTAGTTGTGGCACTTGGGCTCAGTAGTTGTGGCTCGCGGGCTCTAGAGCGCAGGCTCAGTAGCTGTGGCGCACGAGCTTAGTTGCTCTGCGGCATGTGGGATCTTCCCGGACCAGGGCTCGAACCCGTGTCCCCTGCATTGGCAGGCGGATTCTTAACCACTGCGCCACCAGGGAAGCCCGGGTTCAATATTATTGTCCTCTTTGGATGGGTAAACTAAGCACAGAGAGGTTAGATAACTTGATTCCCTAGCCCAAGGTCACAACACAAAAGTGGAGGATCCAGAACTTAAACTCAGACTATCTGATGGCAGAGCCCATGTCCCTGATCGCTTTTGCTCTCTTGCTTCTACCTTGGGCATTCAACATCTTACAGCACGTTTACTTATAACTTACTGAGTGCTGACTATGACTTGGGCACTATGCTAAAAACTTTACTCTTATATTTATACTCTTTATAATAATCCCAGGAGAGACGTGTTGTTATTATCACCTTTCTAAAGTTGAGGAAACTGGGACTCTGAACCTGACTCTATCTGGCTCCAAATGTGTGCTCTCAAAGCCTTCCTATACAACCTCCGTGGAAACACAAACACAGGGCTTGGTTCACTGCCAGGTTTAGAGCAAGGGCTTCACATGAGTAGCTGCCAATATTCGGGTCATGATGGTGAGGATGGGATATGGGTTCCTAACAGCCCCAAGTCCAAAAGTGGGGGCCAGAGGGAAGGGCTCTGTAAGAATTGGGGTCCAATCTCACCAAGGAAAGTCCTGGCAAATACTAGATGGGTATCCAGTCATGCATAGATTCCCAAGGAAAGACTCAGGTCCTGGCAGAAGAGGGAATATTGGATTCAGAGGTCACACAAGGGTCTATTGCCAACGAGATCTGACTCAAGGAATCATGGCATCGTGGGCCCAAAGCTTCTGGCTACAGTGCAACCCCGACAATTCAGGATGGTGGTTACTCTGAGTCTGAAAGCAGAGGACATCACTGAGCTTCATTCTACAGATAGGGAATTTGAGGTTCAGAGAATAAAAGTCATGAACACAGTCACACAGCTGATAAGTGGCAGAACCGAGGACGCAAACTTGGTGTGCTCTGTCTGCAAATTCTATGCTTTTCCTCACCACTGCATTTATCCCAAGCAAAGTAAACGCCACTCGGGGCTTGACTCCCAGGAAAGAAGGGGGAGCAAAGATACACTTTGCCAATCTCCTGTTGTTCAAAAGGCCCAGTCCTATAATCAGCAAATATTTTCAATTGTCTAGGCTTGCCTGCCCCTCCCAGTCCAGAGCAAACTGATATCAGACCCCAGACCTCTCCCCAGCAAGGGATTAGTTAAAGAAATAAAGTCCCATTTCACAAGCTGCTAAATCCTATTTGAACAGCCTTGCCAGGGATTTCCTGGGCTTAATCACCTGCTAGCGCTGGACAGTGGGGAAGTTGCTGGGCTATGACTTTGTTTTTCCCTGTCCTTCTCCCCTAGTGTGATTCCACTCCTAGGTAACCCCCCCCCCAGTGTTTACACAAGAATGCTCACTGCAGTAGGGCTCATAGTGGCAAAAAAAAAACAAAGCAAAAAGTAAAATCTGTCAATAGGAGATAGAGAAATAAAACAGTATACCACAGTTAAAACGAATATACTAGAACTATATATACCAATGTGAATAAATCTCAAAAATACATTCAGTGAAAAAAGCAAACTGCAAAAGAATATGCACAGTACAAATATTTCTATACAGTTCTAAAACATACAAGGCAATGCCAGACACTTTACAGGGACTCGAACGTGTAGAAAATTCACAAAGTCGTGCTTGAAAATGATAGTCACTCTATTTAAGATGGTGGTAAATTTCAGAGAAGAGAAAGGGGAAATAAGATTAAGAAGAGGTTCCTGGAGTAGTTTAAATCTATTTGTAATTTTTTACTCTTTTTTAAAAAAAATCTGAAGAAGGCAAAATATTAAAATCTGTTAAAGTTGGATTATGGGTACATGAATGTTCATAATACATTATCATATTTACATTTGAAATCTATCATTACAAAAAAGTTTTTTAAAAGAATAATTGAACCTTTAAATATTATAGTATGAAGTTGGACTCTAGTCTGAAAGCAATGAAAGTTTCTATGCCGGGAAAGATGTGATCAGACAGCCTGGTGGAGAAAAGGAGATAATCCTAGCATGGAGTTATGAAGGCCTGGTCTAGTGCAATAGCACAGTGAGGACAGAAAGAGCCGAGGAGTCAGAACCCAAATCTCCCAGTAGCGCTGGAAGGTGAAAGCATTACCTAGACTACTCCTTCTCATCCCCTGTCCCTGCCTCTGAGAAATCCACCCTCCTCCTCACACCATTCCAACCATTCACTCCCATTGAGGGCTGCCAATGACGGTTTTCTTCCCAAGGGTGGGCATGGGAGTCAAGCTGGCCAATTAATGGTACCCCACCACCAAGGCCTATCATGATTGGTCCAAGAATGGACAATGACCCAAAGCTCAGCCAATCCTTTTCCTGGAATGCCTTCTTCATTGGGAACCAAAAGAAGATGGTGGAGCTTGAAAGAGATGGGTGGGTGCAGAGCTCTTTGTGGCCACGATCCCTGACCAAGAGAAAAGCTAGTCAGGGGTTGGAGAGAATGAAGCCACGCTGCAGGGAGCAGCAGTGATAAGAGATTTCGAAGCCATAGTGAGCTCCTGGTTCCAGGTGCCGCGTTCTATAGCCCTGCCCTATGTGTGTGCGTGCAGCGGTGGCTTCCACAGCATCCTTCCGGATCAGTTCTGCTGTGTGACTTTGGACATTGATCCTGGCTGCACAGCCTCCTGGTCTTCTGGTGCTCTGAACACTCGGTGAGCTACCCCAAAACTGTTTAATAACTCCCTCTACTGTCTAAACGAGCAAATGTTGGTTTCTGTTGTTCGCAACCAAGAACCCTGATGCCGACATGTAGTGTAACCACTGTTCTCCCAGGAGACACCAGGAAGAGAACATCTCAAAATGGTGCCACATGTAAGGACTAAACCAACTGGGGCCTGGAATAATCAGGATCTCACTGTTTCCATGCTGGACTCTTATTCCCGGAGAGCAAGCTGCCCCTTCCAAGAAATGATCTTAACACAGTCGACCCTTCACGGAACATCCAGCATCCTGTCGCCATTCAAGCAGGCAAAGTGTTAACATTCACAAAAGCCATTCATGCCCATTATGTCATTTCATCCTCAGAGTAACCCCAGGCAGAGACTATGAGTCTCATTTAATTGAGGAGGAAGCTGAATTTTGGAGAAATGACACACCCGACTCACACAGCAACTTAGCAACTGTGCCTGGAACAGAGTTAGGCTCCTTAACACCAGCCTGACACACCAAAAAGGAAATAAAACTAAAGAGCTAGGAAACAACATTAACTAACACTTCCACGGTGCTAGCTATATGCCAGACAATATCCTAGGTGCTTTTCACACATTTAATCCTTCTTGCAATCCTGTGAGGTTACTACTAGTGTGGCCCCCATTTTACAGATGAGGGAACAGAGGCACAGAGAGGTTAAGGTACTTGTCTGAGGTCACACAGCAGGTAAGTAGCAGAGCTAGGATTCAAACCAGGAGTCTGGTTCCAGAGTCCAGGCTCTTAATCACTACATGAAATAGGATGGGAGGAGTGCTCTTTCTGGGGTCCAGGTACCTTAGCCTCTATTCCTTAAAGTGAAGGGAAGGTCTAGAAGGCCTGGCTGTGAAGGCACCCACACCATCCCACAGCTTAGGCTGATCTAAATGCAGGTACCTCACCCTAAAAACCTGGAAGGGAGGTGTACTAACAGAGCAGGTGCTGAATTGCAGAAAAGTTAAATATGGAATGGGAGCATGGGAGGCTGCAATAAGAGCGAGCAGGGTAAAAACCAACTTCAAAACAGAGCCCCAGACAATGATTTGGAGAGAAAAACCAATATATGTGCTATCACATAATAATTATAGCAACGCCTTCCATTTACCTCACCCTTTCCTTTCAAGGAGGCCAAAGAGGTTCACAATTGTTATTACAATTCTTCCTTCTCGAGGCCTGGGACCAGCTGAGGATGGCTGAGGGCTTTCTTGTTACATGCACCGGAAAGGGAAGCACTGAGAGGTCAATGCGGAAATCACAGAGCAGCGAAGTTAACTATCAAAGCCAACCGTCTGGGCTCAAGAGCAGATAGGCAAAAGCCAATACACTGAAAATCAATTCAGCAAAGGACTGATTCACACAAAGCTGTCAGACAAAGACTGAAGCTCACTCTAGGAGAATCAGCCACTGCCATTTTACCTCCAGGGTGTGGGCAGAAGGAGCAGATACAGGGGGACAAGCAGGAACCCCGACATGGGCAGAGGATAGGGAGCAGGATTGGGGAATAAGTGACAAGTGAAAGAGTCAGTGAAGTTCTCATCAGAGAAAGTCTACCCATTCACAGATAAAGCCCCAAGCAAGCCAAGATAAAATATCCTCAGCTCAACAATGAACTCTTCATCTGGTAAATCGATCATTCAACAAAATGGTTTTCATCCAACTGGTCTGGGGGTCTTGTGGGGGTCCCTCCTGCAGTACAGTGAGCAGCCAAGAATTGTGTCTCTAACCATCCCTTCTCTCTCCCCTCTACCTTCACTTTAGACAATAGGTACCCAGTCCCCTCCCACCACCAAACTAGCTGTCTGGAAGTGATCTGATCGTTGCCGTCACCTCTTTCTAATGTTTTTTCCTCTTTTTATCCATTTTACACCCAGCCAGATGGGGTTATCCACTCCTCCCCAAACTATCTCTACAACCTCCCTCTACTCCTTTGCTTAAGTTGTTCCATGGACTGGAATGACCCCTCCTATCCTCTTGGATAATTGGTCCATTTCAGTGTGCAAACTACAAGTCACTAGGGAATTAGACTGTGGTGATGGCTCTACAGCTTTGTAAATATCCTAATAATTGTTGAATTGTTCACTAAAAATGGGTGAGTTTTACAATATGTAAATTATACCTCAATAAAACTTTTTTTAAGTCACCCAAGGGACATGTATTAGACATGCATTTTTCCATTTCCTACCCCTAGAAATTCTGATTCAGTAAAAGTAGAAGAAAAAATCTGCTTTTTTAAAATAATCAGCCCATGGGATTCCAATGTCTGGGGAACTCACTCTCGGAAACACTTATCTGCATGGAGATTCAGATCAAATGGCCCCTCCTCCCTGAAGCCCTGCCAGCCATAAGTAAGCACTCCCTTCTCTAAACCTCATGGTAACTCTCTAAGTAAACTTAGTCTGCCTTGTAGCACAGATTGCTGTAGACAGATATCTATCCTCTACTAACATCTGGAAAGTCAGGAACGTGTCTTCCCTTGACATCCTTTGTTTATGTGTAGCTTGGTTCATTCCACAGATTACAGGTCAGGCTGTACATGTTGTTATAAACTATGAGAACAGTGGGTAAGGATGCTTAGAGGGATCAACAGTTGGTTTGACGAAGGATGAGTGAAAGGATGATAGATAGATGGACAGATGAATTGGATGGATGACTGAGTGAGTAATGGGAGATGAAATACCATGAATGATGGTTAGAGAAATGAATGGATGGCTAAACAAATGCATAAAAGAAAAAAAGGATGGAGTCATTTACTCCAAAATGTGAATGTGAGTCCCACTGTTTCCTTTGCACGACTAATGGGGTCAGGGGACTACAATTCCATTGCACACACCTAAGCATAGGGGGCATCAATGATTACACGAGAGAGCACTGGACTGGCGATCCGATGACCTGGTCAAGTGCCCACTTTCTCCACTATCTCCAAGTGTGCCCTCATCCAAGTCATTTTCATTCTCTGAGTTTCAATTGTCTCACCAATAAATGGGCACGCCCCCCCCCCCATTCTGCTGCCCCACCATGTAATTTTGAAGATCACACTATCTAATGAAGGTGAAAGCTGTATGATTGCACTGTCTTATGAGAATTTCTAAGGGACACAGGGAAATAAAAAATTTCTTAAACATATTCAGATGATACTTGATATTTCTACACGTGGCCAAAAGAAACAGCTTCATACAAACCAAATTTTGTTGCACAGTTAGAGCTCCTCATACCTTGCTTCTGAAATGGAAGTAAGACCCACATTCCACTTGGGTGTAAATTTTTAAAATAAAATAGGTTTGAGTCAGAAAGAATTGGTTTCAATCCAGGCCCCAAAATTTATTAGCTCTGTGACTTTGAACAAATTAATTTTTTTTTTTTTTTGGCCATGCCACGAGGCTTGTGGGATCTTAGTTCCCCAACCAGGGATTGAACCTGGGCCCTCAGGAGTGGCAGTGCACAGTCCTAACCACTGGATTGCCAGGGAATTTCCTAATTATTTTTTCCTAGCCTATAAAGTGGGCATAATAACATCTACCTCACTGAATTGAGAAAACTAGGTAAGCGATATTTATAAAGCGTCTAAACACTACGCCTTACACAAAGCCCAAAAGCACCACAGAAAGTGTTCTGTGCTTGCTCTCTTGTCTCCTTCAATGGAAACGGGAGTCTTAATGAGCGTGTCATTAACGAATAGGTAGAAGCAGTCCCCAGTTTTGCCACTTCACATTTCTCCCTGATCTGCATCTTCAACCCTGTTTAGAGAGACTTTCAGCTCTCTCCACCTTTCTTGAACCAGCTTTCTCATTCCAAGAGTCTGCTTGTATCCAGAACAGACAAAAGCAACAAATGCATGGATTGCTCATTTATCAAACATTTGTTACTCATCAAATTCACCAAATACCTATTATTGAGCATCTATTCTCGTGTGTCCAGAGTGGTGCTGGGATCCAGGCTAGGGTCATTTTAGCACATGGGACTTCGACGCATAGCAATTCCTCTAAGACTCGACCTTATGGAAGGCATCTTAACTAGAAAGCAAAGAATCACCAACTCTACACACACAGCTGGCTTACCCTTTGGCTAAGGATTCACAGAAACAAGCCATGAAACTAGATTATGTAAGCCTTTCCCACAGAAGAGGAAACATATTGATTTTAATGCTTCATTCAAATATATAACAGAAAGCACTGGACTGGCAGTGTGGAATCCTGGGTTCTCATCTTGGACCAATTGTTAATAGCCATGTGACTTGCAGCAAGTCCCTTCTCCTCTCTGGACCTCAGGTTTCTCATCTACAAAATAGGAAGATAGACTCCTTAACGCTCTGGATAGCATTAAGTCTTGAAGTGGGTAGATTAGTGCCTCTCCACAAAAAATTCGTGTTCACTTGGAACCTGTGAATGTGACCTTATTTGGAAATGGGATTTTTGTAGATATAATCAAATTAAGATCATCTTGATAATCAATCGAGATGAGAGTGGGCCCTAATCCAGTGGCTGGTATCCTTATAAAAAGAGGCAGACACACAGGGAAGAAGCCATGTGAAGAGAGAGACACAGATCACATGATTCATCTGCAAGCCAAAGAACACCAAGGATGGCCAGAAACCAACAGAAGCAGGAAGAGGCAAGGAAGGATTCTTCGCTAGGGCTGTCAGAGAGAACACAGCCCTACTGACACCTTGGTGTTGAACTTCCAGTCTCCACAACTGTGAAAAGAAAGTTTTATTGTTTTAAGCCACCTGGTTTGTGCTGCTTTGTAATGGCAGCCTTAGGAAGCTAATACACATCTCCTCAAACTGCATGCTAACTCCAACTTATTGGCAGTATCTTCTTGGACGGGTGTGTTGAGTAGGCTTCTGAGGCTGCATAGGATACAGGGATTAACTCCTGATGTCTTTCCTACAGAGAGAAGGGTGTAGTGACCTTGGTTTTGCCATCTTCTAGCTAGATAATCATTATGATATCTTTATGCTCAGATAATATACGATTCTATAACCCTAAATCCATATAGCCTACCAGGAGTAAAAGCGTTGTGAAAGGGGAAATGTGGGGAGAGCACCATGTCTTCCCCCAAACCATTGCCTCCAACTCCCCCTGGATAGCACCAGCCCCCCTCTGCTCCGGAGACAGCCTGGGGTCTGTCACCCTCTTAGCTTTGCCTTCACCGGGTCTGATCTGAGATCAAACTGTCAAAGACCTGAATGGGTTTCCCAACTGGCACTACCTGAGGGTTATGACTGGAAGTGACCTTGATTTACAGCAGTGTAATCGTTGACAAAGAAAAAACCCTGAGTGGAGTGGAAGCCACAGAAGTGCTGAGGCTTCCCTGAGAAAGGTTCAGAGAAGCCACTCTCCTGGAGCCGTTTTGTTTTTTGAAACTATCACAACATTGGTTTATTTTTGGTTTTTTATTTTATTTTATTTTATTTTATTTATTTATTTTTGGCTGTGTTGGGTCTTCGTTGCTGTGCGTGGGCTTTTCTCTAGTTGCAGCAAGCGGGGGCTGCTCTTCATTGCAGTGCGCGGGCTTCTCATTGCAGTGGCTTCTCTTGTTGCAGAGCATGGGCTCTAGGCGCATGGGGTTCAGTAGTTGTGGCACGTGGGCTTCAGTAGTTGTGGCTCATGGGCTCTAGAGCACAGGCTCAGTAGTTGTGGTGCATGGGCTTAGTTACTCTGCGGCATGTGGGATCTTCCTGGACCAAGGCTCGAACCCGTGTCCCCTGCATTGGCAGGCGGATTCTTAACCACTGTGCCACCAGGGAAGTCCCTCCTGGAACCTTTTATGGGCGTGCAGATCAGGCCAGTGAAACTCACTCAGGTACACACACCATTCATGCCTCTCCTCTGCCCTACTGCTCCTGACACCATGGTTAGAACAGGCTAGATGGCACCTGGGATGCAAAGATAAGGGTCTCAGTGATGGTGCTTTGCAGTCAAGGTTTGAATCGAGTGCCTCCTTCACCCAAAGCAGCTCAGTCTTTGGAACCTGGTCTTCCTCGACCACAGTCCAGTCTGCTGAGTGCTCCACTCACCCACGTGCCCTAGGAATCTGGAAATTCGTTAAGAAATGAAGCTGCAGGGCTGTGGAGAGCTCGTGAGCACTGTCAAGGGTCACACCCTCCCTGGTGCCTGTCTCTGGCCCAGCACACAGCCAGATGGGCCCAAGGTGGGCAGCCCACGCACAGCAGCCGCCTGCACAGACAAGTTCTCTCAGCCCCCGGGTCAGGTCGGGAACTAGGGCCTTTCTTCCTGGGGAACTTAGGTCCCTCTGCACTCCCAGCAAGGATACCTCCTGCCACCAAAGCACCAAACTCTCTCCAAACAAAGCCCTCTTCCCTGTTCTCTTTTGTCTACCTTGACAAAAACCCCTGCCAACAAATTTGCCTTGGCGTCAAGTCCTGCTCAGTCCCAAATCCATCCTCACAGCCACCTCACTGGCCTGAGCCAGTCTCCTGAGCCCCTGGGTCAGCGTCCTCACTGCCTCCCAGCCTCCTCCCGTGCCCCTCTCCACTCCAAGCTCCCGTGGCAGCCAGAGCTATCTTTGCAGAACTGAACTCTGATTTTGTCACACTCCTAGTCAAAATCGTTCAGTGGCTTTCGGATAAAGACCACAATCCCGCCGTGAACGAGGATGGCTCCCCCATACCATCCCACTGAAAAACCTGAATAATATAAAAATGAATTGCTTGAAAAGTGAGTAAACAGACATTACAAATACAAGATTTAACAGACATAAAATCACTAGCAGATTGCAAGGAAAGCTCACTCTCCATTCTGTGCCTGTCTTGTCATAGATCTGTAAATGAGAGTTTGGCTGCAGTCCTGGTGCATAGACCACGCTGAGTAGCACTGGGCACCTACACTCAGCCAGATCTACCCTCCCTCCTCCCCTGAGCCCTGACGTCTCCAGCCTCAATCCCACAGGAGTCGGCTCCTCTCTCCCTTTACAGCTGTTGTACTCACCTACCTCTGGTACCTGCTACCCGCTTTCTTATGCCTCGTGGCTTGTTAACACACTATTCCCTCCAGTTGGAACGCTCCCTTTTCCTCATGCCCCATCCATTTAGTTAGTTTCAATTCATCCTTCAGGTTTGAGCTCACATTTATGTCTTCAGGAAAGCCTGCTCTGACCACCACCCCCTATGCGCGTGCACACACACACACACACACACACACACCCCTCCATCTCCCCCACCCCAGTCTGGGTAAGTCCCTATCACTTGCTCTCACAGATCCCATTCCTTCACACGGTTACCTCGGTTTCTATTTATTCATCCATTAGAATGATCATTTGCTTAAGATCTGTCTTGCTCTCTACTCCACAAGCACCAGGAGGAGGGGCCATCCCTCTTGGCTCTCCCCACACTCCCGGCAGTTAGCACAAGGCTTGGGCCCCTCACAGCAGTCAACAACAGTTTGGAGAATGTAAACATGACATGACTGCGTGGGCTCTGATTCGTCAGCACCCTCCTTTTCCTCCACACGGTGCAGCTCCTTCAACTTGAAGCAGCCCACGTTCATGCCAAGGTTGCATTTCTACAAACATCTTCCTTTGGTTCTTCGTGTGTGTTTGGCGCCCCCCTGCATCCCACTGAGTTTCACGTACCCTGAGCCGCCTCCCTGCCCATCACTTATCACTTCTGTACGCTGCTCTATTTACAGTGTTTGCATTCTTGAAACATTCACATTAATATTAATTCTGCATTCCAAGCAGCAAATCACTTAGATACATGTTTTGCCAAATGAGGTTCTGGCCACATCTCCCAATCACACATGCCTTCTCAGACAGGCACTTGTAGAGTGCACGACTGCACGCAATGTGATGAATCCTTAATGGCAGTGTTCCAAGCAGCAAAAGCAGTGGAGAGCCCTCTGGTGGAGAGGGCTATCCAAGGTAGCTTCTCTGTTTGCTTTGAGTCCTAATACAGACGCAAAGATCTATACCTCAAGAGACACTGCTTCTAGGGACTTCCCTGGTGGCACAGTGGTTAAGAATCTGCCTGCCAACGCAAGGGACACGGGTTAGATCCCTGGTCCGGGAAGATCCCACATGCTGCGGAGCAACTAAGCCCGTGCACCATGACTACTGAGCCTGCATTCTAGAGCCCACGAGCCACAGCTACTGAGCCCACGTGCCACAACTACTGAAGCCTGTGCGCCTAGAGCCCGTGCTCCACAACAAGAGGAGCCACCGCAATGAGAAGCCCACGCGCCACAACAAAGAGTAGTCCCGGCTCGCCACAACTAAAGAAAGCCTGGGCACAGCAAAAAAGACCCAATGCAGCCAAAAATAAATAAATAAAATGAATTAATTAATTTTTTTAAAAAATGAGACACTGCTTCTAAGAGCTTATCTTGCTTCACCTGAAACAGCCATAGCTACAGGAATAAGAACCCAAACCAAGAGAACCACAACCTGGACACAACTAGTAATTTGCTATGTGTCTCGGCTAAGGTCACTTCCCCTCTCTGGGCCTTGTTTTCCCATCCATAAGATGAGATCGGTCTAACGGTCTCTAAACCCCTAATTGAGACGTTTCACAAATCTGCAGAATACTATGATTTTCACACACTAGAGCTCAGCGTCACCTCTAATCATTTTATTGATTTATTCAGTAGATATTTATTGAGCATCTACTCAGATATATTTAGGGCTGGGGTTTGACAGATGAAGACTGACACGATGCCTGTCCTTCTGGCCTAGGAGAGGAAGCAGATGCTAAGTAAATAATTAATTATTGCAATTAAGGCTATAAAGGAAGAGAGGGATTTCATGAGAGCCAATGGCGTGAGGTTCCATTAGACTGTAGAGGATGAGGGACAGCTGTCAGAGGAGATGATCTTGAGCTGAGAAGCAGTTCTTACATGTGTGTGAAGCTAAAGAGTTACCAAACCATCTCATTTAGCCACAGGATTCCTGGAAGGTGAGAAGGGCAAGTATCAAAGAACTCTGCTCCTTGGCCTCCAGGGCCTGCTTTGCCCCACACCCCAGACCAGCCCCTGCCACACCACACCTCCCCCAGGGCAGCAAAACCTTCCTTCACTGCTTCTGTCATGGGTTCCATTTTCACATCTTCATCTGCATCTTCCTCCCTCTCCCCCAAGGAAGCCCTGTGAGGGGAGGGAACATGTCTGTTTTGCATACCACAGTGCTTCCAGCCCGAGCACAGTGCCTGGTGTGTATCAGGTGTTAAGAGCTCGGCTGGATGAGTGAATGAATCCCCACATCACAGATGAGGAACCTGAAGTCAAGCGATGGGGAATGTTTGCCCCAGCTCCTAAGTTAGCATATAACAAAGATGGGTCCCAAATCCAGCCTAAGGTTGGGAAGGGAGCTGTATTCCAGGCATCCCAGTCCGCCCTCCTTCGATCAGAACAGAGTCCTTTTATCTGCTGTATAGTTTGACTCACTAACCAAGAGTTCATTATAAAGAAAGGGTTCTGTTCTTCAGTAAGACTTAAATACTGCTGCCCTACCCCCAAGCTGGTTCTCATGCAGAATCCATCACCCCCTACCCTACGGATATCCAAGTCAGGGCATACGGGCGCTGCCCCCAAAAAGGAAGATTCAGGCCTATCTGCTTTGCTCAGAGTTAATTCTCATCAGTGGATGACCAGGAGACCCAGGGACATGAGCGGTGGGCCTGAGCTGGAGACAGCAGAATAGTTTGTGTGTTTTGCCTAATGAAGAAGCCAGCACTGGTAACATCCACTTGGTGGTTCTGGACCAGGGGAATGAAGCTACAAAGTCAACAGGAGCTGCTTGGTGAAAACCCCAGGCACCAGAGGGATCCTTCGAGAAGGGAATAGTGGCTAAGAACAGATGTCAGTCTTGGTTCTCAGCACAGCCAGTGAACCAGCCTTTCCTGGACACCTTCTATGATCCCAGCTATCTGTTGGGGCAGAGCGGGGACAGATATGAGGAGGTGCCAGGAAGGATGGGAGAAACCTGGAAGGGATCCAGGCACAGGGCACCAGGCAGAGTGTCAGTTTTCACAACCAAACTCTAGAGCAGGTGGGGGACTAGGTGCTGAGTCACACCACTGTGGGCCCCGGGCTGCTCTTCCACCCGAACCTGAGAGTGGGCTTAGCCCTGAGGATGGGGGTGGAGCAGAGATCAAAGGGGGTCTTTCAGGGTTGAGGGCAGGGCCGTCTTAATTATTGATGTATCCCTCATATCTGGTACAATACTTGGCTAATATTTATAGAATGACTGAAAGGAAAAGAGAGGAGGAAATGGGTACTGGCCACCAACCCACAAGTCAATCATTATAATAACCTGGGCTATCATTAACTGAGCATTTAGTAAGTGCCAGCACTGGGCTAAGCACTTCATACCCAGAATAATCCTGGGAGGAATGCACTGTAATCCTCATCTGACAGTTGAGCAAATATTATACAAAGTGAATAATTTGCATATAAATAATGGAGCTGGGAGGTGACTTCAGCTCTGTGTGATTGGAGCATCTGAGCTCTTAACTACCATGTTTTTCAGCCAACTCACCTAACAAGTCACTCGAAAGGAATGGAGAACTTTTGGGTAGAGAGAGGGAAGAAAGGATATTTTTCCTAGGGGGAAGAAAAACACAGAGCTAGGTATAAAAGATTAAACAGTACCATTTCTCCCAAAGAAACCTTCCCTGATTCTCCTTCCTAAATGAGGGTCTCTTCTAACACACTTTTAGCACCTCTTCCTTCTTTGCAGCACTTGTTACCATTCTGATTAGACAAGCAATGGTGAATGGAGTTATTTAAATGTCTGTCTCTTCATATGGAACCATGAAGAAAGGGAAGGTGCCATGACTGATATCTTACTACTGCTTTACCCCAATGTGTGATACAGTGCCTAGCACATAGTTAAGTAATGATAGGCAATGGGGGAAAAAAACATCCTCAAGGCACATGACAAGGAGAAATAGGAGAGAGGACAATGGAATAATATTAAGAAGTCCCTTGAAGACCCAGGAGAAGAGCTCCGTGGTGTTGTTGCAGGTCACAGGGTGCCACTGTAGGTTCTTGAGCTTATCTGCGTAAGAAATATTAATCCGCTTAAGGTAGGAAATAGATCAGCTAAGACAGAACCTGATGCTTGATCCCCAACATTATCAACATTCAAACCAGGACCAGTGCTTGAGGTGATGAGGATCTTGTGAGGGTGGCAGTAAGAATGCAGTAGAAGAGAGAAATCAGAGAAGCATATGGATGCAGCTTCTACCCAGAACATTGCTCATGGAAAGTGAGTAAGCAGTTAGGGACATAAATCTGGGACGGTAGAGAGGACGAGAGAAGATATGACTTTGCCCTGGCTCTATAAATTGTACTTCCTCCCTTTATAGAAGAGCAGATTTTACCAAAACTCAGTTGATGACAAACAAGGGTAGAAAATATATTCCATTATCATTCCATTTGTTCCTAAGTCCTATACATGACCAGCCAGAAGTGAGAAGAATGTTTCCTAAGGTCTTCAGAAGGCTCTGAGTCATTTCCCAATGAACCATTTACTCATTCACATCTTTAAACCTCCAGTTCTAGATCACTGACTTTGGAGCAGAACTGCTCCCAGGGCAAGGCCTCAGCCCACCCTACCCCTTCTTCTCTTGGACGGAATTCGAGAGGAAAGAGTAAGACCTCATGTTAGACTCTTAAGATGCTTGCTTTTCATACAGAAGACCTGGTTTCAAATACCAGCTGTGACACTTACTAGCAGTGAAGCACTGGGCATGTTAGCTAATGATATATAAACTGCTGCTTAGAGGTCCATGAACCAGAACAATGGTTCTGGATTCATGGTTCAGAAACAGAAATCCTCCTTGGGGATTCTCACTCATGGGACAAATAGTCATTGGCTACCCGTGCCAGGCACCGCACTGGGTACTGGAAAATGGTGATGAGCAAAATTGGTGAAGACTCTAATCTAGTCTGGGCAGACAGATATGAAACAAAAATCATGCAATCAAAAGTAAAATTGCAACTCTGCTAAGTGCTATGAAAGAGAGATTCAGGATAACAGCGAAGCCTATAAAAGGGGGGGTTTGAACTAGTTACAAGGGTCTGAGAACTAAATTAGGAATGGATACAGTTTAGGTGAAAATAGGATAGAAATATACTCCAGGAAGGACAACCATGGGCAAAGCACTTGTTTTAGAAACACAGTAAGTGGGAAGCATGGCCAGGCGGCAGATCAGTCTAAGCAGAGAAAACATGATGGAAAATGAACCCAAAAGATAGCCAGGGTGCAGATCATGACAGACCTTATAAGCCAGGTCTTCGAGCATGTTTTACCCTAAAATCAACGTGAAACTACAAAAGAGGTGTTTGGGGTATGGTGGGATGGGGGAGGACATGGGATCATTGCTGTCCCAAAAATCCCTCTGGCTGGCCTGGAAGAGGCTAGAGTAGATGCAGGGCAACCAACTGGGAGGCTTTTGTAGGGGTCCAGGCAAGAGATGATGGTACATTCGACCAGGATGGTACTGGGCACAGCAAGAAATAGATTCAGTGTTTATGGAGGAAGCAGAATAACCAGGACTTTCTGATGCATGGATTGGGAAGGGTGTTTCAAGGACAGCCTGGGGCTTCTGGCCTGCAAAACCAGCTAGAGGGGCCATTCACCAAGAAAGAAAAACCTAAAGAAGATCAGGTTTGGGAGCAGATTACGAGTTCTACTTTAGACATATTGAATTTGCAGTGGATTTGAAGCATTGAGGAAGAAACGTTAATCAGGTAGCTATATATGCATATCTGGGGCTCAGAATATACATTTAGACATTATTAGTGTAAAGTGAGTAATTGAATCTGAGGGCAATGACAAGATCACACGAGAAGTGAGATGTAAGGGCCTATGATTGGGCTTGCAGAACTTAACATTTCCCTGTTCAGCTCTCATGCTTCAAGGGCTCTCCTTTTTAAAATATTAAAATAAAATATTAAAGGCAGTAATGATGGTCAGCTGAACTTATTCAGACTTACTATTTCCCAGGCACTCTACATAAAACAGATAAGTTAACTTACTCTTCCCTATAACATAGAAAATATGCCCAAGCATTCTTGTTTTCACTTTGCAGATGGGGAAATTGAGGCTTAGAAAATATTTTCTTTGCCCAGTGTCACATAGCTGGTACATGGCTGGTTTCAAGTCTAGATATATCTGATTTCAAAAATACTCCTCATGATTTGTCCTTACTTTACCCACCACAGGTGTGACACAGAGGTACAATTAGTACTAAACCTGATGAATACAAGGCAGTGAGTTTAGCCAGTGGAAGGACCCTTGAGGGTAACAGTAAAAGATGCCAACTAAACTCCTACAGCTAATGGTGCTCAGCCTCTGGTGAACGTCAGTGTCTCTGAGATGCCCTGTTTTCTCCCCACGTTAGTGCCTAGGCCAATATGAAGAATGGATGTAATGACTTCACGCCCATGCTGACAACTTACACCAAACCCCACGAGGGCCCCTGTGATGTGGCAGAACAAATTTTCATCCAAAAAGATTAAACATTTACTTCTCTTGAGCACTGAACAAGTTACTTAATTCCTCCCTGACACATTCTATAGAACAGGAACAGCAATATGCTTACGCCCTGGGTTATTTTGAGGATTAAATGATAAGACATTTGATAAAGTACCCTGAAAACTGACGATGATGAAGAAATCAAACTTGTATGTGGGAAATCTTGCCTCTCTAATGGGTGACTTTTGGCCTCTAAGATCTGTTTCAGGCACCAAACCAGATTAGTGAAGAGGAAATGATTGGGAACAATAGGTAATGAATGGGATCTATGATAAAGGATTTTTTTTTAATTGACATTAACTGACCTTAAAAAGAGGGATGAGAAGAAGTTGATCTAATCAATTATTTCTCCTGCCAGAAAAAAAAAAAATAATAATAGGGTGATGAATGTGAACCAGGCGTAGCATTTTCAAAAAGACAGGAAGTGCATCCTGGTGGCCCCAGGTATCCCTCATCGTCATTCTCACTCTCATTGCTATCCCTGTGCCTGGTGCTGACAATCATTCCAGGAGTGGTCAGAAGAGTAATATTGGTAGCTAACATTTAATAATTAGTTACTGTGTGCCACCCACATGGGCTAAGTGTTTTACCTGTATTATTTCATTGAGTCCTTGTGGAGTGAGAGGTATTAAGCCAAGGAAGAATCTATTGACTTGAAGGAGAGGAAGATATCAGACTTAGTGAATTCAGGGGATCATGTACAAGTCACCAAGACTATGTGATAAAATAAAGGGGTGTCCTGGCAGAAACTGTAGAATGTCTACATTTAGGGACTCCAAAGAGAGATGGACAGTGTGGGCGTTGGACCAAGTAGAGCTAATCTTCCAATAAATCCACACTACACATACTTTACTCTGAACCACCACTGATCTTGAATGAGTTATACAGTATTTCAAACCCTCACCCAATGTTACCTGGAATAATAATAATAATAATGGCAGCAACAACAACCCCAGCTCACATATACATTGAGTGCTTAGAATCTCCCAGGCAGTGTGCTGAGTGCTTTTATCCATTAGTTTCATTTCACCCTCTCAACAGCCTAATGAGGTAGGCTTGTATGAATCTGTTCATTTTAAATGTAAAGAAACTGAGGCTCAGCAAAGTTTAGCAATTTGGTCAAGCTCACACAAGGTATAAATGTTAGAGCCTGGACTCATATGCAAGGCTATTTGGGTCTAGCATTCAAGATTTTAATCAGGACACCTATTCACATTCCTCATCCAGCCCAGCAAGTCCTCATTCAGCAGCAGATGCTCCATCATGAGCCCTACGTGTGGGACGCTTCATAAGAAGACATTTTCAGAGGTTCAGATGTAAATGAGTTCTGAGTGCCCAAGGAGTCAAGAAGGGATGGAGTTTGTCACTGAACCAAGAGGGCTGTCCATGATCTTACGTTCTTTGGGCTCAAGTGTCTCACAAGTGACTTACGTTACTCACCCATCATCTTCCAAAGAACCTTGGTTCTCAGAGGGATTCTTAAACTCAAGAATTAGAAAACCTAGTGAAACCCGGGCCAAGATTATTTCCCATGGGAAACGAAACAGCCTCTCTTTATAAGAAAAAGGAGAAAAGATAGATGATACGTGCAAATTCACCAAGGGAAGCAATAAGAAACTCCATACGCTATTCACAGGAATAAAACCGCAAAGCCTGGATTCACAATCTTTCTCCAGATTCAGTGCTTTCAGCCTCAGTTTTCTTATCTAAATAGAGACCAGTTTGGATTGAAAGATTTCTAAGTTGTGTTCCAGCTCTGACAGTCTATGATACTGTGATAAAACGCTTTCTAAGGAAGCTGACAAGCATTTGGAAGATTTAAGAAATGTTGTCTTCGGAGGAGAGCTGAGTAAAATTGCCTCAGTGCCATTCACCATGGCCTTCTCCCACACACCAAAAAAAGCTGAGCTACCCAACTCTTGATTCCAAAGGTTCCTGTACCAGGCTTGATGTCCAAAGTATCCCCCTACCTTTCCTGCAGGTTTGGAACCATGGGTAACATGAAAAGCACTGCTTCTGCCTTCTGAGAGTTGTAAGACTGTATGTTTCCCCCATTCTGACCACCTCCAAGGATATCAGTAGGTGGATGGAGACATGAGGGTTGGACAGGTAAGATGCTTACTTGGATTTCATGGGGACTCTTATTGTTCTGTCATTTTTGCCTTTCCAGCATGGATGACATCTTCCAGCAACAGGAGCCCAGTTTCTCTTTGGGAATCATCCACTTTCTGTCCAAGTAGTTCAGATGAGGGTGACCCCATTCACAAGCCAGACCTTGGCCCATCTACATACTATGCCTTCTGGCCACTGAGATTGTTTCAGGGATGAACATGTAATCCAAGCCAGGTCAAAGAGAACATACACCCAGACAGTGTTCTAACTACTGGGAAACAGGTGCTTACTTCCTGTTGGAGCTGCTAAGATACAAACCTGGAAGTAGGGGTTGACAGCTTTTCTACTCCTTCAGGAAACTTGCCCGAGAAAGACGCCAACACAAAAGAAGGAAGATCCTGCCCTCAGAGAAAAGCAGATGACTGATAACAATACATGAACACCTAGATCGCACCAGGCCTGAAGTTCCGCTCCACCCCCTTGTCTTCTCATTATGTTGGCCATCAAATTTTCTTTTTGCTTTGATGAGCTCAAGTGCATTCCTTTCATGTGTAATCCAAAAAGTTGAATAATACATATTTTAGTCAGAAAACAAGTCTTTATTAATTTCTGTTAACTAGGTATTATAGGTATAAGCAGAAGCAATATATGTTATAGTCAGTTTCCTTGAGTAACTGATGCTATTGGTATTTTGAGGTTTCTTCAGGTAGTGATATTTTATGATTATTGGTGAAGGGAGTGATCCAGTCCACTCCACAGATAATCACACCATTCCTGGTCTTTCCTTCACTGCCACCTGGGCTTATCTCACCTAGGCCTTCAGTCTCTGCCCAGGGTCTCATGCCATGCCCAGCCAATCCTCAGGCTCAGAGAAGATAAGAATCTTTCCCCAAAGCATACAACTAATAAACTGCCTATGCCAGACGTCAGGGAGACAGCCTTAATTCTCTTTCCCTTGCCCCACTTCTTAATTTATCTTGAAACTTTCCATCTTTCCATTTCCATTTGACCATCTTAGGCCAGGCCACTATCATCTCTTACCTGGACCACTGTGACAGCCTCCCTTATTTCAATTCTATTCCCCTTAAATTGTCTCATAGAATGAACTCCCTAAAATGCAATCATCGCTCCCTTAAACTTGCCTTGGTTTCCCAACTATACTTAGAATAAAGTCCAAACTCCCTTGCTCACCCTAAAGACCCCAGATGATGCGACCTGCTTCCTTTCCACGCTCACATCCCATCACTCTCCCCACCACCACCTCTGCTCTTCGGACTCCATGTCCCCTGATTTTCCTCCAGTTTTTCAAATGTACCAAGCCATTTCCAACCTCAGAGCCTTTGCATGTGCTCTAGTGCTCTCACTCCAGTCCTCACCTGGCTGGTTTCTTCTTTTCCTTTGAGACTCAAGTGTCATTTCCTCAGGAAAGCTGTGACCCTCGCCACCACCACCACCACCAATTTAGTCTTATTCCCACAACCTTGGCCTTTTATTTCACTGTCCCTATCACAGTTTCAAGTTACCATGTTTATTTATTTACTTTTTTATAGAAGTCAACCCAACTAAAATATAAGCTCCAGGAAAGCTGAGACTTGATCTGTTTTATATATTCTCAGCATCTAGTAAGATGCCAGGCTTATGGAAGATGTTCAATAAATATGCGTTGGATGAATGGATGGATAACAGTGGAGAGGCTGGGATTCTCGCTCAGGTCTGTCTAGGTTTCAGAAGAATAAATATCACCTGTGAGAAGATTCCCCAACTTAAGAGTCAGCAGTTCTTTTCTTAGTTGTGTTATATGAGAAACATCACCTCACTTGTTTCACTGTGTAAAATGGGATTACTGTACTGTACTATGAAGCTGAATTAGAAAATTGGTGTCCCACAACTGAAACATCCAGAGAGAAAATAAAAAGCTCCATGACATTTACCAGGCATTATAACTGATTACATGTAGATGTAGGGAACCCCTGGCCAGTTGCAATCCTCAACAAACTTTGACTGAAATGCAAACAAAATGGACTTTCTAACCTTTAGTTTTTAATAAAAAAAATTGAAGAAAGGTGATGAATGTTAAGGCAATCACAGAAGAAGATATATTACCTTCTATTGTTTTCTGCTCAGATCTATAGCTATTTCAGAAAGAGAGACTTGGTTACAAGGTAAATTTCATTTGTTTTGGATAAAAAACAACGCGACATTTTTGACAATGTACTGTAAAATGTGCCACATCTTTTAAACAAAGTGAGATATCATAAAATTGAAATATAAAATTTCAGGGAAAGGCTATGGTCAGAAAAGAGTTCATAGTTCTTTTTGGACTACCCATAATAATTAGGAAAACAATCTCCATACCCTTGCATGCTCATATAAGTTAAATAATGACAAGTGTAATTAAATAACTATTTTGTGGCTTATTTAACATCTTCCCCTCACTGGACTATCAGCTCCGTGAAGGCAGGGACTGTGTCTGTCTATGACTCCAGGAGCCAGAAGAGACATGACCAGCCTCAAGCAGAGATACAAAGTCTAGGAAAGAACAGCAACTCACACCCTTATCCTCTACCATAGCAATTAAAAGATGGAGTCTAAAGCCAGACAACCTGGGTTCATATCCCATGATCGCTATTTACCAACTCTATGACCTTGAGAACAACTTTAATTTCTTCATCAGTAAAGCAGGGATAAATAGTAGTGGCTTCATCATACTTATGTCATGATGATCCCATGCCTAGCATATAATAAGCACTCAATAAATGTTTGCAGGCACCATCATTGCCACCCTCACCAGATCATAGCTTCCTCCTCTTCCTCCCGCTCACAGCCAACCCTGAAACTCCCTCTACTTCATTCTCAGCTGCACGAGAGCTTCGGCAGCCAGAGCATTCATGCTTCTGACGTAAATCAAAGGCAGATGATCTCCTTTCACTGGCTCCTCTCGGTAAATCAGCACAGCTCCCTGAACAGAGACAAATTTACATTCCAAATGTGTTCCCCAGTCTCCCTCTACCTGGTGAAAGATGACTTCTCAAACCAGAGTTTGGAGCAGGAAGGAACTTGGAGAGATGTCCCGGTCCGGCCCCCTTAATTTACAGTTAGGGAAACTGAGGCCCAAAGAGGAAAAGAGAATTTCCCAGTTAGGAACTGAGAATTGCCACTTGCAGGCAGAGATAAGACTAACACCCAGAAATTCTAACTCCCAATCCCAACCCAGTGTAGTTCTTACTCAGTGGTGTAACAAGGGCCAGAAAGTGGGAGCAATCAGTCCCAGGCATGGGCAGTAAGGACGTGCACTGTCTGTAGAGAATTTAAAACAAAAATTTTTAAAGTGACCAGAAATCAGTTCACTTCTTATCATTGTCATGTGCTTCAAACTCTGAACAATGCCAGTGATAAAATACACATCTCCCCCCAAAGAAAAATTTGGATTGTCTAAGTTATAAACAATGCTGAGGTCATTGCCAAATTTTGATAATATATAAGTAATTTGAAACACATGGGCTCAGCTTTCCACACTAATTTCAAGAGTAATAAGTCTGCGACAATTTGAAATCACTTGAGCTGGCTACAGCCACAGTCTCTGTCTCTAACCCCTATTGTACTATATTCCTGTGTTTAAGCAGTAGATTTGAAATACACAATGAATGAAAAGAAGGAAAAACAGAACTTCAGATCATTCAGTTTTGTCATCCTATGTAACCGCTTGAAGTTTTTATTGGAGTTTAAAATTTAAAATAGTGAAAAATGCAAAGTGCAATATCTTTGTTTGGTAACTGAAAAGTATAGTTGAGGTGTGAAATATTTTACCGAGTTTGAGTAATACCATTAAAAATAAAACTCTTCTGTTTTGTGTGTCAGTTGTTTTAAAACGAAAGATTGAGCCAAGAAAACAATGATTATTCCTGATCATTACATAGTTACTACTGAGAGTAATTCTGTTGTCTAACGGTGGAGGAGGTTTTAAGTGATCTTCTCCAAAGGTCAAATGTGCTCAGGACACCACGGTTATATTTTTTAACATGGTGAAGGTTGGGGACACCCTCTTATCCACTCGTGATATTCATTCCACTTGGAGCAGCTTTCATTATTGTAAAATCCTTTTCCTCACTCCTTTTTCCCCATCCCAATCCCCACCTCCAGCAGGAGGAGTGGTTTATCTGAATAGCAATTTGAGGGAAAGGTATAGGAATCTCTAACTTCCCTCTCTCCCTTGTTGAGAGCCAGGTGACCTGCAGGGAGCTTGTCCCCATCCTCTGGACAGTGAATCATACAGGAGTGGGTTCCCCTAAGATGTGGGAGAGTGCTGACCAGGATGGGGGAGTCAGGCTCTGTAATTCTGTGCACAAGCCACATCGTCCAGTGTCAGCTCTCCAGTTATAAAGGTGGTGTTTTGGCTTCCCATCTGATTGACTCCTTTGTCTTATTTCATTACTGATGCAGAACACGCAGGGAAAAGGACCACTACTTATTGGACCCCCTTGGATATACCCCAACAATCATGATGATGGTAATGATGCTAACAGTAGCAATATTTTTAAGCAACCCTGTTTTGAATATTTGCTGTGTCAAGTACTATGAGGAATTTAAACCAACTGTCTTACTGAATCTTCCTGACACACCTATGAGGCAGGTTCTGTTGTTATCTCTACATCACAGATGAGAAAGCTGAGGTGTAGCGAATAATAAACATGCCCATTATCACAGAAGTAGCAAATGACGGCAGAGGACGTGAACCTGGGTCGACGATTCAGGACCCAAACACTTACCCACTATGCTACTTTGCTTAATGGTGGGAGAAAATCCATTTATGGACCCTATTTATTAGATTTAAACTCAGAACTAACGCACTCTTCTCAGGATTACTTGGGCCTCCAGCTCTCGAGGATGGAAAGATGGTTCCTGTTCTCTCACCTCTGTTCTGCTGATTTGCTCTCCCTCACCTCTCCCCAAGTGAGAAGTCCAGGAGATGTAATTTGGAGATGGGATTTATGCTGTGAACACGTAGCGCAGCAGCCTAGTCGTGCCCAGCTCTGTGCCCCACCTTGGCCAGTCATCTCATCTTGAAGTCTTGCCTTCCAACTTGGCTGGGCACCTCCCTGCCCAAGGACTGCCAGCTACATTGTCTTCAGGCTGAGAGGGGCAGGAAAGCTTGCACTGCTACAAGGTGACAAATGCAACTCTTGCCAAGCTGTCTTGGCAGTGCCAGCTACCACTTCTGTGGTGCAATTTCAGGAGCACTGGAATATCCCGACTGGTACCCAAAACATACTTCTCCTCCCACCCCCAACTGGGCCTATCACGGGGCCTGAACCGCCACCATTAAATAAATGTATCCCTTTGACTTAAAGCATCATCTCCCATTAAAAAGCAAAACATTCATGAAAAGTAACACACTTAACCTTAGTTTCTTCGTGTAGAGTGGGGGGTATGCAAAACACCCGCTTCGAAGAGTTGATGGAAGAACTAAAAGAGATAATATGTGTAGTAGACTCATCAGAGTGTCTAGTATAAAACACACACCCAATAAATACTAGCAGTTACCACATCACCATCACCACCACTAAATCTGAATGTGTGCATCTGTATGATTTCTTTGTTCAAAGGTTTAGTAATGGAACCTAGGACTGATCCCAAGAGGCAGTCAGTATACCTGGGAATCAGGAGACTTGAATTCTGGCTCTGACTTGGCAGTTAACTCCCTGTGTTTGGGAAATAACCACTGATACTTTCTGGGATTTTTTTTTTTTAATATTTTAATGAGATTCTTGTCTGCTTACATTCTTTTTTTTTTATGTATGTATGTATGTATGTATGGCTGTGTTGGGTCTTCATTTCTGTGCGAGGTCTTTCTCTAGTTGTGGCAAGTGGGGGCCACTCGTCATCGCGGTGCGCGGGCCTCTCACTATCGCGGGCTCTCTTGTTGCGGAGCACAGGCTCCAGACGCGCAGGCTCAGTAATTGTGGCTCACGGGCCCAGTTGCTCCGTGGCATGTGGGATCTTCCCAGACCAGGGCTCGAACCCGTGTCCCCTGCATTGGCAAGCAGATTCTCAACCACTGCGCCACCAGGGAAGCCCCTTTCTGGGCTTTTTTGTCTTCATTATTCTCATCATCATTATAAAAATACCTGTTATTTTTACAGCACATTTTGATTCACAAGCTTATTGGTATTCTCTATCTCATTTAAGCTTTCCAGTGAATCTAGAGTTTGGCAGGGGCAAATGTGGAATTTGAGGCTCCAGGTGTGTATGTGACTTCCCCAAGGTCATGGAGCTAGCTATCAGAACCTCTGTGACTTCCAGAAGACATCGCCCAGTCTCTGGTCCCAAGAGTGGTTTGCCAGTATTAAAGTTGGAGAATGTCAGAGACAAAAGAGCCTTCTGATGTAGTCTAGTTCAGTGATGGCTAGTACCTAGCCCACAGGACCCAATTCCCCATCCCACACCTATGGCAGAAGTCACTAATTGATCATGACAAGTCCATTAATACTTCTCAACATGGTGCTCCAAGAAAATTTTAACTCAAAGCTATGCATGAAACAAACACATTGTTTTCACCCATCTAGACCAGAAGTTGGCAAACTACAGCCTGTACGTACGTGGCCAACTTGTGAGTCCCTACCATCTCCTAGTCTGTGCTTCTCAAACTTTAACATGCCTAGGAATCACCTTGGTATCTTTTTAAAATGTGCATTCTCAGTCAGTAGGTCCAGACTGGGGCCCAAGATGCCGCATTTCTACCAAGCTCCCAGGTGTTGCCACTGCTGTCGGTCCAGGGACCACACTTTGGGGGATAAGTTCCTAGGTGACGCGATGGAGATGCCTCACCTCTGAATGTGCAAGCCTCAGACTGCAGCCCGCCTCTCAGGAACAAGGATCCTGTCCCAAGGCTGCCATCAATGCTACCAAATAGTGCATTTCCTGGAACATACACATGTTAGAGAGGAGAACAGGAGAGGGCACACAGTGTGACATTGTTCTCCCAGTCCTCCAGCAATACCCCCTGACACACACACACCTATTCATGCACACACTCAGCATTTCTGAGGGCTCTTGGGGCATTTGTGTGGTGCAGCGGATAGCACACTACCCTGAGAAGCCCAAGACCTGAGTTCTAGCCTTGCCTCTGTAACTTTCACTCTGTGATCTTGGTCAAACCACTCCAGGTTGTCTCCATCCTCTTAAAGGACCCTACTGAGAAGTGAGCACAGTCCAAACACCAAATCACTACCTGGCCCCGAGATTAGCTTTCTTCCCTGGGTGGTTTGGGTACACAAAGTTAGAAGGTGTGGCCTTGGGCACTTACTGATTCCCCACCAGGTTTATGCTGGGAAATGACAGATGAGCAGTAAGATGCCCAGGATGTCAGTGCTCAGAGGACCTCAGCACCCAGCCAGCCCAACCTCTTCATGGAACATCTTGTTCCTCCTGGTTTGTTTGTTCATCTTGTTTAAAACAAACAAAGAAACCCAAACACATTTGCCCTGAAGCTTCAAGCAGTGCTTAGCAATTAAAAGATACTTAGAAACTGCAACGAATCCTACAAACCATAGCAGCATTTTAATGACCCTGAAGTAAAATCTGGTTTAGGAAGAAACAGAAAGTGTTTCCCCTTCTAACCTGACAGCATCCTCACCCTGATGGCACTGTCCTTGCTGTGAAGGGAGATGAATTAAGGCTGGAGCAGGCAGAGCTGGCTGGAAGTCAGGAGACATGGGCTCCCATCCAGCTCTGGCAGCCTCGGGCAAGTCACTTTCTAAACCTAATTGTCAGTTTTCTCACCCGTCAAATGGGGATAATAATAATAGCAAACATGAACTGAGTACTTAGTATATGCCAGGCACTATTACTTGTATTATGTTATTTAATCCTCACCAAACCCCCAAGCTATATGTATTATTATACCTACTTTACAGTGAGAAAACCAAAAGTTGGAGAGATTTAATACCATGGCAAGGTCCCCATAACAATTTGGTTCTCTCGACTCCAAACTTTTGCTCAGATCTCCTGCACTGGATCAACTCTTCTTGCCCTGTGCCCCTCACATTTCTATAAGATTCAAATAAGAAGACAGATATGAAATAGCACTTCGCATTCCTAAGTGTTGCATGTATATTGCTGTGGTTGTTAAGCTAAAGCAGTGACTGCCAAGTGGATAAATCTCTGGCACCAGAATAGGTGGGAAAATGCAGTGAGGAATCAGGGTTCTTCTCAGGGAGTCTTGGACATAACCCATTTTTGATTCCACTTCTCTGTAAGCTGATTGTGATACCCATCTCATTTCTTCCAGAGACTCCATCATTCAAGACTACTCCACGTGTCTAATTAACCCCCTCGCTTTAGAAATTCCCTGGGGTCACTCAGGACTCATCTCCCTCCACATTTTCACCTTCAGTTTCGGTTCTTCTTCTCACAGGTGAATAGTGAGAAGTGAAGAGGAGGGGGAGTTGGAGTTTCCCCTTTGCAAAGCAAGCTGCCTTTTAACTCAATTCTCCTGTCACCCATTCTCTCATTATACTTATGGATTTGGGCAGCCTCTTACCATGCTTACACAATCTTCTGATTAAATTCTGCCAGCCAGCTCCAGTTTCAGAAAGTGAATGAATAAATAAACTGCTGCACTAAACCAAAGAAATCTGAGACATTTCAGGACCACATTAAAAGAAGTATAGAGGTCTGAATAAGGGAGGAGAGAGGAATGGCTTAATTCTAGTTAGACTGCATATCAGAAATAAACACTGATAAAGGTAGGCTGTGCCTAGGACTTAGAAGTGGAGCAGACAATTAAGTGTGGCGCACTGGGCAAGTCCCTTTCCTTCTCTGAGACTCTCTTTCCTTGGCCATTTCAAACAGCTCTATTCCCTTCTATTTCAAGTGGCATAATCACATTAACTAGCAGTTGTTAAGCACTTACTACGTGCCAGGCACTTTGCCAAGTACTTTAACAGTTAACAAGTCACTCACAGATTCGTTGAAAGAACTGAAGATGTTTAGCCCAAGGAAAGGCATCTGGGGAAGGAAAAGTAAACTGAATTTAAATATTTGTTACAATTTGAGAGGAATACAAAGTTTATTGTGTGTTCCTGTGGGCTTTTGAGTTGAAAGAACACAGTGTTTCCTGTCAGATTTCAGGGAAGGTACTGAATCCACCAATGCCTCACTCTTTGATGTTGGAAGATTTACTAAGCATCTCAGTCTCAGTTTCCTGGGCTGCAAAATGGGGATAATGCCACCTACTTCATACATTACAGGGAGGGTTAAATAATGTAGGTAAATGGTATTAAGTACATAACACACACTAAGGGTTCAATAAATGTTTGTCCCCCTTTATCACAGAGAATTAGAAATAAAGGACAATTACTTTGTACCATGGCCTTGACCTAAGAGAGACCCGGGTAGCCCAGGGATATCATCCCATTACTTGAGTGCAACATTCACCTGGCTAGAATCATTGCATAGCCACATGCATCTATGCCGAGATAAATTTCGGACATGCTTCAAACTTAATTATCAGAATTCTCTAACCTAGCAGGGTGGGAAAAAAATCCATTCATTCTATCGAAGTAAATGATAGAATCTTCTTGTCCCTTATGCCCTGATGTTTCTTGAGCTAGGAGTAAGCAGATGAATTTATAGCCCGTTAAGTCCCTGAAGGCAGAGATCACGTCCACTTCATTTAGCCCAGGAATACCAGCACTGGACAGAGTGCATGGTGCATTACAGGTGCTCCATAGAAAAGTCCCTCTATGACTGATTGACAGTACCATTCCTCTGTTACTTGCTTTACTTTTTACTTGGATGTACTTTCTCCCCACCCCTCTAGCCTCTCCCCAAAGCACTCTTCCAGAGTAGGGGATGACATATTCATCCAATTTCCTTTATTTTATACATGCTAACGCTTCCAAATTTATATCTCCAGCCTAGCTCTCACCCATGAGCTCTAGATTCATACAGGTGTTGAATCCAAATAAATAAATAAAGGGACTTTGAATATGCCTCCAAAAGAACTCTTAATCCACCCTCAAATAAATAAATCATGAATAAAAGCCAGCCCTCCCTTCAATCTTCCTCATCTTGGATAATGGTACCACTGTCTCTCCAGTTGTTTAGGTAAAAAACCTAAGAGTTGTCCTTGCTTCCACATCATCAATCTACAATCAGTTCATCAGCAAATCCTACCAGCTTTTCCAAAATATATCCCAAACCTGTCCATTTCTCGGCAGTTTCCCCTGAAGCATCGTGGAATAAGCTGCTATCGTCATCTTGCTCCTTCATTACTTCAATAGCCACTAAGGGATGTCCCAGCTTCCTCCCACTCTCCCCTACAGTCCACTTGTCATACAACAACCAAACAATCTTTGTAAAATACATCACTTCACTCCCCTGCTCAAAATCCTCTCATTCATCCAACAGTCAGCATTCATGGTGTCCTGTCTGAGCTGTTAGGAATATACAGTAATAGTGAACAAACTGAACAGACATGCCCGCCCTTGGGAGCTCACATCCTAGTTAGGGAGGCAGAAAATATACAAATCATGGGGAGGGCTGGGGGTGCAATTTTCATATGGACAGCTGGGAACAGCCTCAAGGGGAAGGTAGCATCTTAGCAAAGAACTGGGCAAGTGACAGAGTAAGCCATGTGGACATCTGGAGAAAGCTTTCCAGATGGAGGCAACAGGTCTGGAAGCAGGAGCAGGCCTGGCATGTTCCAGAAGCAGGAAGGAGAAGCCAACATGGCTGGAGCAGAGTGAGCAGGAAGAGAGCAGTGGGAGGGGAGCTCAGGAAGGGAACGGGAGGCCCAGTCATATAGGACCATGTAGGCCATGCTGAGGACTCTGACCTTTCCCCTGAGTGAGGTGGGGAGACCTTGGAGGATACTGATTAAGAGCAATATGACCTAATTTACATTTTTAAAGTACACTCTGGTTGCTATGTTGAGAATACAGTGAAGAAGGGTAAAGCAGGAAGATCAGGTAAGAGGTTAGTGCAAGAGATGGATGAAGGGGCTTGAACTAAGGGGAAGTAATGTGTGTAGTGCTGAGGAGTCAGATCCTAGATAGAATGTGAAGGCAGAACCAACAGAGTTTGTTAACAGAGTGCATGTCTGGGGATTGAGACATCAAGGATATCCAAGAAACTGGACAAGTGGATTCACCCTTCCCAGACACAGGGAAGGTGGGGGGGGGGTGAAGCCGACTGTGGGACAGTAGGAGATGATCAGGAATTCAGACTTGCATGTTAAGTTTAAGTTTCCTTTTAGACATTGAAGTGGAGGCATTGAGTAGTCAATTGTATATACAAGTCTGTAACGCAGGAGACAGGTCTGCTCTGCAGCTATAAAATCAGGGATAAAAAGATAATATGGATGGTACTTAAAGTTAGGGAACTGGATGAGACCTCCTGGAGGGAGAGCCAGGATAGGAAAAGGAGAGAGAGGTCCACAGACTGGGCCCTGGGATACTCTGTAGTTAAAAGATGTAAAGGAAAAGGAGAAACCAATCAGATATAAAATGGGTCACTTACCATGGCGCTAGAAAAAAATGGAAACACCTTGTCTAGAGGCCTTAGGTGATCTAACCCTGTCTTTCTCTCCGACTTTATACCCTGTCTTCCCCCCTACTCACTATGCCACACTGGACATCATTTTGTCACTAAAACAAGTAGAACTTATTCTTCCTTCAAAGCTTTGGACTTGGGACTTCCCTGGTGGCACAGTGGTTAAAAATCTGTCTGCCAATGCAGGGGACACGGGTTTGAGCCCTGGTCCGGGAAGATCCCACATGCCGCGGAGCAACTAAGCCCATGTGCCACAACTACTGAACCTGTGCTCTGGAGCCCGCAAGCCACAACTACTGAGCCCACATGCTGCAACTACTGAAGGCCACGCACCTAGAGCCCATGTTCCACAACAAGAGAAGCCACCACAATGAGAAGCCTGCGCACTACAACAAAGAGTAGACCCCGCTCACCACAACTAGAGAAAGCTTGTGTGCAGGAATGAAGACCCAACTCAGCCAAAAATAAACAAATTAATTTAAAAAAAAAAAAGCTTTGGACTTGTCTGGGAAGACCTTCTTCCAGGCTTTCTGGCTGACTTCTTCTTGTCACTTAATTCTCAGAGCTCTTATGTTGCTTCCATGAAGAGGCATTCCCTCTCCTACTACCTATTCAGTCCACATAATCTTTTATCTTGGTTTGCTTTTCTTTCTTTCTCTCCTTCTCTTTCTCCTTCTCCCTCCCTTCTTTCCTTCCTCTCTCCCTGCTTTCCCTCCCTCCTCCTCCTTCCCTTTCTATCTATGCATCCATCCATCTCTCTCTCTATCTACCTACCTATCTATGATCTATCCATATTTTTATTCTGTAGCATTTATCACTACCTTAAATGTTCTTATTTCTTTACATTTCTACTATCTATTCCACCCCCCCACCCAACTCTGGCCAGGTAAACTCCATGAGGGTAAAGACTGGGTTCCCCCCCTCACCATAGATGTATCCCCTTCATCCAGATTGACACACACCATCCAGTAAGGGCGCAACATAAATTTATGGGGTGAATATTAACCAAGATCCAGAAAGGCACAGTAAGCTTCCCAATCTCACCCAGAGAGCTAGTGACATAAAAAAGGCTAGAGCAGAGATTTCTGAACCCTAAACTAAAGGCTGGTTGTTTTCTGTCCCAGCTATTGTAGGGAGAGGAAAGGATAGCCTGAATAAAACCATCCACACTCATTTTTTAAATGTAACCTTCCTTGTACCCTGCATCTGTGGAATACCTGATTAAACAACGAATCACCCCAAAATTGAGGCAGTGGACTTGGGGAGCAACTGTGGACGTGGAGTTTGCTGTATGAGACTGACTACTTTCTGATTTATATGGTTATCTTTGTTGAGTTTTTAGCGCTTGTTATCATTGGTAGATTTGTTTATTGGTTTGGTTGCTCTATTCTTTTTTTCTTTTTAATTTTATTTTTTTAATTTAATAGTATTTTTTTAATTTTTTTTCTCCCTTTTCTTCTGAGCCATGTGGCTGACAGGGTCTTGGTGCTCCAGTCAGGTGTCAGGCCTGAGCCTCTGAAGTGGGAGAGCCAAGTTCAGGACATTGGGTCACCAGAGAACTCCTGGCCCCACGTAATATCAATTGGCGGGAACACTCCCAGAGATCTCTGTCTCAACACTAAGACCCAGCTCCACTCAACGGCCAGCAAGCTCCACTGCTTGACATTCCATGACAAATAACTAGCAAGACGGGAACACAACCACACCCATTAGCAGAGAGGCTGCCTAAAATCATACGAAGTTCACAGACACCCCCAAACACACTACTGGATGCGGTCTTGCCCACCAGAAAGACAAGATCCAGCCTCATCAACTAGAACATAGGCACCAGTCCCCTCCATAAGGAAGCCTACACAACCCACTAAACAAACCTTGCCCACTAGGGGCACACACCAAAAACAACAGGAACTATGAACCTGCAGCCTGCAAAAAGGAGACCCCAACACAGTAACTTAAGCAAAATGAGAAGACAGAGAAATATGCAGCAGATGAAGGAACAAGGTAAAAACCCACCACGGCAAACAAATGAAGAGGAAATAGGCAGTCTACCTGAAAAAGAATTCACAGTAATGATAGTAAAGATAATCCAAACTTGGAAATAGAATGGAGAAAATACAAGAACCATTTAACAAGGACCTAGAAGAACGAAAGGGCAAACAAACAATCATGAAAAACACAATAAGTGAAATTAAAAATTCTCTAGAAGGAATCAATAGCAGAATAACTGAGGCAGAAGAACACATAAGTGTGCAGGAAGATAAAATAGTGGAAATAACTACCGCAGAGAAGAATAAAGAAAAAAGAATGAAAAGAGTTGAGGACAGTCTCAAGACCTCTGGAACAACATTAAACACAACAACATTCGAATTATAGGGGTCCCAGAAGAAGAAGAGAAAAAGAAAGGGACTGAGAAAATATTTGAAGAGATTATAGTTGAAAACTTCCCTAATATGGGAAAGGAAATAGTCAATCAAGTCCAGGAAGCACAGAGAGTCCCATACAGGATAAATCCAAGGAGAAACATGCCAAGACACATATTAATCAAACTATCAAAAATTAAATACAAAGAAAAAATATTAAAAGCAGCAAGGGAAAAGCAACAAATAACATACAAGGGAATCCCTATAAGGTTAAGAGCTGATCTTCCAGTAGAAATTCGTTAAGCGAGAAGGGAGTGGCAGGACATATTTAAAGTGACGAAAGGGAAAAACCTACAACCACCATTACTCTACCCAGCAAGGATCTCATTCAGATTCAATGGAGAAATTAAAATGTTTACAGACAAGCAAAAGCTAAGAGAATTCAGCACAACCAACTCAGCCTTACAACAAATACTAAAGGAACTTCTCTAGGCAAGAAACACAATAGAAGGAAAAGAGTTACAATAAAAAACCAAGACAATTGAGAAAATGGTAATAGGAACATACATATCAATAATTACCCTAAACGTGAATGGATTCAATGCTCCAACCAAAAGACACAGGCTTGCTGAATGGATACAAAAACAAGACCCATATATATGCTGTCTACAAGAGACCCACTTCAGACCCAGGGACACATTCAGACTGAAAGTGAGGGGATGAAAAAAGATATTCCATGCAAATGGAAATCAAAAGAAACCTGGAGTAGCAATACTCATATCAGATAAAATAGACCTTAAAATAAAGAATGTTACAAGAGACAAGGAAGGACACTACATAATGATCAAGGGATCAATCCAAGAAGAAGATATAACAATTATAAATATATATGCACCCAACATAGGAGCACCTCAATACATAAGGCAACTACTAACAGCTATAAAAGAGGAAATCGACAGTAACACAATAATAGTGGGGGACTTTAACACTCACTTACACCAATGGAGAGATCATCCAAAATGAAAATAAATAAGGAAACAGAAGCTTTAAATGACACAATAGACTAGATAGATTTAATTGATATTTATAGGACATTCCATCCAGAAACAGCAGATTACACTTTCTTCTCAAGTGCGCACAGAACATTCTCCAGGATAGATCACATCTTGGGTCACAAATCAAGCCTCAGTAAATTTAGGAAAATTGAAATCATATCAAGCAACTTTTCTGACCACAACGCTATGAGATTAGAAATGAATTACAGGGAAAAAAATGTAAAAAACACAAACACATGGAGGCTAAACAATACGTTACTAAATAACCAAGAGATCACTGAAGAAATCAAAGAGGATATCAAAAAATACCTAGAGACAAATGACAAAGAAAACATGATGATCCAAAACCTATGGGATGCAGCAAAAGCAGTTCTAAGAGGGAAGTTTATAGCTATACAAGCCTACCTCAAGAAACAAGAAAAATCTCAAATAAACAATCTAACCTTACACCTAAAGGAACTAGAGAAAGAAGAACAAACAAAACCCAAAGTTAGCAGAAGGAAAGAAATCATAAATATCAGAGCAGAAATAAATGAAATAGAAACAAAGAAAACAATAACAAAGATCAATAAAACTAAAAGCTGGTTCTTTGAGTAGATAAATAATTGATAAACCATTAGCCAGACTCATCAAGAAAAAGAGGGAGAGGACTCAAATCAATAAAACTAGAAATGAAAAAGGAGAAGTTACAACAGACACTGCAGAAATACAAAGCATCCTAAGAGACTACTACAAGCAACTCTATGCCAATAAAATGGACGACCTGGAAGAAATGGACAAATTCTTAGAAAGTTATAACCTTCCAAGACCAAACCAGGAAGAAATAGAAAATATGAACAGACCAATCTCAACTAATGAAATTGAAACTGTGATTAAAAATCTTCCAACAAACAAAAGTCCAGGACCAGATGCCTTCACAGTTGAATTCTATCAAACATTTAGAGAAGAGCTAACACCCATCCTTCTCAAACCCTTCCAAAAAATTGCAGAGGAAGGAACACTCCCAAACTCATTCTATGAGGCCACCATCACCCTGATACGAAAACCAGACAAAGATACTACAAAAAAAGAAAATTACAGACCAATATCACTGATGAATATAGACGCAAAAATCCTCAACAAAATACTAGCAAACAGAACCCAACAACATATTAAAAGGATCATGCATCATGACCAAGTGGGATTTATCCCAGGGATGCAAGGATTCTTCAATACATGCAAATCAATCAATGTGATACACCGTATTAACAAATTGAAGAATAAAAACTATATGATCATCTCAATAGATGCAGAAAAAGTTTTTGACAAAATTCAACACTCATTTATGATAAACACTCTCCAGAAAGTGGGCATAGAGGGAACCTACCTCAACATAATAAACACCATATACGACATACACGCAGCAAACCTTATTCTCAATGGTGAAAAACTGAAAGCATTTCCTCTAAGATCAGGAACAAGACAAGGATGTCCACTCTTGACACTATTATTCAACATAGTTTTTGAAGGCCTAACCACAGCAATCAGAGAAGGAAAAGAAATAAAAGGAATACAAATTGGAAAAGAAGAAGTAAAACTGTCACTGTTTGCAGATGACATGATACCATACATAGAGAATCCTAAAGATGCCACCAAAACTACTAGAGCTAATCAATGAATTTGGTAAAGTTGCAGGATACAAAATTAATGCACAGAAATCTCTTGCATTACTATACACTAATGATAAAACATCTGAAAGAGAAATTAAGGAAACACTCCCATTTCCCATTGCAACAAAAAGAATAAAATACCTAGGAATAAACCTACCTAGGGAGACAAAAGACCTGTATGCAGAAAACAATAAGACACTGATGAAAGAAATTAAAGATGATACCAACAGATGGAGAGATATACCATGTTCTTGGATGGGAAGAATCAATATTGTGAAAATGACTCTACTACACAAAGCAATCTATAGATTCAATGCAATCCCTATCAAATTACCAATGGCATTTTTTATGGAACTAGAACAAATCATCTTAAAATTTGTATGGAGACACAAAAGACCCCGAATAGCCAAAGCAGTCTTGAGGGAAAAAAATGGAGCTGGAGGAATCACACTCCCTGACTTCAGACTATACTATAAAGCTACAGTAATCAAGAAAATATGGTACTGGCACAAAAACAGAAATATAGATCAATGGAACAAGATAGAAAGCCCAGAGATAAACCCACACACCTATCGTCAACTAATCTATGACAAAGGATATACAATGGAGAAAAGACAGTCTCTTCAATAAGTGATGCTGGGGAAACTGGACAGCTACATGTAAAAGAATGAAATTAGAACACTCCCTAACACCATACACAGAAATAAACTCAAAATAGATTAAAGACCTAAATGTAAGGCCTGACACTATAAAACTCTTAGAGGAAAACATAGGCAGAACAGTCTATGGCATACATCTCAGCAAGATCCTTTTGACCCACCTCCTAGAGAAATGGAAATAAAAACAAAAATAAACAAATGGGACCTAATGAAATTTAAAAGCTTTTGCACAGCAAAGGAAAACATAAACAAGATGAAAAGACAACCCTCAGGATGGGAGAAAATGTTTGCAAATGAAGCAACTGACAAAGGATTCATCTCTAAAATATACAAGCAGCTCATGCAGCTCAATATCAAGAAAAACAAACAACCCAATCCAAAAATGGGCGGAGGACCTAAATAGACATTTCTCCAAAGATATACAGATTGCCAACCAACACATGAAAGGATGCTCAACATCACTAATCGTTAGAAAAATGCAAATCAAAACCACAACGAGGTATCACTTCACAGTCATCAGAATGGCCATCATCAAAAAATCTACAAACAATAAATGCTGGAGAGGGTGTGGAGAAAAGGGAGCCCTCTTGCACTGTGGGTGGGAATGTAAATTGATACAGCCACTATGGAGAACAGTATGGAGGTTCCTTAGAAAACTAAAAACAGAACTACCATATGACCCAGCAATTCCACTGCTGGGCATATACCCTGAGAAAACCATAATTCAAAAAGAGTCATGTACCACAATGTTCATTGCAGCACTGTTTACAATAGGCAGGACATGGAAGCAACCTAAGTGTCCATCGACAGATGAGTGGATAAAGAAGATGTGGCACATATATACAATGGAATATTACTCAGCCATAAAAAGAAACGAAACTAAGTTATTTGTAGTGAGGTGGATGGACCTAGAGTTTGCCATACATAGTGAAACAAGTTAGAAGGAGAAAAACAAATACTGTATGCTAACACATATATATGGAATCTAAAAAAGCAAAAACAAAAAACAAGGTTCTGAGGAACCTAGGGGCAGGACAGAAATAAAGACACAGATGTAGAGAATGGACTTGAGGACACAGGGAAGGGGAAGGGGAAGCTGAGACAATGTGAGAGAGTGGCATTGACATACATACACTACCAAATGTAAAATAGATAGCTAGTGGGAAGCAGCTGCATAGCACAGGGAGATCACCTCAGTGCTTTGTGACCACCTAGAGGAGTGGGATAGGGAGGGTGGGAGGGACACGCAAGATGGAGGAGATATGGGGATATATGTATATGTATAGCTGATTCACTTTGTTATACAGCAGCAACTAACACAACAATGTAAAAGAATTCTACTCCAATAAAGACGTTAAAAAAAAATAAAATGTAACCTTCTTTTCCCTGGTTACTCTCTATTAATTCCATAAACTTGTAACTTTAAGCATAAAAAATCATTGACTAGCACTAGAAGGAAGTTTTTAGAAGATAAATGATAGTGTATTGAAGCTTAGATCAGAGAGGGACTATAGCAATTTTTATCCAGACTTTTCCTTTCCCCTATAATCTCATGATCTTGAAAGGTGTTTGGTCAGTGGCCAAGAAAAAGAACAAAACTAATCTACATCTCTACCAGTTGCCTGGTGCCTTTCAGATGTCCCCTAGAGAAAGGATTGAACCAACTATTCTAGAAGCTGATGATCCAACAGTGAACAAAATAGATAAGGTTCTTGCTCTGAAATGCTTATATTCTGGTCAGAGAGACAGACAATAAATACGCAAATGAATAAATGGACAAAATAATGTCAGGTGATGTTAGGTGATGTGAAGACAATAACATAGGACAACGTGATACAGAGTATGCAGCTGGTTGAGACAGCAGCAGACTTTTGGGAGAATTTTAGATGCCTGGTTCCCACTCTGGTTTCTGACTTAGTATCAAATCTAGACAGATTTTTTATGTTTCTCCCCGTGGAATAGTGTTCAGTGTCTCCTCATGGGAAATCCCTATGACCCTGGTACCCAACCTGATTCATTTCAGAGATGAGAAACGAAGCTTGAGTTCCAGCTCCTACTTGTGACCCAGCATGTCCCCAACTCCATTTAACACCAAATCCCACTGCTCAGGGTGTAATACATATGAGGGCTGAGTTCACATATTTGACCTTGTTATGTTGCCCATTGATCTATTTACTTATTCTTTACACACCTAACTGAACCTGAGGTTAGTCTGCCAAATGTCTCTGGCAGCACACTTGGCTGTGACCCAGACCAGCAAGGAAAACAGGAGGAAGCACTGATGTCTCTGCTGTGTTGAAAAGACTCTCACGTGCTCCTGCCCCTCCATCTGCCTTGCCCAGAAAAGAAGGGTTGAGTGTATTGGGACAGAGCAGGATCTGCTCCAGGGAGAATACACAGAAATAATAGTGTTTCACCCATGAACATCACAAGCAACCCTCATCCAGAGTTCTTCACATCTTTGTTAGACAAATCTTTTGGAGAGACTATATTTATAAACATGGATTTGGACATCATACAAATTTGGGTTTGAAACCCAGCACTGCCACTTATCAGCCGTGTGACCTTAGACCATTCATTTAATTCTTTAAGCCTCAATTCGTCACCTATGCAATAGGAATAATACATATACCTGTCAAATCTATTGTGAGAATGGAATAAAATAACATATCTAAAGCACTTAGAGTGTCAGGGCACATGTGTCACTCAAGAAGAGCTTAGACTTTTGAAGCTAGAAGGAAATATACACATCATTTACTCCCATGTCCTCACTAAACAGGTAGGGAACCTGAGACCCAGAGATGGGAAGGGATTAGCCAGTGGGAGAGTCAGTGTTGGGTTGTACCCTGCAGGCCTACAAGGCCTGTGCTTGCCCAGCTTCAAGACCGAAGAAAGAGCCTGGAGTTAACAACAGAGACATCAATGGTTTAATGGATAGGGAGCTTACGTGTCTGAAGCAAGGTCCTAGAGAAACACCCCACCGTGTGTGGCAGACAGCAAACAGGACATGGTGGCAGTCTTTGCTGGGGGTGGGGGGTGCCATTTATAGGGGGAATTGAAGTCAGGTTGGCTCATCGGTTACCAGGGAAACTAGCAGAGGGGCACACCCCTCACCACCCCTTTGATAAGAACAATCACTAGCTGGGGCCTGGGGCAAGTATGTAAGAAGGTCAGTCATGCGCGTAGGGTAGAGGTACAGCAGGTCCCGGTCGGGCAGGGGGTGTACAGAGACCACGAGAACAGCCATCTTGAGTGGCCTTACCATATAGTCAGAAAGAGAACCACCAGCTCCTGGATCCTACATGTCACGCTGCCTTCCTAGGGCTTATCCACAAAGAGAGAGAGGGCCCAGTCTTGCAGGTCCTGGCTCTAGCAGCACAGATTGGACAAAGCAATCAGAGTCTGCAAGGTCAAGTTCTCGCTGTTCCATCAACTTGCTAGGTAACTTGAGTCAGGAAATGATGTTGCTCTATACTCAGGTTCTCTACTTCCTGTAGAAATGGCAAGGGACCATGGTGAGACTTGCCCCAAGACTATGAGATCTAGTTGTACATGCTGTGTAAATTCAATTCAACCACACCAATCTCTGCTGCAAGATCACTCTGAATCCTCATCATCCAAGCATTCATGTACTTGCAGGCTCAGGGCTAATGACACAGTGAGTTGAATTCCCTCTATAGAAGGAAGTTTATAAAACATCCAACACTACCAGAATTTACCTATGAATTTCTGAGACACTGAATGCCAACTTTCTTGGGATGCTGTGTCCTTCTCAGCCTTCATATTGGCCCTCTGATCCAACTTCTAACTTTTGGTAGTTGTATATATACCTCTTCTATCCCTGTTCCCCAGTCAGAACATTCTCCAGAGAATCAGAACCCTAGAGAAAGATGCCTAAGAGAGAGTGAATCACAAGGGTAGATGATGATGATGATGGCACTGGTGGTGGTGGTGACAGTAGCTAATACCTAGTGATATGTCTTCTGGGCCAGCACAGCACTCAGCACTAAGCACCACCTCATTTAATCCTCACCACAAGTCTAATGATAAAGGCATTGTTAAAACTCCCATTTTGCAGGTGATGAACTTGAGACCCAGACTAGTTAAAGTAGCTCACTCAAGGTCATTAAGTGGTAAGGCTAGGATCCCAACCCACTATGCCTAAATCCAGACTCCAGTCTCTTAATTGCCACTCTACATTTCTGGAAGAGCCTCAGAGAATCTAGTTAGACCAACATCCTCATCTTACAGAAATCAAAACTGAGACCCAGAAAAAGACAGATCATTCATTCACCCACCAAATACTTAACTGAGCACCACTGTATGCCAAGTACTACATAAGTGCCAGGGAAACATCAGTGGGGAAAGGCAGTCCTTGCCCTCAAGGAGTCTAGAGACTGACCAAGTTCACCTAACTGGTTAATGGCAAAGTCAAGACAAGAACTCCTGTTTCCAGTACTCTTGTTCCTTGCTAGGCAAGGGTATCAGTCAGGCTTCTCCAGAGAAACGAATCAATGGGGCCTGTATGTGTGCATAAAAAGATTTATTTTAAGGATTTGGCTCACACAATCACTGAGACTAGTAGGTCCTACATCCGTAGGGCAGGCCAGCAGGCTGGAAACTCAAGCAGGAGTTGAGTTGCAGTCTTGAGACAGAGTTTCATCCTCTGTGTTTTTGCTCTGGAAATGTGTTTTTGCTCTGAAGGCCTTCCACTTATTGGGTGAAGCCCATCCACATTGCCAAAGGTAACCTCCTTTCCTTAAAGTCAACTGATAGTAGATGTTAACCACATCTATAAAATACCTTCAAATATACCTTCAAATACCTAGATTAGTATTTGACTAAATAGCTGAATATTTAGCCTAGCCAAGTTGTCACAGCAAGTCGGTCCATCATCCTCTCATAATTAATTAGAGCTCTCTCCAGACTACCCCCAAAATACCTCCTCCCTCTGCGGCCTTCCTCAGTTACAAAATGAGAAAATTATTTCTCAGGTTCCTTTTAATAAATGTAAACCTGACTTACTTCTCTCCTACCAATCTGATGGAGGTAATCATTCTGATATATGTATATAGAATGAGTGATCTGTCCTTTTCTGGCACTCAGTTCCTTGTACAAACCTATTAATGGCACATCAATGATTTAAAACTTGATTAATAAAAAAATATGAAGTCAGACAAGGAGCAATATAATTTATATTATTGTCCTGGCTTGACTGTATTTTACTGCCACATAACCTCTCTTATCCTTGGTTTCCTCCTCTTAAGAACAGGGAGAGTGGGCTTCCCTGGTGGCACAGTGGTTGAGAGTCTGCCTGCCAATGCAGGGGACACGGGTTCGAGCCCTGGTCTGGGAGGATCCCACATGCCGCGGAGCAACTGGGCCCGTGAGCCACAACTACTGAGCCTGCGCGTCTGGAGCCTGTGCTCCGCAACAAGAGAGGCCGCGATAATGAGAGGCCCGCGCACCGCGATGAAGAGTGGCCCCCGCTTGCCGCAACTAGGGAAAGCCCTCGCACAGAAACGAAGACCCAACACAGCCATAAATAAATTTAAAACACCCAAAGTTTAAAAAAAAAAAAAAAAAGAACAGGGAGAGTATTTGGAATATTAGGACCTTTCCAACTCCAAATGTCAATCATTCTACACCCCATGAGATAGAAATAAAGAGGCACAAGCTCTGCCAGTGGGCAGGCAGCAAAGACAAAGCTACCCAATCTCATAACTCTGCCAGAGGCCAGCTTACCTTCTTCAATCGAGGGGCAGATTACCTAGGTTGAACAATACTTATCAAGGTTGGGTTGGTCGGTTGGTTAGACCTTAAATGCACAGAATGAGATTAATCATAATTCCTGGTCTCATCATTGGCCCTAACATGGTCTGCTTCTATGTATTTGGTAATTTTTTCAAGCTTTATTGAAGAATGATTGACAAATGTAACTGTATATATAGTTTAAATAAAAAGAAGATGATTTTATATACATAATCATTATATTATGAAATAATTACCTCAATCAATACATCCATCATATTGTATAGTTAACTCTGTGTGTGTGTATGTGTGTGATCCTCTCAGCAAATTTCAAGTGTACAATATCATATCATTAACTATAGTCACCATGCTCTACATTAGATCCTCAGATTTTATTCTGCTTATCACTGAAATTTTGTACCCTTGGACCTACAACTTCTCATTTTCCCCTTCCCCCAGCCCCCCAGCAACCACCATTCTACTCTCTATTTCTATGAAATCAGATTTTTTCCCCCCAGATTCCACATATAAGTGATACAATGCAGTATTTATCTTTCTCTGTCAGACTTATTTCACTTAGGATAATATCTTCCAGGTTCATCCATGTTGTTGTAAATGGCAGGATTTCCTTCTTTTTTATAACTGAGTAATATTCCACTGTATATACATACCACGTTTTTTTATCCATTTATCTATCAACAGACACTTAGGTTGTTTCCATATCTTGGCTATTGTGAATAACGCTGCAGTGAACATGAGTACAGATATGTCTTTGATATACTGATTTTGTTTCCTTTGGATACATACACAGAAGTGGAAATGCAAGATCATATGGTAGTTCTATTTTTAATTTTTTTAGGGACCTCCATACCGATTTTCATAGTAGCTGCACCAATTTACATTCCCTCCAACAGTGTACAAGTGTTCCCTCTTCTCCACATCCTCACCAACACCTATTGTCTCTTATCTTTTTCATAATAGCCATTCTAATAGGTATGAAGTGGTTCATTGTGGTTTTGATTTTGCATTTCCCTAATGGTTAGTGATTTGAGTGCCTTTTCATATACCTACTGGCCACTTGTATGTCTTCTTCAGAAAAATGTTTACTCAGGTGAAGATATTTGCAAACCATATATCTGATAAGGGGTTAATATCCAAAATATATAAGGAACTCACAAACGCCATAGCAAAAAAAAAAAAAAACCCACAAATAATCCAGTTTAAAAAATGACCAAAGGACATGCATTTGGTTATCTGTAATATATTTTTAATGTATTTAGTATCTCCAAACCATCACTCAAAATAAAAAATACACATTTTATATAACTTACATCTAATCACATGAACCCCATCTTATCCTGCTTCTCTTCTCCTATCTGAGATAAGCATCACCCTAAATCTTGTGTTCATAAGCCGCTTGCTTTCTTTTTTACACAGTTTTTTAATATCTACATGAATTCTTTAAAAGTATTTTATTATAGTTACTTTTATTTTATAAAATGATTATCAAGTTGCATGAAAATGTGAGTACTTGCTTTTCAAATCCTTTACATTAAGTTGCTAAGATTCATCCACACTGTTTCATGTCCCTGTACTTCATTGCTTTGACTATTGTATAAGGTTCAACTCTGTGAATATAACACCATTTATTCATACACACTCCCTCAAATGGCCATTTGGGCCATTTCCAGCTTCTTGCCATTATGAGCAGTGCTGCTGTGAACACTGTTTTACATTTCGTTCTGTTCTTCTTCTACAGAAGTGTCCTGGCTATTGTCAGCCCTTTACTGTTTCATATAAAATTTAGAATTATCTTAATCAAGCTTTGTGAGGGAAAAAAAAAAACCCGCTGTAATTTTCATTGGAAATCCACTGAAGCTGTAGAACAAGCTTAGGAGAACTGACTCTATGATATTAAGAATTCCTATCCATGAATGTGGTATATCTCTCCTAAATAAATATCTCATTTATTAAGGTATTCTTTAATATGTCTTTAATAAGTTTTACATTTTCTCTTTATAAGCCTTTCACATATTTTGTTAGATTTGTTTCTAAGCCTTTGATATTCTCTAATACAATTATAAATGGTTTCTTCTCTTTACCTATCAATTTTTGTATCTTGTAAATTTTTTATTCCAAATTCATGCAAATTATAATGACATCTTTAATACAAAGTTCCCCTCATCTACAATCAGCAAGGGAAGATTTTTAATTTTTAGCATCAGGTGAAAGGATTTGGAACTGAGACTGTGTCGGAAGGTGGATTTCATCTTTTATGATTTTTGTTCTAATCCCGGCTCTGCCATTACTGGCTCTGTGGCTAAGCCTTTGCCTTCTCTGGGCTTAATATTACCCATGGTAGGTTGTCTTAAAATGGCTACCATTAATATCTTCCCTCCCTATACACAAGTTATTTCCCCATTGAAAGATAGAATTTATTCCCTCACCCCCTTGTATTTGGACTGTTCTATTATTTCTTTGACAAATAAAAATGGTGAAATTGATATTGTGTAATTTCCAAAGACAGGTCACTAGAAACCTTGCAGCTTCTGTCTGGGTCTCTTGAAATGTTCACTCTGGGGGTCCAGCCACCATGCAAGATGAGACCAACATGTTGTGAGGAAGCCCAGTCTAGTCATATGGAGAGGCCAGGTTAAAATAGAGCTACCCAATCAACCCTTAGCTCCTTTAGCCATCCCAGCTCAAGCCAGAGATATAAAAATGAAAAAGTCTCCCAATGACTCTAGCTACAGATGCCATCTGAATGCAACTTTATGAGAGACCTCAACGAAGAAATACTCAGCTGACCCTAGTCAACATACAAAACATGAGAAATAATAATAAATTATTCTTGAAGCCACTAAAAGTTGGATCGCTTATGTATCAATCAAAAACAACAAGCAATATGTAATGGAAACTAATGTTTTTTCAGACTGTGTTTCATAGAACAGTGGAATTCAAAAACAAACAAACAAAGAAACAAACAAAAAAACCCTGCTGGGGAATAGATTGGCCTGTCAGGCTCTATGCTTTCCTCGTCACCCACTTCAGCCAGGGAAGCTCCTTTCTTATCTCTTATAATTGCAGTCCTACAAAGAATTTCTTTTGAAAAGAGGAGAAAGATAAGGAAGGGGGTTCTGCTGCTATTAGTCTGATAAACACCAGATCAGGTGATGCCTAAGTTTCCTTCTGTCATTATCTTTCTATGATAATATCACTAGATATCATCCAGAGTAAAGGCAATAAAGACAATGTCAAATCAGAAATAATAATGAGAATTAGGAATGTTTGACCTAAAGGGAAAAACAACACAGCTCAGATACTCTAACAAGGACTGGAGTTGTCTAATACTGAAGAGATGTATGCTGTGAGGAGGTATCTCCTATCCATCCACCCCACCTCATTCTTTGCTTACTATCTTCCTACACCGAACATGATTTTGGTCTAGATTACATTTCTCACACTTAACTCAAGACCCACTTTGTGTGTGTGTGATCTTCGTCATCTAATATGAACTTTAATTTGGGATGAATCCCTCACCTTCTTGGTAACTATGTACGCTTGCCATATCTTTTCGGTCTGCTCTCCTCCTGCTCAATTATCCTTCTAAAGAGAGGTCTCATTTTTTAATTCTGGGATTTTTGGCTGCCATTTGATTCTGAAAGAGTACAATAGAAAAAACAGATTTTTCATTCCTACCAACTTAAGCCTTCTCTAAACAGAGCATAGAGCACAGCTCCCCATCCTCAGGCCAGCGTGTATTCATATTCCCAGAGAATCCACTGGACTTCTGGATGCTGAGTCCATGCTGCCCATCTGGAGTCTCTCCACTTGCCATCTGTATGACAGTAACAGTGCTTTGCCTGCTACAATTTCATCATAGAAACTCCATCCAAACACCCTAGAGAAAGGCTCAAGGATGTTCAGGAAAATGTACAATAATCCTTGGCTGATTAATTTAATATCCTTTGGAGACATTCTATAGAGCACTAGGCTGCTGGAAGCCATAACCTCCACTTTTATTCTGGAAGCTATAATCTCCACTTTTAAATTTTGCCAGTACTATTATTTACTCAATATTTCCTTTAAATTAGACTGCTTTTTCATATAAATGAATTTGGAGTTGATTTTCCCCTAATACACTCCAAAGTATATGCACAATCATTAAAGTGATATTCAGCTGTAGACTAACTAAAATCACCACATTCCTCAAAACACTGGACTAGATGACCCTTTCAACTCTATGGTCAAATAGTCTTCAAAATGTATTAGCTTATTCAAAACTGCATTCATTCCAGAGGTCTGAGTCCATTTTCCCCATTTATTTCAAGGTCTTCCTCATGTCCTTTTCTTCTTCCCTAAAACTTTCACTTGCTCTCTATATTGACAAATCCCCAATGGTAAAATATTCAGTTCCCTTTAGAATAAAAAAATTATAACCTTTATTGAACACTAACTATATAGTAGGCCTTATACAGAGTGCTTTACATGAAGCCTAGATATTAATTTTTTTAAAAGCAAAATATAAGGGAACACTTATATTAGCCCAGCCTTGTGGGTTTCTTTAGTTCCCATGCCTGGTTCCTTTTTGCTCTTGGCCACATAATAACAAAGAATGATGTTTCATTACTTAATGCTCTAAATGAGATGGCTGTGAAGATCCTTATTTTGGAAAAATGTCAATCCTATCTTGCCAAAAGCTAGCCACATGGCAGCCTTATAATAAAAAAAGGGAAAAGTTCCCAGCTTAGCTTTTCCAGAATGAAATTAACTGTGAGAATTCAACTCTTTCTAAGTCTCTGGGCACTCATGCCTTTCCCCCTGAGAGTTAGTTATAAATGATTTTGCACTTTCTGTGCTGAGTAATGTGGACAAAAATTTACAGCCTGGAGAGGGGGTAGAACATTGAAATATGGCTTAAACTTCCTACTCCAGGGACTCTCTCAGGGCTACCTGGGCTGGCTCCTTCTGCTCCAAGAATCATTAATAGTCCCTGCACCCATCATTTATTAGCCTTGACCACTCACTTGAGCTTCGCATTATTTTTTACATGCCTGTACCACTGAGAGGTTATTAAAGTTGCCCACGAAAGCATCTTCTTAGCCAAATAGGCCTAAAATCTTACCTGCCTCTGTCTCTGAAACACTGCCTTCCCACATCCCAGCTAATAAGACATTCGTTTCGAGTTTGTTAATTCAACAGATATCTATCAGTTCCTACTGTGTGCTGTACATTGTATGAGATTGTGTGGGGGATACATCAGTGAATAAAATACTCTAACTTCAGAAAGCTAAAACGTATAGAACCAAAGAGTTAAAAAAGATGATAGGCTAAGCTCCCTCCCCAGCCTCCAATCACTGAAATGTTAGTATCATGAAGACAGAAATTATGTTTTACATATTATATTCCAAGCACCTAAAAGTGTGCCCAGCCCATGATAGCAGTTAATAAAATATATTTTAAATGAATAGAAAGATGATGTGAAAACTCAATGAAAAGAGAAGTTATTTTTGTGAGGGATATCAGAGAAGGTTTTTTGAAAGGAATAGCAATTGAAGTAGACCTTGAAGAAGAGACAGAAAATAAAATATGTGAAATGTCTTTTTACTTATAAAAGTAATATACATGGCAAAGGAAATCATCAACAAAATGAAAAGGCAACCTACTGAATGAGAGAAAATATTTGTAAATAATATATCTGATAAGGAGTTAATATCCAAAATATATGAAGAACTCATACAACTCAACAGCAAAACAATAAATAAATAAAAATAACCTGATTTAAAAATGGGAAGAAGATCTGAAAAACATTTTTCCAAAGAAGACATACAGATAGCCAACAGATACATAATAATATGCTCAATGTCACTAATCATTTGGGAAATGCAAGTCAAAACCACAATGAGATATAACCTCACATCTGTTAGAATGTCTACTATCAAAAAGACAAGAAATAACAAGCATTGGTGAGGATGTGGAAAAAGAGAACACTTGTGTACTGTTGGTGGGAATATAAAGTAGTGCAGCCACTAATTAGAAAACAGTGTGAAGGTGCCTCAAAAAATCGAAAAAATTATAAATATCATTTCTGGGTATTTATCCAAAGAAACCAAAAACACTAACTCAAAAAGATATTTGCATCCCCATGTTCTTTGTAAGCATTACTTATAATAGTCAAGATGTGGAAACAATCTGAGCATCTATTGATGGATAAAGAAAATGTGGTACATACACACACACACACACACACACACACACACACACACACACAAAATGAAATATTATTCAGCCATAAAAAAAAGAAGAAAATCTTGCCATTTGCAACATGGCTGGACCTTCAGGGCATAATGTTAAGTGAAACAAGTCAAACAGAAAAAGACAAATACTATAGGACCTTACTAATATGTGGAATCTAAAAAGGAAAAAAAACAAGATTATAGATACAGAGAAAAGATTGGTGGTTGCCAGAGGCAAGGGGTTAGAGTATGAATGAAATGGGTAAAGGACATCAAAAGGTACAAACTCTCAGTTATAAAATAAATAAGTCATGGGGATGTAATTTACAGCATGGTGACTATAGTTAATAATACTGTATTGCATATTTGACACTTGCTAAGAGAGTAGTTCTTGAAAGTCCTAATCACAAGAAAAAAATTTTTTGTAGCTATATATGGTGACATGTTAACTAAACTTACTGTGGTGATCATTTTAAAATATATACAAATACTGAATTATTATGTTATAAACCTGAAACTAATATAATGTTATATATCAATTATACTTCAATTTAAAAAATTAATTCATTAAAGTAATACAAGCTTATCTTGAAACACCTGGACACATACAAATGTTATTTTAATGTTTAAATTATTCATAAATAAAACAGCCAAGAAGTCTAAGTGGATATGGCAGAAAAAGTATTCCTCTAATACTTAGAAAGTACCCCAAAATTGTAAAAATCAATAAACATGTAAAAGGTACGAGTATCATCCAGGCCTGTGAGGTGGTAGGAAGGGGGAAAAGTTCTATAACCTCCCTGCCATCCTGTGAAAGAGTTTTTCTTATTTTCCTCCTTCTGATTTAAAGAATATGGAGGGGACTGATGTAAATGATTGATGGAAAGTGAGGTTGAAAACTGAGTTAACTTCCTTTTTCAGAAGAAAAGATTCAAGTTACCATGAGAAATTTGAGAAACAATTCCAGTTCCAAGAGTACATTCTGCTATCTGGCCATCATTTAAAACTCTACAGATAAATTCTAGAGAGGGTGTGGAGAAAAGAGGATCCTTGTACACTGTTGGTGAGAAGGTAAATTGATGTGGACACTGTGGAAAATAGTGTGGAGTTTCCTCAAAAAACTAAAAATACACTTACCATATGATCCAGCATTCCCACTCCTGGGCATACACCCAGACAAAGCTATAATTTGAAAAGATACACGCAAACCTATCTTCACAGCAGCACTGTTTACAATAGCCAAGATATGGAAACAACCTAAGCATCCATCAACAGATGAATGGATAAAGAAGATGTGGCACATATATACAATGGAATATTACTCAGCCATAAAAGGAAACGAAATTGAGTTATTTGTAGTGAGGTGGATGTACCTAGAGTCTGTCATACAGAGTGAAATAAGTCAGAAAGAGAAAAACAAATACCGTATGCTAACACATATATATATGGATTCTAAGAAAAAAAAATGGTCATGAAGAACCTAGAGACAGGATGGGAATTAAGACGCAGATCTACTAGAGAATGGACTTGAGGACATGAGGAGGGGGAAGGGTAAGCTGGGACAAGGTGAGAGGGTGGGCTGGACATATATACACTACCAAATGTAAAACCGATAGCTAGTGGGAAGAAGACACATAGCACAGGGAGATCTGCTTGGTGCTTTGTGACCACCTAGAGCGGTGGGATAGGGAGTGTGGGAAGGAGAAGCAAGAGGGAGGAGATATGGGGATATATGTATATGTATAGCTGATTCACTTTGTTATATAGCAGCAACTAACACAACAATGTAAAGCAATTATACTCCAATAAAGATGTTAAAAAAAAATTACTGGACCCACCACCCTTCAAAAAGGACAAATAGATTATATTTGTGGAAAATATATTCCACATGGAAAATTCATTCATGTTATATCAAGCAACTAGAAGACTAACTAGAACTTCTCCCACTAAGTATAAGCAACATTTTTAAAAATAACAAAAGAGTATGGCAAATGTACAAATATGCTATAGTAAAATATTAAAAGAATGGATGGTGGTATACAAAAGACAGTTGAAGAACCCCATCTGGAAGAAAACATGCTCTATGAAACAGGAAAATTGCCCGCAAGTGCTTCATGTGATTTAAAATTTGAATAAGACTTAAAATAAGAACTCAGATGCCAAATGATGAAAAAACAGAATGAGACTAAATGGCTGTTTATATAGCTATGGAAACAAACTAAGAGCCAAGATGCCATTATTAAAAAAACTGTTAAGTAAATTAGAAACAAAAGAAAGCAGATAAACACAACAATAAAATGAATTACTGACATGAAACAAAGGCTTAATGTAACCACAATGAATGAAAAAAGAACAAAATCAAAACAATTACAAGATAATCAACATGGAGGACAAAGGTGATCTAACTTGGGGCTAACTAGTATCCCTGAAAAGATATTCAACCATTGAAAATACCATAAAATCAAAAATTATTCCTTAAATGATGAAGTAAATCTGTATACTGAAAAAACACACAATAGTAAAACAAAAATTGATGCATACATATCAAAACCCAGGTGTTAATGTATATGTGTATATGCATATATATATTATGTAAAATATATATTACATAAAATTACATGTAATGTTATGTAATACATGTAATGTACTTTCTACTTTTTTTCTTCTATGAGACAAAAAAAAAAAAAAAGTCAAGCTCATTTAACAGTTCTCCCCAGCAACATCCATTGCCAGAAGCTAATAAATGGGTATATACAAAGTTCTAAGAAAAAAAAAAAATCAGGACCGAAGAATACTATATCCTACCAACTCATCCCTCAAGTATAAAGGCAATTGTTTTTAACATGGAAGAATTCAGGGAGTACAAAACCTGCACGTCCTTCTTAAAAAAAAAATAATGTAAGTTTAAATCCAGCCACCAATGACATGAATTGAGGCCCAATAAGACTAATGAACCATCCAAAGTCAGAAGATACTTCAGCAAGGTCCACAAAGTTCTGAGAGAGCTGAATTTAATACACATTTGTTGACTGACTGACTAACTGTCTTCACTCAGGTTAAGAACAAATAAGCAACCTTAGACGTTATCATTTGACTTGCCTTTGCAGCTGGCAAGATATTTTGACTTGTCCCTCAAGAACACGTCTCCATTCTGCTACCAAAATTTCATTTCCCAAAATATACAAAATGACCTACAGAATTGATTCCCATGTAAGGCCTATTCTTTTCCACTCCCATGATATGACTCATCTAATTCATCTTTCCCCAAATGGCTCTTATCTACATTTCCAAACCCTTCCTGTAGATTACCATTATAACCAATTCAATACTGTATTTCAACGGCTTTAAATATCTTCATATATTTTGATCCAATAAATTCTCTTCCAGATATGTGTCAAAAAAATCATCTGAGATATAGGCAAATATGTATGCTTATTATAGTATTTGTAACTACATTTGCAAAATTTTACAAGCAATATAAATGTCCCTAAAGAAATGATTAAATTATGATATATAAAAGGAATGTTAATATTTTGAAAATTGGCTGTGATATCAGAACACGAATATAATAGAATAATATCCAAAACAATGAGGGGGTCTTCCCTGGTGGTGCAGTGGTTGAGGGTCCGCCTGCCAATGCAGGGGACACGGGTTCGAGCCCTGGTCTGGGAAGATCCCACATGCCACGGAGCAACTGGGTCCGTGAGCCACAACTACTGAGACTGTGCGTCTGGAGCCTGTGCTCCACAACGAGAGAGGCCGAGATAGTGAGAGGCCCGCGCACTGCGATGAAGAGTGGCCCCCACTTGCCGCAACTAGAGAAAGCCCTCTCACAGAAACGAAGACCCATCACAGCCAAAAATTTAAAAATAAATAAATAAATAAATTTATTTTAAAAAAATGAGGGTACAACAAATGTGGGTATATAAATATATATGATAAGGTTCAAAATGTGTAAAAATATATGTTTATGAATGTAAAAGATAATGGAAGGAAACACACTCTGATTTTCCCTGGGTTGTGGTTTTAAAAAATAATTTTGTATTTAGTAATTATTATGATGAAAAATTCAAGGTGTATAGTAAAAACAAATTAAAGAAAAAATAGCTACCTAAACTCCACTATTACTATATATTATCATTAACATTAGATGAACATAATTCCAGATATTTCTATATGTATATGACTTTCTGTGTGTGTGTGTGTATATATAATATGCATAGAACATAACTTAATAAAAATGATTATAATATAGACCTATGTTTAAAATGAAGTGTAGTAAGTATAATTATACTAGAATTTAACAGAAATAATTAAGCAATTATGAGGAACTATTAAACCATAGAAAACAGATTTTTTTACTCCAAGAAATGATATCTCTTAAAATATCTTTCTTAATTGGGAAAGTATGAAAGATCATTTCGAAGTTATGATCTTTTTTTTTTTACAACCACGTTTTAATTTTGGATAGTGTCATCTGAGTCTCTATGATAAAAATGTCAGAATTCACACTCTTACGCTTTATTGTCCCCTTCCACATTCTAGTTTTTTATAGTTTCATTATTTCACATTGTCAATGTATGTAGCATTTCTATTGCAATTTATAATCACAATTTCCAGTTACTTAGTCTTCTTTCTATATTTATGCTCACCACCTGTCATTTAACCAGGGCTTCTCTATAGCCAATTCTCTTCTTTTGATTCATCATTTCATGGGCTAGATTTTATTTTTCCCAACCAGTACTTACAAATCTTGTTTCCTTTCATTCTTACATACTTAAGGTAATGAGATTGTTTGATGTATACCCAAAGAACAACTTGACTGAATATTTATTGGCTATAATTGAGTTGCATTACTGTGACTTAAAGTCTAAGACTTGTTCTCCGCTCCCTAAAATTTTTGTCCACATCTAAACCTTTTCACATACGAATTTCAGAATTTATCAAGTGAGAACTTAATTCTCTGGATTTTTCCTTTAAGGCTTGGGAAGTGTCTTTGTGTTGGGGCCAGGGATGGGACTGTATTTTAGGTACTGGGAATACAGTAGTAACCAAGATAGACAAGGTCACTTCTCTCAAAGAGTATGCATGATGAATTAGAAAATGAAAAGGACAATAATAAAAAGCAAAGCATAGACTGGCAAGGCCTATGATGGGGGTGATACATGGCTATGTTGTGAAGCAGGAATTCGGAGACCTCACTTCTAGGAAAAACTTACTGTTCATCCATGAGAAACACTTAACTTTCTCTGGGCCTTGATTTAGTTCTAAATTGAACATATTAAACTAGGTTATATCTGAGATCATTTCACTATCCCTCAAATTTCCTCCCATAATTTATTCATGTGACTATCTTCTGTCCATACAAATCCTATACTGGTCTAGTCCTACCTCTTTCTACAGGAAGGCTTGGCAAACCACTTAAGCTCACTGATGTTCTCCACTCAGTGCAATGAATGATGTCAGTTCTACTTATTGTACACTTATCATATACTTTGTCTTCTCAACCAGATATAAGTTCCCAAAAGAAGAGACCAGGTCTTAAGCTTTATATTCCCATAGCACTGAACATGTTGCCCAGAACTTCCAGTGAAGTACAACTTAAATTCACAGAGACACTGCCTGAGTAGAAGTATAGACCAGCAAGGAACATTGGTATATTAGTCCTTGGTGAGAAAACAGCTTCTATTCCTGCCTTTTTTATAAACTATTATGTTAATACCACTCTGTGATATACAAGGTGGGGTGTCACAACTTCTAACAAATGTTTATATTGCAAATATTTGAAACATGATATACTACAAATACTAAATATACTTAGAAGTTTTAAAGGTCCATATCTCATCCCTAGTCCCAGCTCTTAGTGGACCTCTAAAGAGCATGGTACAAACTCAAATGCCTAAGCAGTGTACCTGGATGAGGTAACTGAGTTTTACTGCAGTAGCATCTTAACTCATAATTTATCACACAAATTAAATATTTGCTCTTTATTTCCATAAATAATCTATGTTCTCCCATTTTTCTTGAAAATTAGCCCCTCTCAATCCATCATTCACTTTCCCACTGTGATAAAGAAATATATATAATAACTATATTCTTTTTAACTCTACTACAAAAAAAGCACATGCAAAATGATAAATGTCACTGCCACTCAACCTCAATGTTGGCAAGACCAAACTGAAGACTGAGGCCCCACCTAACCCACTCAAAAGAGGCAGCTGCTCCTTACTTCTAATGAAATGTTTCCAGTTCTATTTGTTTTGTTTTGTTCCTGCAAGAGAGGCTGGAAATCTGCATTTTTGTGTAGCATCTCCCAATTTAAAAATATTAACAACCAATTTAAATATTTTAAAATACTCTACAAACAAAACAAAAATGTCTATGAATATGTGGCCCACAGACTTAAAGTCTAAAATTTCTTTTCTAAAATTTCTCTAACTCTGACATGTAATGAATTTCTTTACTCAAGGTAGAGGTAGAGGGTAAGCTCTATGCAGGGTTATTCTGCTATTAGTGGTGTTGAAATTTCTGTTCTTACACGGCACTGCACTGTGCAGATGACCCTATCTGATCCTTCACTGAAGAAATGTGCTGTATGCATAGAACATAATAGTGGGATTCCAAAATGGTCTGTGTGGCAAAAAGAATAAAATACCTAGGAATAAACCTACCTAAGGAGGTAAAATACCTGCATGTAGAAAACTGTAAGACACTGATGAAAGAAATCAAAGATGATACAAACAGATGGAAAGATATACCATGTTCTTGGATTGGAAGAATCAACATTGTGTAAATGACTATACTACCCAGAGCAATCGAAGATTCAATGCAATCCCTATCAAATTACCAATGGCATTTTTTACAGAACTAGAACAAAAAAATTTACAATTTGTATGGAAACACAAAAGTCCCTGAATAGCAAAAACAATCTTGAGAAATAAAATTGGAGCTGGAGGAATCAGGCTCCCGGATTTCAGACTATACTATAAAGCTACAGTAATCAAGACAGTATGGTACTGGCACAAAAACAGAAATATAGATCAGTGGAACAGGATAGAAAGCTCAGAGATAAACTCACACACATATGGTCACCTTATCTATGACAAAGGAGGCAAGAATACACAATGGAGAAAAGACAGCCTCTTCAATAAGTGGTGCTGGGAAAACTGGACAGCTACATGTAAAAGAATGAAATTAGAACACTCCCTAATACCATACACAAAAATAAACTCAAAATGAATTAAAGACCTAAATGTAAGGCCAGACACTATCAAACTCTTGGAGGAAAACATAAGCAGAACACTCTATGCCATAAAATCACAGCAAGATCTTTTTTGACCCACTTCCTAAAGAAATGGAAATAAAAACAAAAATAAACAAATGGGACTTAAAAAACTCAAAAGCTTTTGCACAGCAAAGGAAACCATAAACAAGATAAAAAGATAACCCTCAGAATGGGAGAAAATATTTGCAAATGAAGAAAGAGACAAAAGATTAATCTCCAAAATAACAAGCAGCTCATGCAGCTCAATATCAAAAAAACAAAAAACCCAATCCAAAAATGAGCAGAAGACCTAAACAGACATTTCCTCGAAGAAGACATACAGATTGCCAACAAACATGAAAAGATGCTCAACATCACTAATCATTAGAGAAATGCAAATCAAAACCACAATGAGGTATCATCTCACACCAGTCAGAATGGCCATCATCAAAAAATCTAGAAACAATAAATGCTGGAGAGGGTGTGGAGAAAAGGGAACCCTCATACACTGTTGGTGGGAATGTAAATAGATACAGCCACTATGGAGAACATATGGAGGTTCCTTAAAAAACTAAAAATAGAACTACCATATGACCCAGCAATCCCACTACTGGGAATATACCCTGAGAAAACCGTAATTCAAAAAGAGTCATGCACCACAATGTTCATTACAGCTCTATTTACAATAGCCAGGACATGGAAGCAACCTAAGTGTCCATCAATAGATGAATGGATATAGAAGATGTGGCACATATATACAATGGAATATTACTCAGCCATAAAAAGAAACGAAATTGAGTTATTTATAGTGAGGTGGATGGACCTAGAGTCAGTCATACAGAGTGAAGTAAGTCAGAAAGAGAAAAACAAATACCATATGCTAACACATATATATGGAATCTAAAAAAAAAAAGGTCATGAAGAACCTGGGGCAACACGGGAATAAAGACGCAGACCTCCTAGAGAATGGACTTGAGGACACGGGGAAGGGGGAGGGTAAGCTGGGACAAAGTGAGAGAGTGGTAGTGTATATATGGACATATAAACACTACCAAATGTAAAACCGATAGCTAGGGGGAAGCAGCTGCATAGCATAGGGAGATTAGCTCAGTGCTTTGTGACCAGCTAGAAGGGTGGGATAGGGAGGGTGGGAGGGAGGGAGACGCAAGAGGGAAGAGATATGGGGATATATGTATATGTATAGCTGATTCACTTTGTTATACAGCAGAAACTAACACACCCAAAAAATAAAAATAAAAAATAATAAAAAGGGGCAAGAGGAAACTTTTTGGGTGATACATATGTTCACCTTGTACCTTGACTGAAGTAATGGTTTTATAGATGTGTACATATGGCAAAATATATCAAATTATACACTTAAAATACATAGTTTATTATATATAAATTATACTTCAGGTTTTAAACAAAAGTGTTACCACAACAAATCCACTCATAACCACAGTCCAGTAAGGGCTCGTTCTAAACAGGATAAACGCCACATATTAGGATTATTTTAAAAATGAGTTATGGCAAGTTTGCAAAAGTCATACATCAAGTCTACACCAGTGCCAAGCTGGAAAACATCTAATCCACACTCCACTTGGAGGACTGGATTGGTTTGGATATTAGCTATTGCCAATTCTTCTTATTAACATTAACACTTTCCAAAGTAAGGTTTGAATAAGACTAAACCTGCAGGTGGTTAGTAAGTGTCATGCAAAAAAAAAAAAAAAAAAGATCTGTAATCAAAAGGATGGGAAACTTTCAAACTGTATTCTCAGTATTCTCCACTACAGGACTTCCCCAACCTTTTCATATGCCAGAGTGGGTTTTAACTCTGTAAGGCCATGATGTGTATACAGTGGTTCCCAAGAGTATTTGATCCTGGTGTCCATGTTTTCAGAGACCTTTTCCCAGGAGTATCGTCCCATTGAACATTCTAGGGGCATTCTTTGAGAGCATTTCCAGGTCCTCTTTATCCTCTAGCTCCTGACTGGATAGTGCTAAATGGAGGGAGATCAGAGGTGGACATAAAATAAGGGGCAATCATATGCATACAGGCTGTTCCCAATAGTTCAAAGCATGACGATTCTGAACCCGAGAATAAACTGCTTTTGCATTTTTCATTGTTCCATTTTTCCAGGACACTAACATGAAAGATTTCTTCCCAGCATGATGGCACTCCCCTTTATGAACACAGATAATCAATCAGTAGTTGGCTGTGCTCAAAGAGTGACAGACTCAGCAGAGGAACAAAGAATGCCCATTAGGGGAGAGAGAGAAAGGAGGGGGCTTGGGAATCATCCCTGTTAAGAGAGGTGATCCCCACCGCCAACAGCTATATCTCCAGGGGCCCCATTTATTACCATAACCTCCTGTTTCAAACACGAGCTCACAGTCTGGGTCCCTCCATCCATCTTTCAGGTGACGAATGGCATCATAAATCTTCCTTTCATCTCTCAAAAGGGCCACAGCTGAGCTAGGGCACCTATTCCCCAGTCTCTCCCCACCTCCTGCCTCTTCAACCTGGGCCCCATTCTTCTGGAGCAATTAAACACAATCAAGCTTTTCCACCCAGCAGTAATAGAGCCTGACCTTCTCCTAAAGGAGCCAGGGGCTCAGCCCCAGGAGACGAGCCAGCTGGGAAGACTGAACAGTGCAGTGGGCAAAAGAAAGCGCATGAATATTCAAGCATGGCCAGGGGCACTGAGAGTCACTTACCCTAAAGGGAAGCCTGACTACCCCCTCCCACCGCATAAAGGGCTAAGAGGACCAGCCAGATAACACTGAGCCCTTCTGACTGCCAGCAGTAACCAGACAGAACTCCAATGGTCAGAGATTGCTCAGATTCAAGAATGGAGAGCAAGAAGCCCTACCCATAGCCTCCCCCTGCCCCAATTCCTTCTCCCAGGGCTTCTCTGAAGCCTAGGGTTTGAACTGCACTATCCACATCATCTTGAGTCATCCCCTGATTCTAAAAATAGAAAAATTCATGCTCAGAGAAGGGATTTCCTCAAATACACATAGTGGGTAATTGGTAAAAACCAGGGCTAGGACCTAACCACCTAACTCTACATTCATTATACATTCCACTAGATGAACTAGAGGCTTCTAAGGGCCAAAGGACCCTCTGTATAGGTAAACTTCAGAGATATGTGCATACTTCCCAGAAGAGATTCCACAGTTTTCATTACAAACTCAAGGGAGTAGATAATGAAAGTGAAGAATCATTGCCTGTAACAGGGAATAATTCACTTCCTAAAGCACAAGGAATGGCAGAAAGAAGTTGGACTCAAATAGCAGGTGCCAATTTCCGGGACAGCAGGAAAACCAAATAAAAGAAAGTATTTGGGGGAGGGGACATTGGTAGGGCTGCCCTGAAGCAACCTATGAGATGGGGGATATGGGTTTTGCCTTCTCCCATCTCCCCTTTTAGCTTGATATCCCTAATCTAGTCTTCCATATTCTTTATCCCTATCTTCATTTATCCTCCATAATCAAAAATATATCTGTACCATATCTCATGCCCTCAGGCTTCAAGTTCTTTTGAAAAGCAGTCCATACTAGAGTATTAATGACGTCCCGAGGGTTTTCTTCACATGAGTCTTTGTTGCCTTAAACAAGGGAATAGCAATGGAATATCAGACACCAGGGTAGTCTGGCTTAGGAGCCATTTGGGCAGCAAAGAAAGTCTTTCTGGGATACTCACAGATGGAGTTAATTTCTGAAGTTAGAGAAGAGAGTGAAAACAATGATTAATCAAAATTATCTTTGAAAACCCCATAAATCTCTCTTTAAATATAATATAGCAAATGTGATCTTTTATATCAACACTGGATGATAATGTGTATAGGCAGCAACCATACTATACGTAAAAATTCAAATCTTTAACCACTGGCATATCGCTTAGTGTGGCAAAGTTTACACTAAGAGAAACTGTAGAAATCAAGACCGGCTGAACCCGTGTCTCTCACATCTCCCATCTCATGTGTACTCTGGAGCATTCCATCATAGGAGGGAATGGTAGTCAGGTTGCCTTGACTATTGAAATTGTTGTTTTCTCATGTATGCCTCTATTGTTGTTGTGACTGTCGTTTTGGCTATTTTGCTTTGTTTTGGCTAAGCGTGTTTCTCAGTTTGCAAGATGGATCTCTGATGCAATTCCACATTGAGAGAGTGGATTGTATCAATAGGTTTCTGCCCACATAATGATTGGCACAAAGACTCACCTGTTTTTAAAAGTACCCTTGGGCTTCCCTGGTGGCGCAGTGGTTGAGAGTCTGCCTGCCAATGCAGGGGACACGGGTTCGGGCCCTGGTCTGGGAGGATCCCACATGCCGCGGAGCGGCTGGGCCCGTGAGCCACGGCTGCTGAGTCTGCGCGTCTGGAGCCTGTGCTCCGCAGCAGGAGAGGCCGCGGTGGTGGGAGGCCCGCGCACCGCGATGAAGGGTGGCCCCCACTTGCCGCAACTGGGGAAAGCCCTAGCACAGAAATGAAGACCCAACATAACAATCAATCAATCAATCAATAAATAAATCTAAAAATAAAAAAAAATAAAAAAATAAAAGTACCCTTTATTAGCTGTCTCATATGTGACCTTAGAAGAGAGAATTGGTCACTTCTCTTTTGCTCTCTCGTTTCTTAGGGAGGTGAATGAGTAAGGAAGTCACTGAGTCTGGAATTATCTGGACTTGGGAGCCTAAGTGAAAGAAAGCACTGGTGGATCTTTAGGAGACGTGAGTTCACAACCTAGTTCTGCCAGTGACTCACTGGGGGATGGACCTCAGAACAGCCTTACCCTTTCTACATCCCGGTATCTTCACCTACACAAGGAGGAAATGAATGCTGAGGAGCCCTAAATTTCTTGCTAGCTCTGAAATTCTGTGCTTCTGACCCAGCTCTGTCACTGGCTGGATACACTTAGCCAACAGCACACCCTACCTGGGCTCAAATTTTGTCTCTTCCACTTCTGGCTGTGTGACCTCAGATCTTACTTAACCTCTTTATGACTCAAGTCCCTCATCTGTAGAGGACGGAGTAAAGGTCCTGACTTCACAGAATTACATGAGATAATGCAAGGGAAGAACACAAGCATCACGTGCACATAGTAAGTGATGAATACACCGAAACCAGCCTTACAATAAAATGAGAGAGCTGGGCTAGGTGACCCATAAGTCTCCTCCAACCCCGCTCTTCCCCGGGTCTATTGCCCATTTTCTGGTCAGTCATGTTTGTCAGTTGTGGATCAGCATCATGTCATTGAGAATCAGTCACTTGCTCAGACTGCTGTCCAGGGCAAACAACTGTCTGTGCCAGGGGCAGCAAGGAAATTTTTGCCCTGGTGCAGAAAAGTTCACCATTATTCAAGAGCTTAGGATGACAATATTACCTATCGGGTAGAGCCCCATTGCCAAGGACTGGAGGTTGGGATTCTGGTCACTGCCCATCACAAAGTGGGACCTGGCCAATTCATTCTGGCTCTGTCATTACCTGTATAAGACCCCACCACCGATGCAATGCCTCATGAGGGGCACAGGTGAATCCCAAGTTGGGGAGGTGTGACATTTCTCTGATCCCAGCCCTCTCTGTTAGTCACTTTACAGTTTTCCACAAAGAACAAGGTGTGGGATTTGCCACGTTCACGATGTTATACCAAATCTCTGTTTGAGATGTGCTTTGCTTGATCTTTGTGTCAACCCTGCGAAGGAAGCAGTGCAGCTAATATCCCGATGGCAGATGGCTCAGGGATGTGACATGATTCACTCAGGTCACAGAGCAAATTAGTGCAGTGGCAAGAAGGCAAACCTCATTCTCTTAACTCCAAATTTAGTTCTTAAGGCACTTATTTTACTTTCCCAGATGCCAAACATAAAGGATGCTTGCCCCTCCCCATCACCACCCTTCAATCCAAAATATCTGAGGGTCTCTATGGCGACTAGAAAATGCCCTAATAACCCAAGTCATGGAGGTCACCCATTGCTGACGTCCTCAGCTCTTGCTTGATCCTTGACCTCTGCCTCATTCTGAATCATCCCAGATCTACGGGAATAATGCTCTGTCCCACCCCCACCTGCCTCCTACCCCATAAAAGAAAATGGGTTGAATGATCACACTTGCTGACCAGTTGTCCAGCTCCTGAAAGGTCACCCACCCTCTCTGTTCTGTCTGGCTCCACCTCCAGCATGAGAGCCCAGGGGACTGCCTTAGCCGCCTCTTCATTGCGACGGTCCTCTCTCGCCGTCTCCCAAACCACGCATCGCTGGGAGCGGAAGAACCAAACACTCTCTTCTGCCTCAACCAAGGGCTGCAGGGCTGCCAGATGGGGGTGAGGGGACTCAGCTCTCCGCTCGACCCCAACTGCAGCCCAGCGACCTCCATCTGCGACATCCCCGCCGCCACCCAACCCATGCGTCCTCTCCGGCGCGCACTTGCGCGGCTGACTCGCCTTGGAGCTGGGGCTGCTCAATAGCCCTCGGCGAGATGGATGGAGATCCAACCCCCTCCCTCTTCTCTGGATGGAAACTGGACTCTTGGCCATGAGGCTGGGTTGGAAAAGTATCTGTGCAGCAGGAAACCCAACTTTTCAGAGAGAAAAGTGATTCAATGCAGAAAAAGGTGTGCAACCTTAAATGAAACGCGTTCCCAGTTAAAATTGTGCAGCCGCAGATTTGACGTCAACCCCCCAGAGCCTCCGCCTTCGGTGCAAACTCTCTGCAATCCACCATGTCTTCTCCTCCCACCCAGGGACTTGATGTCTTCATGTTGTCTTCCTCTCCCTTTATCAAAGACTGCTTTCAGAAAAGGCATCTCATATCTGTCCTTTCCAGCAAAGTGAGAATGTCAGTCACCATATTTTCTCTGCTATAAATATCTTCATGTCCAGCCTCATCTCTCAGTGACGAATGGAACGTGGTCATTCTTTGGGGCCGTAGGATAGGTATGGATGAATGACCAGGGACTGACGAAGGAAGTGTAGAGTCCGGTGGGACCCCGAGTAAGATATTTCACTTCTCTGAGCCTCCACTCTCTCATCTGATGGGTGGCCAGGGTAAGATCAGACAGAGCTAGCTCATGGGGCTGTTTCATCAGTGAAGAATTTGTTGACAAGCTTCAGTGATTAGAAACCTGGGCTTCAAGTCACTCATCCCTGAGTTTAAATCCTAGCTCTAGCTGTGTGACCTAAAGCAAGTTACCTACTTTCTCTAAGGCCCAGCTTGTATATCTGTAATACCAGGGCAATTATATTTTCAATACTTCACAGGGTTGAGAGAACTAAAAAAAGACAGTGGAGCCTATATAATGTAGTGGTTAAAAGCATGGACTCTGTCATCAGATTATATGGGTTCAAGCCCAGCTCTACTCTTTACTAGCTGTGTGACATTGAAAAAATCACTTAACCTCTCTGTGCTTCAGTTTTATCATCTGTAAAATGCTAATAATAACAGTGCCTACTGCAATTGATCGTTATAAGGATTCAGTGATTAAATATATATGTAAAGTATTTACAAGGGTACCTGGCTGGCACTGGTACCTAATAAGCCTGAATAAGTATTAGCTATTATTAGTGTGGTTATTTAAGTAAACCCCTTGGTACCATTCCTGATACATATAAGTATTCAATAAATGATGGTCTTTACTATAAAGTCCAACTATATAATAGTGTCATCCTTACAGTATTATCTTTATAATGGTGACTAGCCCCGACACCCCACCATGTAAGGATGACTGTGGTCCTTAAAAATCAAGTGACAGGGTTGGTACTGAGGCAGACAGGATTTTCAGTGACTTGCAGGTCAATGCTTAAGAGGCAGTGGGTGGAATCAGTCACTTGTTCAATGTGCTGGGGGTAGAAGGAAGGAAGGGGTTTGAAAAGAGAGAAAGTAAAAGAAGCAGCTTTGTTCTCATACATAGATTCTGCAGCTGGTGTGACCCTCTGCTTGCATCTGCTTACCCGTGTGACAAAACTCTCAATAGCCCTGCCAAAGCTGCTGACCAAAAACTCATTCCTATACAATGATAGGAAATGCCTCTCCATGTCACAGAATCAGAAGTTTGTGGATTCTCTATCCAATCCCTTTACTTACACATAAGGCAGTTGAGGCCCAGAGAGGGAAAGGAGCTTACCCAAGGTCACACAGCTGATGAGGGGCAGTCAGGACTATAACCAGGATTTCCAAACCCAAGTCCAAGGTCATAGCCACTAGGCCAGGTACTTATAAATGGAAATTATGGCACAGGGACGTGACCCTCGACCCTAAAACAAGTCCTCTTACTGGGAAATGCACAGGAAAATGGTGTTTGGAATAACCAGGTGTGCACTCTTGCCTTCATCTGGGTGAGAGATATTTATTTGCCCTTTATCCTCCTTCCTGTCTTTCTTCAGCTTCCGTGCCCAAGTGCTTTGCAGACATGTCCTAAAGACTGTCTAGCCCATTGAATTATATAATGTCTCCATGTCATGCTTCCCTGAGGGGCTCCAGATGTTCATGTCATTGATATAATTGCTGCAGGGCTCACCCGGAAAGGGAGGGAGTTTCAGACATGGCTAAGAGCAAAAGAAAAAGGTTACTCTGTGGCTACCACAGATGATCTATCCCCATATTTATGATGCCTGCCTTGGCCTCTTCTTACTGGCCAGATGGTTCTGCAGTTAATGTATTTCTAACCAATAAAATACAAAAAGGAAGCAGCTATAACTGCTGCTGCTGCTGGGCCACATACGGGCTTTGCTGCAGATGATAGGGAAAGCAGCTTAAAATCTTCCGCAGAGATGACAGTCAAAATGTCCACATCAGAGCTACAGGTGGCATTGTCCAGATTCTCTACAAACCCTGTCTCTAGAGCCAAATCACTAACCCATACTTCAGCCACACTATATAGTCCAAAGAGGTATGCGGTAAATTCTCTCTGGTCCTCATGTTATGAATGCAGATAAAACCTTATCACTGAACAAGTAGTTGCCAAATATCATTACACAGGATTCCATGAGGGTTACAAAGACAGACAAAATGTAGCTCATTCTTTCAAGGAGGGAAGAGTTTGGTAGGGGAGACATAATATGTACTTATTAAAAAATCAAACAGAACTCTAAAATGCTTCTGCTTATTAGCCCCTGATGCAGTCTTTGTCAACTTCCCACTAAAATATCCGGACAATAGAGGAAAACACATAAAAATAAAAATAAAAAAACAGACTCTCGTAGGAATGTTTACTAATGGTGAGGCAACTGATTTTGCTAGAGAAAAATTTAGCAAAGTATTGCCTCAAGATACCAGGTTTCATCTCCTGAAACCCTAAAAACACATCTCCCTACTCTCTGCCCTACCCAGAGACTCGAGCAAATCACCAAACAGCCATCTCGATAGTACATGGATGCTGTCTTTTGAGGAGGCCGTAACACAGTGCTTGATACACAGCGCACACGAATTAGATATCTGCTAAATGGCTAAATGAATGAAGAAGCCCTTCCCTGATCCACCCATTCTCATACTGCTACTCCTAACGCCCTAATTCTATACGCTTTGAGAGACAGCACTTCTGTGGGCATGAAGCAGGGAGAGCTGGGAATGGTAAACTGCATCCTGGAACATATCATTTGTATATATAAAGTTATTCAATCTGGAAAAGAAAAAAAAAAGGATTTGGGGAAGCAATAGACACTGAAAATTGGATTTTACATGTGTTCCATTGATTCAGAGTATCAGAAAGAAAGATAGAGGGACTAGGATGAAATGCCACCTTAGCAGAACAGATCATAGATCTGTCATAGATCAGAGTTTCTCGATTTTGGCACTATGAACTCTTAGGGTCACATAATTCTTATTTTGTGGGGAGTATCGTATACATTATAGGGTGTTCAACAGCATCCCTGGCCTCCATTCACTAGATACACATTCCTCCCCAATTTGTAACAACCAAAAGTGTCTCCAGACATTATCAAATGTCCCTTGGGGGACAAAATCTCCCTCAGTTGAGGACCACTGTCATAGATGAATATTTAAGAAACTAGAAATCATATGATGAGCTATTCACATCACATTGCCCTCTAGCTGTAAAGCTGACCCATCACCACAGAAATACACTTGGATGAGAGCCAGAGGAAGGCTATATCCTTGAATGTTGACAAACTGAAGGTTCTGAGATACTTAGAAGGATAACTAGTGTGAAAAAAAGTTACAGGCTTCGTGGCGGAAAAAATGCAGAACAAAGGAAAAGGAAGATTATCCTAAAGACCCCAGAAATAATCTACTGCAAGATACAGAAGAAAATCTGAGAAAACTTTTATATTCTCAACGGAGAACACAAAGATATAGCATTCATGAAGTAAGCCGAAAGCCATGAGGACAGATGGCCAATATGAAAAGGTAATAAATACGATATGACCCAATAAGGTAAAAGGATAGAATGAAGTAAAAATGGGTGAGATTTTTAGAAAGTTTTAACAAAAACTAAAGATATAATCACAGAATCAAACTACACAGGAGAGGCAGTAAATAAGCATAATTGATAAAGTAGAAAATCATAACAGTAATGTGAGATGCTCTCCCACGACTGCAAAGAGAAAGGGCAAAAGATAAAAACCATGAGAAAATTGGAAGAAAGAAAATAAAAAGCTAATATGTGGATAGTTAGCATTTCTGAAAATCCCATTAGAAAAAAAGAAATATTGGCAATAACCAAAGATAACACAAAAATGAAATGTGCTCAGATAGAAAAGACTCATGAATATACATCCTGAGAAGGTCCACTGGTTTCCTGATCAATTAAAAGGCACCCTCATATAAAAAAGTGCCATCATCTTTTTAGAAATTATATGAATAAAGGGAATAATACTATATGTATGCAGTGATTTTAAAAAGAAAAAAATGGGATTTCTATAAAGGAACAAAAAATCAGGTAGTTCTCATATTTCTACTCTGGAATGAATTATAACCTAAGAATCACTCTCAGCCAATTAGTACTTGGTAGGCTAGGGCTCAGAAAAACATGCTGTGTTCACTTCTTTTAGAAAATTATTTAAAGGTATACCCCAAAGAGCAAAGAAAGGAGGAAAAAAAAAAAAGGAAGACTTCAGAAATAGAGGATTGATGGTATAAAAAGATGAACAGTAAACACTAAAATCAAATAGTGAGATCAATCTCCATAACTACAACTCTAGAACAAATAATGTGAAAATTATTATTGAAGTAGAATATAAAAATTACTAATTTAGCATGAATACTCTAGATCTAAATCCCAAGATTATATTAACAAAGAGTGAGATGTGCATGTAGGAAATCAGAAGTTTACTAAACACGTAATAAATGTTTTAAAGTAAATACAGTTTTGCTCTTGATGAAATTAGATAAATATGGATTATATATTGTTCTCACAAACATTTTAAGTAATCACAAATAGGATATAACTATTCAAAAACACTAGGAAAAAAATAGCAACATATACTCCATAAAACACAGAGAATAAAACAATGAAGTATAAAATAATATAAAATAAAAGACTGTATAATAGACATTAAAAATAAATACAAATGGGTTTACCAACTCTCTTAACTAACAACTCTCAAAGTGAGTAAACACTCACCACACACACAACTAAATTCCATCTTGTTGAAAAGCATCTCTAAAACCTACTAATATACACCCAGAAAAAGTTTTAAAACCAAAGAAATGGAGAAAGACATGATAGGCAACTTAACAAAAAAACTGGGATCACAATATTGTTACCAGAAAAGTTGAGTTCAGTGTTCAAAAAAAGAAGCCTTAAAGAAAATAAAACAAATATGTTAGAAAGAATAAAACGCATAGTGAAAAATATCAGATTTTTATGCACCAAGAAATTTCCTTGAAATAAATAACATTATATAGATATTAAGGAGAAAAATTAGTACTGAGATCATTAAATACACCTAAATCTTTGACTGGAAAAGTGAACAAAAATTAAGACAAGGACATAAATAACATAAATTAATTATGATTTAACAAAGTGGGCTTCCCTAAAATAATGGGATGCAGCTTCCTTCTAGCACTTATGAAAGAGTCATAAAAAAAGATCATTTATTAAGCCACAACGAACACCTCAATAAGCTGCAAAAACATATGTATAGATCACATTTCAGATCATAATGCAATAAACCTAGAAATTAGATTCAAGTTTTTAAAATAACAACTTAGAAATTATTAATACTCTCCTAAATGCTAGCTGTTGAGTGAAACTGAAAATGAAAATCATTATTACCAATTATTTCAAGAATAATAAAGTTTGAGACTTCTACATATCGAAGTATATGACATGTAGCCAAAGCTGTACATGTATTAAAATTTATAACTTCACATGTGTCATTATTCAACAAGAAAAAGTGGAAATAAATGGATTAAGCATTGAAGATAAGACATTAGAAAAATAATAAACTAAGGTAAGCAAAAATAATAAATCCAACAGCAAAAAGTAATGAATTTAATTGATTGATACGTTGACTTGAATAAATTATCCAAGGGACCATCCAATTTTAATAAATACTTCTATAAATCTGAGAAGAAATCTAAAGCAAATGTAAAATATTAGAAATGAGAAAGATTTTCTTTTTCAATATAAAGAACACTAATAAATTTTTAAAATCTCATTGAAATAGATTTTCTAGGAAAAGATAAATCAACAAAATTCACTCAAAAAGACATTAAAAAATAAACTTGACTATTTTAATAGCAAAGGAAGAAATTGAAATAAAAATTTGAATGGCATCTTGCATTATATGCCAAAAATAATTTGCAATGGGTTTAAGAATGAAATTTAAAATGTAGTTCTTAAGCAGAAGAAAATGTATGTGAGTTTTTTAAACTTGAGATTATATAAATACTCACGCACATAAAGAAAAAAATATCTATATAAAGAAAAAACATCTACAGATTTGACTATACTGAATTAGAATTTCAGAATGAAAAATACTTTTTAATATCAAAAGGCAAATTTTAAAATTGGAAAAAGGGGTTTCACATACATGACAGAAAAAGATATAAAACCCTTAATATAAACAAGAATAAGTAGGAAAGGGACAATCATTAACAGAGATATAAATGGCAAAAAGAAAAAGAAAAAAATGTTCAACCTCTCTAGCATGCAACAAGCAAATTCAAATAAAAATTAGCTGCATTTGCTTCTACTGAATTAGTTTTAAATGTTAATTCCCAGTTTTAACAGAGACTTAGAGAAACTGATTCTCTGCTCTCTACAGAAGACAAACATGTAAACTGTTTAATTTTTTTAAATCTTTGCAGAAGACAATTTGGCCATTTGTATCAGAAGCCTGAATATATACATATTTATTGATCCAATGATTCTACTTGTAGGAATTTATCCTAATGAAACAGGTATATAAGATAATTTATTTAGAGAGATGTTCATTTCACCATTATTCAATATATAAAATATTGTTTATACTGTAAATGTCCAATGATAAAGAATAGCTTGTGAAATATGCAAATGATAAAATGTTACATAAGCATTAATTACACAGAATACTAAATGACATAAGAAAAGCATTTTTTTGAAAGCCTATTTTTTAAGAGCATCGCAATGCCAGCTGTACTTCATAATCAACTCAAAACATGTTATACATTCAGATTCCTGGGCCTCCCCCAGAACTACTGAATGGGCCCAAGAGCAGAACCCAGGAATCTGTATTTTTACCATGCTCCATATCTAATGATCTGTATGTGATAGAGAAGTAAAGACTGAACATATTCACAACATGTTTATTTCTGGGTAGAAAAAACATAGATGATTTTTATTTGTCCTTTATGTGTATGTTTTGTACTTTCTATAATGAATACATGTATTACATTTATCAATTTAAAAATCATAAGCTATTTAACGTAAATTAACAACACAAGGTGATTTGTGGTCAGATAAATAAACCCTAAGGACCAGGGTTCTGAATAGTTTGCAGAGTAAAAATATTAAGAGAGAGAACATGAACTGGGGCCCACAAGGTACATCTGAAAACTAAACATCTTTAATCTAGATGGTGTTATGGGTTTTTTTGTTAGTTAGTTAGTTAGTTAGTTATAGCTGCGTTTGGTCTTCGTTGCTGTGCATGGGCTTTCTCTAGTTGCAGTGAGCGGGGGCTACTCTTCGTTGCAGTGCACAGGCTTCTCATTGCGGTAGCTTCTCTTGTTGCAGAGCACGGGCTCTAGGCGTGCAGGTTTCAGTAGTTGTGGTTCGCAGGCTCTAGAGCACAGGTTCAGTAGTTGTGGCGCATGGGCTTAGTTGCTCCGCAGCATGTGGGATCTTCCCGGATCAGGGCTCGAACCCATGTCCCCTGCATTGGCAGGCGGATTCTTAACCACTGAGCCACCAGGTAAGTCCCAGACAGTGTTTTAATATTTTAAAAGGGATTGTCGGGCTTCCCTGGTGGCTGCAGTGGTTGAGAATCTGCCTGCCAATGCAGGGGACACGGGTTCGAGCCCTGGTCTGGGAAGATCCCACATGCCGCGGAGCAACTGGGCCCGTGAGCCACAATTACTGAGCCTGCGCGTCTGGAGCCTGTGCTCCGCAACAAGAGAGGCCACAATAGTGAGAGGCCCACGCACCGCGATGAAGAGTGGCCCCGCTTGCTGCAACTAGAGAAAGCCCTCGCACAGAAACGAAGACCCAACACAGCCAAAACTAAAAATAAATAAATAAATTTTAAAAAAAATTTTAAAGGGATTGTCAACATTTAAAAATCGGGAGATTTCCCATAATAAATAGTGACTTTCATCTTCTCTTGAGAAAAATAAGACTTGGCCACTCTGGGCGCAGATGGCAGTAACTGATTGGAGTAGCGTGGTTCCTCCTTACATGGGTAAGGGCTCTTAAGTTTACCACTGTCCCCACCACTCCCTAATGTCCTCCCAATTGTCTTTATTATCACACTTTCACTTTGTTGTTTAAAAAAACAAAAAAGCCTACCAACTAAACTTTCTACCTGCCTGATCCCTGTAGGTATCTAAGGTCCCATGAGTAAGCAAAAACCTAGTCAACCTGTGAAAAGTGGGAGAGGCAAATGCCATTACAAACACTTTACAGCTGTGTCTCAACCCTGGCTGTACAAAACGGACTCACCCAGGGAGCTTTTAAGATGCCAAGGCCCAGACCACACACCAGACCACTTACATCAGGGTATTTGGGGTGGGACCCAGGCATCAGTGTTTTTTAAATCTCTGCCGGTGATTCCAATGTGCAGCCAAGGTTGAGAACCACTGTTTTAAGGGCAAAGATGCTGGTAGCGGGAGCTCAGACAGATTTGAGGAGGAGAAAGGAGACAATACTTTTGACTGAGAGGCAGCAAGGAGCTTGAAGACAGCCTGGATGCAAAATCTAGCTCTTCCACAATATAGCTGTGCTGACTTATCTAGCAGGCTTACTTCTCTGGCCTCCGTGTTCTCATCTCTAAAAGAAGTGTCATATTCCCTTCCTTAGAAGACTGTTATGAAGATTAAATGGGATAAGGCCTGCAAGGAGCTTAGCATAGTGTCTGGCTTATAGTAAGTGCTCGATAAATGCAAGCAATTTTGAATGTTATCACTGAAATTGTACCCAGTGCAACGGAGGGATGAAGGAGGAAGACGAGGTGTTCGTGATACTTGGGCACTTCTACCACACACTTTATGACACTATCTCATTTCTTCCCTTCAACAAACCTACCAGGAAAGTACTAGAAAGGGGTTGAGTGAGAAGATGGAGATGGAAGCGTTTTCTGAGCCATAAAGAACTTTGCTGACACAAAGATATTTAATGTCATTATTTCTCCTTTAACAGGCCTCGTGCAGAGGGTCTGCTAATATTTTATCAGCGATGTTCCCTGTCTCCCCTCTTCTGGCCTGACATTTCCCCCCTTGATCCATTTCCATTCCTCACTCATCTAAGAAGTAAATAAGTGAAATAAAAGCCTATAGCAATTGCTTTTTGACTCTCCCATCCCACTGGCAGAGCAGAAAGCGAATAGGATGAATGAGCCCACAGGAAGGTCCCTGGGTTGGGAGATTGCCCAAAGAGATTGCAGGGAAAGGAACCGCCAGAAAGTCTCGGGCAGATGGGCTCCCACCAGACGGATGCCTGCACCCTCCTCCTCTCCCCAGCCCTCTGCTCGCCCCTTCCTCCAGTTCCAGGTTGGGTCAGCTAACTCTGCACTTGGACTTGTGTCTGGAGTAGGGAGGAGGCCATTGCAGGAGGAAGGCCCCAGGCTCTAGTCTTAACTCTGCCATTAACCTTGGGCAATTCAGTTTCTTTCCGGAGCCTTCCTCCACTTCCTCATCTGTTAAATGGGAATAATAATCCCAGACCTCTCCACCCACCTCTTATAGATTTTATGAGGACTGCAGATCAATGGGAGAAAATACATGAAAATCCATTATTTCCAGACAGAGAATTTTAGGCAAGGGAAAGAACTCAGGACCAAATCCATGCAGGCACAAAAAGTGTTTTTCTGCAACATAAATACATTCGTTACACCTTAACTTAATAGTACAGGTCCATTTGGATTTGTGTGTTAGCCAAGGTGTCAGTGATAGAATTTAGACATCTACAGGATGTGAGGGAAAGTGGTACAGGGCAGAGGGACTTTGGAGGTCTCTGAAATCCCTCCACATAACTCACCCCCTATTTGCCCATTTGGGTACCTCCTCCAGGGTGGCCTGGAGTCATAGGAAATCATTAATTCACTTCCCAGTTAGAATCATCCTTATGAGTGCAGCTTACATTTTTTAAAACACTTTCCTAAAAGGCATCTTATTTTGGTAGTTGCCAAACCACCGCACAACTCTCCCCCCTCCCCCCCGCCCCCCGGGCCAAGAAACACAAGGCATGGATCTTTGTCCCTTTCATAGATGGAGGTAAAAATGCTGGGCAGTATTACACAAGGGTTGAATGAAGCCAAATTACAAAGCACTTAGCACAAACGTGGCAGAAGATAAGGGCTCCCTGAGTGGTGGTCAGGGTCAAGGTGGCCTTTAGTGCCGTTAAGCCCCGTCTCCAGGAGCACACTCACTACTTTGCTCATCCGGAGCAACTACAACAGACCCTTGTCTAGCTGCCCTACCTTCCGACTTATCCCATGAATATGTTCTCCATACTAGCAATCTTACCAATACTCAAATCTGGTCATACCACTCCTCAGTCTAAAACACTTCATTAGCTCCCCATTTGCCCAGGACCAAGTCCAAACAACTGCAAGTGGCTTACTGAGTCCTGCACCATGAGGCCACTGCCTCCCCATCACCCCCAAACTCCTTCCCTCCAAGCTCCTACGTCCCAGCCACTGCTGCTCCTCTCTCAGCTCCCCCAACATTTTGTGCTCCCTCTTGCTTCTGGGCCTTTGCACATGCTTTGTGCTACCTGCAACACTCCCACCACTCTGACTGCCCCCCTGCCCTCGCACTGACCTCAACCTCTGACACTTCCCCTAACACTTATTCATCCCCCAGTTCTCAACTGAAATGTCGCTTCCTCCAGGAGCCTGACTCTAGACTAGGACAGATACTTCTGCTGTGTGCCCTCAGAGCAACTTGCTCTTCCCATCAGAACATACGGCACTCTTAGCTACACTGCTTATTTATCTCCTTGCTCCGCTAAGATGATAAGCCATGTGTGGAGGTGAATGATACTGAATCCTAAGAACATAAGAAAGGAGAAAGAAGGATGGAGGGATGGAAAGAGAGACAGCAGGAAAGAAAGAAGAAATTGCCTAAGCTCTCCAAGATTTTCCTTATTCAGGCCTTTGCTTTGTCTTTATATTTGGGTTGATTCTACATCTGACCTCTGGGGAGAAAGGAAGGATAGGGAACCACCCCCAGCAAACTGAAATAGAAGAGCACTGCTTTAAAAAAAAGAGAAGACAGAGATTTATTCTTTAAAAGTCAATATTTATGCTTGAGAAATTTACCCATGGAAATTAAGAAAAATTCAGAATCAAGATTTAGAATGTCCTCTAAGCCAAGGGTTCCTTCTGAGAAATCTCCTTGGAATAGCCAGTTCCTCACTAAGAGAGAAACAGAGCAGCTCAAAGCCTCACTGAGATATTAACAAACCATCTCAGGGACAAGATACAATCAGCCCCTCCTTCCTTTGTGTCTCATGGTAACCGATATGGGCTTCCACCTGTACCTAGGGGTTTACACGTCCATCTCCACCTACTATGAGCAACAGTCAGGACCCAGACCTGAGCTATGTATGTCCCCAGGACTCCATACACTGCTTGGTACACAGTAGATGCTCAAGAAATGTTTTCTGCATGAATGAATGAATGATTTTTACTCGTACTCCTCTTAGAATAAGCTACCTTTATCATTCATTCTTTGAATGCATATTTATTGTGTGCCTATACAGATAACAAGACAGACGTAATTCCTCACCTGATGGAGTTTGTAATCTCTTGGAGAGGTGGACTTGAGCACATAATTCCAAGTGTGCTCAGTATTAGGAAAGAGACACACAGTGAACTGGGAGCCTATGAAATGGCTAAATTGAAACTGAGAGATCTGCTCTTGCATGGGATTTAGCCGTGCAAAGGGAGAGGAGGCGAGAGAGAAAGTTCCAGCAACCAGGAAAAGTTTATGAGAAGGTCCCAGATAGAAAAATGCAGCCACAGAGGCAGCTCTGAGAGGAGACCAGATCCTCCAAGCCTGAGAGCCCACAGTGTGGTGCAGCAGTTTCACACTCACCCTAGCAGGAGAGCCCTCTCTTCCAGCAAAATCCTCCGTGGAAGCCATTGGCGTAAAACATAAAAGCAGAGTTCCTCTGGTTGGAGCTGCAGCTGTGTTTGCCAAAGAAGGCAAATATTTTAGCTCAGGACTTCTCAGACTTCAGCATGCATACAAATCACCTGGGGATCTTGTGAAAAGACAGATTCTGACTCAGGAGGCCTGGGGGTAGCGCCTGAGAGTCTGCCTTTTTAACAGCCCCCAGGTGATGCCAGCGAACGCTGCTGGTCCACCAACATCACTCTGAGCAGCAAGATCCTAACCACTTCTCAGGCAGTTAACCAGGACCCAAGAGGAAGCAGGAGATGGGCAAACGACCTCTGCAGATCTAATGGCAGGCCTGTGTGGGATGTGCTTTCAGGGATGTGTGAGTCTGTAGGTCAAGGGGAGACCCTGTGAGTTGGGAGGCTGGACGTGCTCTTGTGATCAACGTCACTCGTGTATACATGCTCACACCTGCTTCCGTTTGAGGACGTGTGAGTGTGTGTGTCTCTTTAAGCAGTGTGTATGTGTGTGTGTGTGCACACCTCAACAAATGCTCACAAGTAGAACAAGAGTGATGGATGCTAAAAATAGTTCCTGGGAGTTATAGCAGCATAATCCAGATTTAGAAGAAAATAAATTATTTGATCTGTCATTCTGATGTCAATGGGTCACCTACAATCCACCTAACTCTTGCCCTATTATTTTAGTTCCATTGACCGGAAAGGAGTGGGGGCATGGTGTAGCTCATAAAAGAATTGTCTCTCCTCCCAAGACTTGGTTCAAAGGCCTCACTCAACTCCATGGGCATCTCAAAATGGTGCACAGTCAAAGGCACCCAAGCCTGGAGAGCAGAGGGCTCAGACCACCTCAGGATTTCAGGACTATCTGAAGATCTTCCTCGCCACCACCGGTTACAAGGCCTGAACCCATACAGTTGGGATTTGTGCTCCCGTAATCTAAAGATTTCCAACCTAAACGATTTTCACTTTTCTATATAGGATAATACTTTAAGCCTTTATCACGTAATTCTTTGGGGAGTTTGAAGACTAGTAAGTGAAAGCAAGGCCTCTGTAATGAGACCCTGGATATGAGCCACTGTTTTTTTTAAGACCGCCTAAAGAACAAATATGATCCTTGGTTGCGCTAATAAGAGGGTACAAATTAAAAGACATGGATTCCAAAGAATTCCATGTATTCAGAATCCATGGGGCAGCCAGAATGATCTTAAGAAGCAAATCTTTGTCATGCTTCTCCACCACTTAAAGCCCTTTGACTGGCCATTGCTCTTAGAATACCTAAGTCCTTCAAATGACATATGCAGTCCTGCATCACACAGCCCTAGTCACCACTCCAGCCCCATGTCCCCCACTGCTCTCCCCCTCTCACTAACAAAGCGCCATCCACGTTGGCTTGCTTTCACCTCCTGCCACATGCCAAGATCTTCTCCTCAGGACCTTTGCACATGCTGTTTCCTCTGTCTGAACTGCTCTCCTCTCCCTTGACACCTAACCAGCTCTTGCCCGCCCTGCAAAACCTCAGCTTAAAAGCTACTTCCTTAGTGAAGTAGCTTAGTGAATTCCTCAGTCTATACACCTCAGTGTCTTCTGCTCCATCAGAGTAACCAGAGCTAACATTTTTTCAGTGTTTAGAATGTGCCAAGCTTGACTTTAAGCACTTTTTTTTTGCAAATTGAATTATTTTATCCTTCAGTATTTAGAAACAGAGGGATAGATCATCAAAATAGATAAGCACTTTTTATTTATTAACTACTAATAACAACCCTAATGAAGTAGTCATTATTATGTCCCTCCATTCAACAGATGGGGAAACTGCGGACCCGAGAGGTTGAACAACTTGTCCAATGGCACGAAATGGTAAGCGGTAGAGCTGGAGTTCAAACCCAACCACCCTAACTTCGAATTCCTCACTCAACGCATGTTCTTCCTACCACATCCCAGAAGCCAGGAAGCGGGTTTTAATCTCCACTCCATCACCAACACCCAGCACAATACCTAGCATACGGTAGGCACTTAGTAAACATTACTCATTTGTTGTATGATACAAATTACTCACTTGTTGAAAGAAACTGAATAAGCAAATCAAGGTGAGGCCCAAGGAGGAAGTCTACAAATTATATCAAAAGAGAAATGGGTGAGGGTGCAGGAAATGCTCAGCTGCAAGAAAAGTCTACAGGTCTGACCTCAGAACTGAAAAAGGAAACAGATTTCTCCTGAGTGGCTGCAGAGGACAGAGCCAGAAAAAAACTGGTAAAAAATCACAGAAAGGAGATTTCAGCTCAGTAAAAGGAGCATCACTCAGTGTTACGCCAAAATACAGAGCGCTTCTCTTTGGTAGTCAAGGAAAGGCTGGATAAGCATTTGATAGGAAGGTAACTGGAGTGACTCACACTTCAGCTGGGGATCCAAACTGGATCCTCTCTGTGTGTCTCTCCAGCCCTGGTATTCTAAGGACCCGTGAGTCCCACCCACCCCTTCTACCCCACATTCCCTGAGGATCCAAAGAAAAAATTTCAGCAAGTAAGTAAACCCACAGAGGTGGTCATAATTTGCTCCTAACTGAAAATAAAAAGAAAAGGTAAACTGGAGTCAACAAACACAGCAGAACAGGAAGATTGCTCCTCCTAAGAGCCCTGTAGCCCAGGGACAGGAAAGTTGGGCTCTTAATGAAACAAGAAGGCCCTTTCCTAACCCACGAAAGGCACACTGGGTAATTCCACCACTCCACCTCCCTGCCTCTCTCAGAGCAAAGCACTGCTCTGAAGGATGGAAGGGACATCTGGGGTCCCTTGAAGCTGTGGCTGAGAGGTTTCATCTGCATGTAGTTAAATAGACAGAAGGGTACTTCTACTAGATGACCTGTAAGGGCCTTCCTCATTTATATTTTGATTTTATGAACTGAATTACATTGCATCATAGCATATGGGAACTAAAAGAAAACTTAAAGCATCCAATCCAATCCCTCTGCTTTATGGAGAAGGAAACTCAGGCACAGAGTAGGGGTGGATTGTCCAAGGCTGCACAGTAAATTGGTAGCAGAATTGGAACTCAACCACTTCTCTCTCGACCTCTCCTGTAAAGCTTATTTTTCTCCAGTTTTCTAAGACTGTTTTCTCAGAATTGGTGCTTTCTGAGATCAGGCAGGCCCTGTGTCCAGCTTCTTTTTTGTCACCCCCTCAGAGAGCCCTTAGTATGGTTCTATTCGGTGAAAGCTCCATCTGTGACCAGAAACTAACTCCCAACTCTTGAATAATCTTTTCATAAGGACCAGGTGATTTCTTTCTACTCATGAAGGCCAAAGGATCTGGAAACAGGAGCAGAACAGAAACCAGAAGGGTGGGTGCCCAAATAACTGCCCAGGACACTGTAGATGTTCTGATGTTTATTTGGGGGCTGGCTTGGTGAACTGGCTCTCACTACAGCACTGGAAAAAAGAAAGATCTAGAATGAGTAAGCTAGACATAACCTTAAAGATCTCCCAAGCCAGCGACTCCCCCAAAACTAGTGCCTCTATCTGCCATGGTGAAATAAAAAATTAAGGAAATGTTTAATAATATTTGTACATATGTACAGACACTTTCCTGAAAGAAACCTCCTTTATTCTGAGACTATGTTCTTCCTTCTTTTATAGTTATTATTTATCCCTTCTTTTATGAAATAGTGGTGGTAGCAAATGGTACTTGGTTTGGGGTTTTGTTTTGTAAGTTGACACCAATGTTGACAACCCTGTGTTTGGGTACCCCAATTTTTTGGGAATTTCAGAAATCCATGAAGTCTGGAAATTACCAATCTAAACCAGTATTCTCTTTTTATAGTTGTGGGACCAGTGGGAAAAAATTAAATGTCTCCATGTTCTCATAGTCAAAGATTACAAACCAAATGCAAAGCTTGAGAATCCATAAAACTACTCCCATCTCAGCGCTAAAGTTGCTATGTGATCCTGGGCAACTTGTTTTACTTTGGGCCTCAGTTTCCCAATCTGGAAAATGGGCACAATAATCCCTGCCCTGACTTCCTCACAGGTAGCAAAGGTCAACACATCCTTTGAATGTAAGGAGTATAACTATAATCAGCTCTGTGCAAACAGCTGCAAATTCCAATGTCTGCAGGACCAGGTAGGCAATGGAAACAAGTAAAGCAGACCAAGTGTGAGTGAACAGATAGCAGCTGCCACTCAGTCTCAGTGTTGAGGAACAGACTGAGGCCTGGTGGGGAGTGGGGAAAACTAGCAAGCCTGGCAACTGAAGGGAGGAGAGAGGCTACCCCAGCCAATTTTTACCATGCAGTGATGTGGGCTGAGTATAACCAGATATTCTCATTTTCAAAGACACTGGAACTTTACATTTTTATTAGCTATCTTTTGATTTTTAAATGTTGACCACAAATTCAAATTTTAAAAATTGAGAGAGACAACAAACAACCCAATCAAAACAATGGACAGGGGACTTCCCTGGTGGCACAGTGGTTAAGAATCTGCCTGCCAATGCAGGGGACACGGGTTCGATCCCTGGTCCAGGAAGATCCCACATGCCGCAGAGCAACTAAGCCCATGCACCACAACTACTGAGCCTGCGCTCTAGGGCCTGCATGCTGCAACTACTGAGCCTGCATGCTGCAACTACTGAAGCCCGTGTGCCTAGAGCCCATGTTCCACAACAAGAGAAGCCACCACAATGAGAAGCCCATACACCACAACGAAGAGTAGCCCCCGCTCACGGCAACTAGAGAAAGCTTGCACGCAGCAACAAAGACCCAAAACACAGCCAAAAATAAATAAATAAATAAAGAGTAGTATTTAAAAAAAAAATGGACAGAGGGCCTAAATAGACATTTCTCTAAAGAAGGCATACACATGGCCAACAGCAACATGAAAAGATGTTTAACATAGCTAATTATTAGAGAAATGCAAATCAAAACTACAATGAGATATCACCTCACACGAGACAAAAAATCTACAAGCAATAAATGCTGGAGAGGGTGTAGAGAAAAGGAAACCCTCTTACACTGTTGGTGGGAATGTAAATTGGTACAGCCACTATGGAGAATAGTATGGAGGTTCCTTAAAAAACTAAAAATAGAGCTACCATATGATCCAGCAATCTTACTCCTGGGCATATATCCAGAGAAAAACATGGTTCGAAAGGATACGTGCACCCCAATGTTCATAGCAGCACTATTCACAATAGCCAAGACATGGAAGCAACCTAAATGTCCCCTGACAGATAGATGGATAAAGAAGATGTGGTACATATATACAATGGAATACTACTCAGCCATTAAAAAGAATGAAATAATGTTATTTGCAGCAACATGGATAGACATGGAGATTATCATACTAAAGTGAAGTAAGTCAGACAGAGAAAGACAAGTATCATATGATATCGCTTATATGCAGAATCTCAAAAAAATGATACAAATGTACTTATTTACAAAACTGACACACACTCACAGACTTAGAAAACAAACTTATGGTTACCAAAGGGGAAAGCTGGGGGGGAGGGATATATTGGGAGCTTGGGATTGACATATACACACTACGTATATAAAATAGATAACCAACAAGGACCTACTGTATATTACAGGGAACTCTGCTCAATATTCTGTAATAACCTAAATGGGAAAAGAATTTGAAAAAGAATAGATACATGTATATGTATAACTGAATCACTTTGCTGTACACCTGAAACTAACACAACAGCTAATCAACTAAACTCCAATATAAAATAAAAAAATTTTTTGATAAATATTAGTGTTATTTATGTACATATGAACTCTGGCAAACCAGTAACAAAATTAACAACCAACTGCAATTCCAATATCAACATATAAGCATGCAATAAACATGCTACTTGAAGTTCTTTTAATTAACATTTTAAGAAAAAAATTCTAAAGTAAGTTTTCAATTACAATATTAAGAGCAGTTACATTTACTTTTATTTTTAAACTTCCCTCTATTTCTGTTTCCCAAAATGAATATGTTTATGAAAAATGTTGAACTGACATCAGATTGAACAGAAGTATTAAACTGGGACCATAAAGTTAGAAAGACTCAAGCAGAATCCTATTTTGTTTTCCTCAGATTTATGATTTCCCAAAGAAAACACTAAACTAAGGTCTGTCACTAAAGTGGGACTTTAAAAATGCATACCATGTTAACACATTTACAGCTTAAAAACAGCTAGAAATAATTTGCTTAAATCTGACCTCTTTAGGAAATATTTTTAAAAAGTAAAAGAGAAAATGACCAATCTCATTAGCGTATTTTAAGCAACAGCCTTGATAACAGTGGACATCCAAAACTTCTGTAAGCATAGCAGGTAGGGAAATTACTCCTTGGTAGAATTTTGTGTATCAGATAACAATATCTGCCATTAAAAATCTGTGCTACTTGGGTTACCAATTCACCAATATTATTTAAATATTTTGCTAGCTACAATCTAAGTAAGTACATATTGGTTCTGAAATCTAAATATGCCTATTTTCTTTTTCAGGAAAGAAATATCTGAAATATCTGCAGAGAACAGTTAGTGAATCTATAAGATTTGGAACTTGTAATATCTATGTTTATTACAGGGGAAACATTAGAAATTCCAGATACAGTAATGGGTCTTACTTTATTAGCAGCAGGAACAAGCATACCAGACATGATCGCAAGTGTGTTTGTTCTAAGAAAAGGTAAGAAGTAGGTCCGTCAAGCTGCAATGCCCATTCTTAAAAGCCTGGCTGAAATACACTGAGCAAAGGTACCTTAAAAATATTTATTTCCTCAGTAACATACTTTGAAGAAAAAAAAAGGAGTGACTCAAGAGGAAGGATTTACTATTTAATAGCAGATTAATTTCACTGAATCTAAACCCCCAAATAATATTCATCTGAAATGTGCAGTAAATCATAATTAACCATGTTACGATGAAAAGCAACAAGTAATCTACATACTTTATTGAAAAATGGTTTAATAAATAATTATTGGATAAATAAATGTTAAGACTTCAAACACTAACCCCCCCCCAAATTCAAAAATACAAATTCAGTAACTTTTGCTCTAATACAACAATTTTCCAAAACAAACAGAAGAAGTATCCAGTGTTTTTTCTTATGAAGCTTATAAATAATAAAGTACAGTATTGGTATGCATATTTTAACAACATGCTTTTTTTGCAGGCAAAGGAGATATGGCTATGTCTAACATTGTGGGATCCAACGTGTTCCATATGCTGTGCCTAGGTGTCCCATGGTTTATTAAAACTGCATTTATAAATGCATCCACTCCTGTAGAAGTGAACAGTAGAGGACTAACTTACATAACCATCTTTCTCAACATTTCAATTATTTTTCTTTTCTTAGCAGTCCACCTTAATGGCTGGAAACTAGACAGAAAGTTGGGAGTAGTCTGCCTATTATTATACTTGGGGATTGCAACATTATCAGTTCTATATGAACTTGGAATTATTGGAAATAATAAAATAAGGGGCTGTGGAGGTTAATGTTAATAGTGTTATGTGGAAAATGTGAATGATGGGGAAGGCCAGAGAAGGAAAACTCCATTTCTTCATTTAAGTCAAATAAAAAATATTCTGAACTTTAGAATCTAAAACTTAACAATAATTCTTTATCACCAACAAAAAAGTAATTTAAAAGCAACCAAAATCATATCCTAATTTGTCTGAACCCTTTCTTTTCAAGGACAATTACATATATTAAGCAGAAGTTTTGAAAAAAACCATCTATGTTTTACCTTACAATATGTTGATAAAAGCTGGGGACACTTGAACAAACAAATCCCACTACGTAGAACTGAAAACAACATGAAAATGGCTTATTTCATTAAAAACAGCATAACCATTCATTTAAACTGAATGACCAGACTTGCTGTCTTTAAAAATCCAAACCTGAGATTAACAAAAATCAGAGTATATTTAACACTATACTGTTAAAAGCTGGTGGGAGTTTTTAAAGTACATTTTTACAACTTTTGTAAGCATACAGTATTACTTTAAAAAATGACTTTTACTAGGAGATTCAGCAAAACAGACGTAAGAATGTTCCAACTGTGGTTTCAAATTATGCATTATGATCCAAGCGAACATCAATTTCTCTGCCAGTGATTTTTATGTCATTCATTATTCTGCAGCCTTTTTCAGCTGATCCTGGGGAATCAGATCTGACTGTTCCACAACCTTTTGACTTTCCATTCTCCATTTTTATTTCTGCAAACATTACATGACATTTCTGACAAATATCTGGTTGCCTTTGGAGCCTATTCTGTCTCTCATTCCACTTCCCATCAGACCTGATAAAAATCCTCGATCCATATTGATAGTCCTTTCCAGGATAGCTCCTATACCTGGTCCCATTCTATCAAAGCTGGAACTCATCCAATCCAGTCCCATCCCCATTCCTCCAGTCATGCTGTTCATGCCACCCATTCCACCACCAAGTCTACCAAAGGGATCTCCAAAGCCTCGATTTATTCCAATATCACCACGTCCAAAATCTCTCTGCATGCTACTAGTCATCGCACCACGGTATAGCTCTCTCATTTGACCAACTCCTCCAAATCCTCCCATGTTATTCATTGCTTCCAGACCACCAAACCCAATTCCTCCTCCAATTCTATTCATTGCTCCAAAACCTGGACCATCCATTCCCATACCACTTGGACCTAAATTTCCCATTCCACCACCTATGTTCAACTGGCTGGCACTAATAGGCTGTCCACATGGACCAAGTCCCATTCCAATGCCTCCAAGACCACGTGGTAATTGTGGTGTTTTACTATCATGTGAATGGTAGTCTTCATGAGGGACAGACTTGTCATCCATTTTCACATGCATAGGTCTATCAAAGAAAACCTGCCCCTTGAACATAGAAATGGCTTGAACTGCTTCAATTGCCTGTTCAAAAGTGACTGTGCCCATTCTTCTGCTCTTGCCATCTTTGTCTTCTTTAATATCTGCCTGATTTACAGTTCCAGCTACGCCGAACACTTCCTTTGGCTCCTTCCAACCAACTTTGAAGTCACGATTAGCAACAAAAATTGTGGAACCAAGTCTATCAGCCTGCAAATTACTGATAACCTCAGGAGGAACGTTTGGATTATTGAGAATGGAAGGTGGTAAATTCGTCAATCCCGATTCCACGTCGGGTACCTGTCCTCCTGGAAATGATCCTCCTGTTGGTTGCAATGTCCTACGAGCATTTTCTCCATCAGGATCCTCTTTGATATTCAAGGGTCTTCCACTAAGATCATATTTGTTCATAGTTTCTAGTGCTTTCTTGACAAATTCTTCATCTTTGAATTCAACCACACCACAACCCCTTGATTTTCCTTCCACATCCTTAAAGAGCTCCACGTATGTAACCTGACCCAACTTTTCCTCTCATTAGATCTTCAATGGTTTGCCATTTCATGTCATATGGGATGTTGCTAATAAAAACTCTGTTATGATTTGGACCCTTCTTTTCTCCAGTGCCTAAATTCTTGTCTTTTGAATGAGGATGAAATCCATTGGCCCTCTTATTTCCTACAGATTTTTCTTTTAATTCAGGTTTCTCTTCTTTGATTCACCATTCTCCATTTTAACGCCATTGGAGCTGCCGTTTTGCTGCGGCGGCTGCTTCTCCTGCGCGGCTGGGAGAGGTTTTCCCCGGTGGCTCCACGGGCTGTGGATGCGGGCTGTCGTCGCCAGCGGCCCTAAGCACCTTGGGCTTGTCGCGTCGGCCATCCCACTGCCAAGGCCTCCGCCTCTGCCGCCTGTGTTGAGGGGCCCTGAGTGCTACAGTAGTGGCAGCGGTGGGCTAAAATTTTTTTAAAAAAGAAAAATTTCCTCAAGTCCATTCTCTAGTAGGTCTGTGTCTTTATTCCCATCATGCGGGTGGCATGGACATATATACACTACTAAACGTAAAATAGATAGCTAGTGGGAAGCAACTGCATAGCACAGGGAGATCAGCTCGGTGCTTTGTGACGACCTAAAGGGGTGGGGTAGGGAGGGTGGGAGGAAGGGAGACGCAAGAGGGAAGAGATATGGGGATATACGTATATGTATAGCTGATTCACTTAGTTACAAAGCAGAAACTAACACACCATTATAAAGCAATTATACTCCAATAAAGATGTTAAAAAAATTTCCATTGTCAATTCGTTTTTGAAAACAAAGAAAATTCGAAATTTTAAATTTAAGAAAAATGGAGAGAAACAAGCAAAATAATGCCATATGTGGGCTGCCCATATGTGAGCCAGAGGTGCCCCTATCACCTATGGTCTCAGTGATTCCACTTTGCTCTTGTTCTGGAAGCCCCACGGGCAGGTCAGATCAGTAAGCACCAAAGTGCCCTTTATTGCCTAACGACAGGAACACAGCTCAGACCAACCTGAACAGTACAAACATGCAGTAAAGATCAGCCCCTGAGGATCTGTACAGATATTTCAGAGTTGGGCAAGGGATAACGCTGGTTGACAAAACTCTTCATGAATTAAGATGGCACTCTCTGTAAAGGCTCTCCTCTATATTTTAACACTCGGAATCATCTCTCTGAATGCTCTAACCAGCTTGCAATGCAATTTTCTCATCCTAAAAAATGGGACCAATTATACAAGTCTTGCCTACTTAAGAGATTGTATATAATTTGAGTACAACAAGGATGGTAAATATATGGCAAGATTATGTACCTGATAGTGAAGGTGATGATGATGATGATGATGATAACAGTGTGCGAGGCACTGTTGTATATTAGGAATATTAATTTAATCCTCTGACAACCCAGTGAGGAAGATACTATTATCATTGGCATTTTATAAATATGAAAACTAAGGCACAGAAAAGTTAAGTAACTGCCCAGTGCTACATGGCTGAAAAGTGGCAGAGCTGGGAGCATTCCTGCTGAGCCTCAGAATGCTTGTCCCTAGAGTGATCCAAGAAGCCCCTACCAATTGATCAAGTTGGCATGCAGATTAAAATCTATTATCCCAACTCTAGCCTAATTCAATGCCTGGCACAAAAGAGGTCCTTTTACCCTGATTAAGTATCAGCTCCCTTTCATCCAGCTTCATGATGTGTTACAAAGATCAAATCACCAGATGGGTATGGGCAGTGGAGCTCAAGCTTCGCCCTAGTGGCATTTGGGGCTGGATCATTCTTTGCTGTGGAGGCTGCCCTGTGCTCTTTATGGTATTTAGCAGCATCCCTTGTCTCTCCCCACGAGATACCAGTAGCACACTCATACCATTCCCCTTTGCCAGCTGTGACAACAAAAAGTCTAAGTCCATTGCCAATGTCACCTGGGCGGGGGGGGAGGGACTGTCCCCGGTTGAGACCCACTGGTGTAAGGGATGATTAGTCAGATTCCTCCTCCTGGGCCCAAGGTGATGCACCCCGGTTTCTCACAGTGGATGGAACTCTCATTGTGGAATGGAACATGGAACACAGCGGATGGAACTCCCAATATAGAACAAAATATGGAACATGGTGGGTGGAAATCCCATAATAAAACGGAACACGGAACACGGCGGGTGGAACTCCCATTATGCAACGGAACATGGAACATGGCGGGTGGAACACCAATTGTGGAACGGAACATGGAACACAGCGGAAGGAACTCCCATTGTGGAACGTAACATAGAACATGGTGGATGGAACTCCCCTTATGGAATGGAACATGGAACACAGCGGAAGGAACTCCCATTGTGGACCGTAACATAGAACATGCTGGATGGAACTCCCCTTGTGGAACGGAACATGGAACACAGTGGATGGAACTCCCATTGTGGAACATAACATGGAAAACGGCGGAAGGAACTCCCATTGTGGAACAGAACATGGAACATGGCGGATGGAATTCCCACTGTTGGACAGAACATGGAACACGGCAGGTGGAACTCCCATTGTGGAACGGAACATGGAACATGGAGGGTGGAACTCCAATTGTGGAACGGAACATGGAAAACGGCACATGGAACTCTCATAGTGGAACGGAACATGGAACAATGCAGATGGAACTCTCATTGTGGAACGGAACATGGAACACACACAGCGATGGAACTCTCAATGTGGAACGGAACATGGAACACAGCGGATGGAACTATCATTGTGGCACAAAATATAGAACACACACGGTGGATGGAACTCTCACTGTGGAATGGAACATGGAACACGGCAGATGGAACTCTCATTGTGGAAAGCAAAATGGAACACACACGGCGGATGGAACTCTCATTGTGGAATGGAACATGGAACACGGCAGGTGGAACTCCCATTGTGGAACGGAACATGGAACATGGCGGGTGGAACTCCAATTGTGGAACGGAACATGGAAAACGGCACATGGAACTCTCATAGTGGAACGGAACATGGAACAATGCGGATGGAACTCTCATTGTGGAACGGAACATGGAATACGGCGCATGGAACTCTTATCGTGGAACGGAATGTGGAACACACACGGTGGATGGAGCTCTCATTGTGGAACGGAACATGGAACACACACAGCGATGGAACTCTCATTGTGGAACGGAACATGGAACACAGCGGATGGAACTATCATTGTGGCACAGAACATAGAACACACACGGTGGATGGAACTCTCATTGTGGAATGGAACATGGAACACGGCAGATGGAACTCTCATTGTGGAAAGCAAAATGGAACACACACGGTGGATGGAACTCTCATTGTGGAACGGAACATGGAACACGGCGGGTGGAACTCCCATTGTGGAACGGAACATGGAACATGGCGGGTGGAAATCCAATTGTGGAACGGAACATGGAAAACGGCACATGGAACTCTCATAGTGGAACGGAACATGGAACAATGCGGATGGAACTCTCATTGTGGAACGGAACATGGAACACGGCGCATGGAACTCTTATCGTGGAACGGAATGTGGAACACATATGGTGGATGGAGCTCTCATTGTGGAACGGAACATGGAACACACACAGCGATGGAACTCTCAATGTGGAACGGAACATGGAACACAGCGGATGGAACTATCATTGTGGCACAAAATATAGAACACACACGGTGGATGGAACTCTCACTGTGGAACGGAACATGGAACACGGCAGATGGAACTCTCATTGTGGAAAGCAAAATGGAACACACACGGCGGATGGAACTCTCATTGTGGAATGGAACATGGAACACGGCAGGTGGAACTCCCATTGTGGAACGGAACATGGAACACGGCGGGTGGAACTCCCATTGTGGAACGGAACATGGAACATGGCGGGTGGAAATCCAATTGTGGAACGGAACATGGAAAACGGCACATGGAACTCTCATAGTGGAACGGAACATGGAACAATGCGGATGGAACTCTCATTGTGGAACGGAACATGGAACACGGCGCATGGAACTCTTATCGTGGAACGGAATGTGGAACACACACGGTGGATGGAGCTCTCATTGTGGAACGGAAAATGGAACACACACAGCGATGGAACTCTAATTGTGGCACGCAACATGGAACATGGGGGGTGGAACTCCCATAATAGAATGGAACATGGAAAACGGTGGGTGGAACTCCCATTATGGAAGGAAACATGGAACACGGCGGGTGGAACTCTCATTGTGAAATGGAACATGGAAAACGGCGGGTGGAACTCTCATTGCGCAACGCAATATGGAACACGGCAGGTGGTACTCTCATTGTGGAACGGAACATGCAACACGGTGGGTGGAACTCTCATTGTGGAATGGAACTTGGAACACGGCGGGTGGAATTATTCTGGAACGGAACATGGAACAAGCTGGGTGAATTTCCTGTACTAGAACGGATCATGCAACATGGCGGGTGAAAATCCCATAGTAGAACGGAACGTGGCCACCGCGGGTGGAACTCCCAGTATGGAACGGAACATGGAACACAGCAGATGGAACTCCTATTGGGGAATGAAATATGGAACACAATGGATGGAACACCCATTGTGGAACGGAACATGGAACACGGCGGGTGGAGCTCTCATTGTGGAACTGAACATGGAATATGGAGGGTGGAACTCTCATTGTGGAACGCAACATGGAACACTGTGGGTGGTACTCTCCTTGTGGAACGGAACATGGAACATGGCGAGGGGAACTCTCATTGTAGAACGGAACATGGAACATGATAGGTGGAACTCTCATTGTGGAACGGAACATGGAACACGGAGAGTGGAATTCTCATTGTGGAACGGAACATGGAACAAGGTTGGTGAAACCCCTATAATAGAACGGAACATGAAATACGGCGGGTGGAACTCCCATAATAGAAAGAAATATGGAACACGGCGGGTGGGAATCACATACTGGAACAGAACATGGAGCACGGGAGGGGGAACTTCTATTATGGAATGGAACATGGAACACGGTGGGGGGAACTCCAACTGTGGAACGTAACATAGAACACGGCGGACGGAACTCCCATTGTGGAATGGAACAAGGAACAAACACGGCGGATGGAACCCTCATTATGAAACGGAACATGGAACACGGCGGATGGAACTCTCATTGTGGAACGGAACATGGAGCACACACGGTGGATGGAACACTCATTGTGGAACGGAACATCAAACACGTTGAATGGAACTCTCATTGTGGAACGTAACAAGGAACACGGCGGGAGGAACACCAATAATGAAAAAGAATATGGAACACAGCAGGAGAAACTCCTATTATGGAATGGAACATGGAAAATGGTGGGGGGAACTCCCACCGTGGAACAGAACATGGAACATGGCGGATGGAACACCCATCGGGAACGGAACATGCAACACGGTGGGTGGAACTCTCATTGTGGAACGGAACATGGAACACGGCGGATGGAACTCTCATTCTGGAAAGGAACATGGAACACACACGGCCGATGGAACTCTCATTGTCGAACGGAACATGGAAAAAGGTTGGTGAAACTCCTATAATAGAACGGAACATGGAATACGGGGGGTGAAACTCCCATAATAAAACGGAACATGGAACACAGTGGATGGAACTTCCATTATGGAACAGAACATGAAACACGGCGGGTGGCACTCCCATTGCGGAACGGAACATGGAACTCGGCACGTGGAACTCCAATTCAGGAACAGAACATAGAAAATGGCGGGTAGAACTCCCATTGTGGAACAAAACATGGAATACGGCCGATGGAACTCTCATTGTGGAATGGAACATGGAACACACAAGGCAGATGGAACTCTCATTGTGGAATGAAAAATGGAACACACACGGCAGATGTAACTCTCATTGTGGAACACAACATGGAACACACACGGCGTACGGAACCCACTTTGTGTAATGGAACAAGGAACACTGTGGATGGAAACTTCATTGTGGAACGGAACATGGAACACGGCGGGTGGAACTCTCATTTTGGAAGGAAACATGGAACACGGCGGGTGGAACTCTCATTGTAGAAGGGAACATGAAACAAGCTGGGTGAATTTCCTATAACAGAACGGAACATGCAACTCGGTGGGTGGAAATCCCATATTAGAACGGAACATGGCCACGGCGGGTGGAACTCCCATTGTGGAATGGAACATGGAACACACACGGAGGATGGAACTCTCACTGTGGGACGGAACATGGAACACAACGGAGGGAACTCTCATTGTGGAACGGAACATGGAACACACACGGAGAATGGAACTCTCATTGTGGAACGGAACATGGAACACGGCAGATGGAACTCGCATTGTGGAAAGCAACATGGAACACACATGGCGGATGGAACTCTCACTGTGGGACGGAACATGGAACACACACGGCGGATGGAACTCTCATTGTGGAATCGAACATGGAACACACACGGAGAAACATGGAACACACACGGAGGATGGAACTCTCACTGTGGAACGGAACATGGAACATGGCGGATGGAACTCTCATTGTGGAAAGGAACATTGAACATGGCGGATGAAACAATCATTGTGGAAACTAACATGGAACAAACACGGCGGATGGAACTCTCATTGTGGAACGGAACATGGAACACGACAGATGGAACTCTCATTGTGGAACGGAATATGGAACACACACGGCAGATGGAACTCACATTGTGGAACGGAACATGGAACACAGCGGATGGAACTCCTATTGTGGAACGGAACATGCAACAAACACGGTGGATGGAATTCTCATTGTGGAACGGAACATGGAACATGGGGGATGGAACACCCATTGTGGAACAGAACATGGAACATGGCGGGTGGAACTCTCATTGTAGAATGGAACATGGAACACGAAGGGTGGAACTCGCATTGTGCAACGCAATATGGAACACGGCGGGCGGTAATCTCATTGTGGAAAGGAACATGGAACACGGCGGGTAGAATTCTCATTGTGGAAAGGAATGTGGAACACGGCGGGTGAAACTCCCATAATAGAATGGAAAATGGAACATGGCGGGTGGAACTCCCATTATGGAACGGAACATGGAATACGGCCAATGGAACTCTCATTGTGGAACGGAACATGGAACACACAAGGCGGATGGAACTCTCATTGTGGAACACAATATGGAACACACACGGCGTACGGAACCCACTTTGTGTAACGGAACACGGAACACTGTGGGTGGAACCCTCATTGTGGAACGGAACATAGAACACGGCGGGTGGAACTCTCATTTTGGAAGGAAACATGGAACACGGCGGGTGGAACTCTCATTGTGGAAGGGAACATGAAACAAGCTGGGTGAATTTCCTATAATAGAATGGAACATGCAACTCGGCGGGTGGAAATCCCATATTAGAACGGAACATGGACACGGAGGGTGGAACTCCCATTGCGGAATGGAACATGGAACACGGCAGATGGAACTCCCATTCTGGAATGGAACATGGAACATGGCGAGTGGAACTCCCATTGTGGAACAGAACATGGAACACGGCGGGTGAAACTCTCATTGTGGAATGGAACAGGGAACACGGCAGATGGAACTCTCATAGTGGAACAAAACATGGAATATGGCGGATGGAACTCTAAACATAGAACGGAACATGGAACACCGTGTATGTAACTCTCATTGTGGAACGGAACATGGAACACGGCAAATGGAACTCTCAATGTGGAACGGAACATGGAACACACACGGCGGATGGAACTCTCATTGTGGAACGGAATATGGAACACAGTGGATGGAACTCTCATTACGGAACGGAACATGGAACATGGCGAATGGAACTCCCATTGCGGAACGGAACATGGAACACGGCGGATGGAACTCCCATTGCGGAACGGAACATGGAACATGGCAGATGGAACTCACATTGTGGAACGGAACATGGAACATGGCAGATGGAACTCTCATTGTGAAACAGAATATGGAGCACGGTGGATGGAAGTCACATTGTGGAATGGAACATGGAACACGGCGGGTGGAACTCCCATAATAGAACAGAACGTGGAAAACGGCAGGTGGATCTCCCATTATGGAACGGAACATGGAACAGGGCAGGGGGAACTCCCACTATGGAACAGAACATGGAACACGGCGGGGGGAACTCCCAATGTGGAACGGAATATATAACACGGTGGATAGAACTCCCATTGTGGAATGGAACATGGAACACGGTGGATGGTATTCCAATTGTGGAATGGAACATGGAACACCGCAGATGGAACTCCCATTGTGGAATGGATTATGGAACACGGCGGATGGAACACCCATTGTGGAATGGAACATGGAACACCGTGGATGAAACTCTCATTGTGGAACGGAAGATGAAACACGGCGGCTGGAACTCTCATTGTAGAACGGAAAATGGAACATGGCGGGTGGAACTCTCATTGTGGAACGGAACATGGAACACGGCGGGTGGAACTCCCATAATAGAACAGAACATGGAAAACGGCAGGTGGATCTCCCATTATGGAACGGAACATGGAACAGGGCAGGGGGAACTCCCACTATGGCACGGAACATGGAACATGGCAGGGGGAACTCCCACTGTGGAACGGAATATGTAACATGGCGGATGGAACTCCCATTGTGGAACGGAACATGGAACATGGCAGATGGTACTCCCATTGTGCAACGGAACATGGAACAGCGCAGATGGAACTCCCATTGTGGAATGAATTATGGAACACGGCGGATGGAACACGCATTGCGGAACAGAACATGGAACACCGCGGGTGGAACTCTCATTGTGAAACAGAAGATGGAACACGGCGGATGGAACTCTCATTGTAGAACGGAAAATGGAACATGGCGGGTGGAACTCTCATTGTGGAACGCAAAATAGAACACCACGGGTGGTACTCTCATTGTGAAACGGAACATGGAACACAGCGAGGGGAACTCTCATTGTGGAAAAGAACATGGAACAAACATGGCAGATGACACTCTCATTGAGGAACGGAACATTGAACACACACGGCTGATGGAACTCTCATTGTGCAACAGAACATGGCACACGGCGGATGGAGCTCTCATTGTGGAATGGAACAAGGAACACTCACGGAGGATGAAACTCTCATTGTAGAATGGAACATTTAACACACAAGGCGGATGGAACTGTCACTGTGGAATGGAACATGGAACAAACACGGCGCATGGAACTCTCATTATGGAACGGAACATGGAACACGGTGGATGGAACTCTCATTGTGGAACGGAACATGGAACACAGCGGATGGAACTCCCATTGCAGAACGGAACGTGGAACACGGTGGATGGAACTCCCATTGAGGAACGGAACATGGAACACGGCAGATGGAACTCTCATTGTGAAACAGAACATGGAGCACGGTGGATGGAAGTCACATTGTGGAATGGAACATGGAACACGGTGGGTGGAACTCTCATTGTGGAATGCAACATGGAACACTGCAGGTGGAACTCTCATTGTGGAATGCAACATGGAACACGGCAGGTGGAACTCTCATTGTGGAATGGAACATGGAAAACAGCAGATGGAACTCCCATTATGGAAGGAAACATGGAAAACGGCGGGTGGAACTCTCATTGTGCAATGCAATATGGAACACGGCAGGTGGTACTCTCATTGTGGAATGGAACATGAAACACGGTGGGTGGAACTCTCATTGTGGAACGCAACATGGAACACGCCGGGTGGAACTCTCATTGTGGAACGGAACTTGGAACACGGCGGGTGGAATTCTCATTCTGGAACGGAACATGGAACAAGCTGGGTGAATTTCCTGTACTAGAACGGATCATGCAACACGGCGGGTGAAAATCCCATAATAGAATGGAACGTGGCCACGGCAGGTGGAACTCCAATTATGGAACGGAACATGGAACACAGCAGATGGAACTCCTATTGGGGAATGAAATATAGAACACAATGGATGGAACAACCATTGTGGAACGGAACATGGAACACGGCGGGTGGAACTCTCATAGTGAAACGGGACATGGAACACGGCGGGTGGCACTCCCATTGTGGAACAAATCATGGAACACGACAGATGGAACTCCCATTGCAGAACGGAACATGGAACACAGCGGATGGAACTCCCATTGTGGAACAAAACATGGAATACGGCCGATGGAACTCTCATTGTGGAATGGAACATGGAACACACAAGGCAGATGGAACTCTCATTGTGGAATGAAAAATGGAACACACACGGCAGATGTAACTCTCATTGTGGAACACAACATGGAACACACACGGCGTACGGAACCCACTTTGTGTAATGGAACAAGGAACACTGTGGATGGAAACTTCATTGTGGAACGGAACATGGAACACGGCGGGTGGAACTCTCATTTTGGAAGGAAACATGGAACACGGCGGGTGGAACTCTCATTGTAGAAGGGAACATGAAACAAGCTGGGTGAATTTCCTATAACAGAACGGAACATGCAACTCGGTGGGTGGAAATCCCATATTAGAACGGAACATGGCCACGGCGGGTGGAACTCCCATTGTGGAATGGAACATGGAACACACACGGAGGATGGAACTCTCACTGTGGGACGGAACATGGAACACAACGGAGGGAACTCTCATTGTGGAACGGAACATGGAACACACACGGAGAATGGAACTCTCATTGTGGAACGGAACATGGAACACGGCAGATGGAACTCGCATTGTGGAAAGCAACATGGAACACACATGGCGGATGGAACTCTCACTGTGGGACGGAACATGGAACACACACGGCGGATGGAACTCTCATTGTGGAATCGAACATGGAACACACACGGAGAAACATGGAACACACACGGAGGATGGAACTCTCACTGTGGAACGGAACATGGAACATGGCGGATGGAACTCTCATTGTGGAAAGGAACATTGAACATGGCGGATGAAACAATCATTGTGGAAACTAACATGGAACAAACACGGCGGATGGAACTCTCATTGTGGAACGGAACATGGAACACGACAGATGGAACTCTCATTGTGGAACGGAATATGGAACACACACGGCAGATGGAACTCACATTGTGGAACGGAACATGGAACACAGCGGATGGAACTCCTATTGTGGAACGGAACATGCAACAAACACGGTGGATGGAATTCTCATTGTGGAACGGAACATGGAACATGGGGGATGGAACACCCATTGTGGAACAGAACATGGAACATGGCGGGTGGAACTCTCATTGTAGAATGGAACATGGAACACGAAGGGTGGAACTCGCATTGTGCAACGCAATATGGAACACGGCGGGCGGTAATCTCATTGTGGAAAGGAACATGGAACACGGCGGGTAGAATTCTCATTGTGGAAAGGAATGTGGAACACGGCGGGTGAAACTCCCATAATAGAATGGAAAATGGAACATGGCGGGTGGAACTCCCATTATGGAACGGAACATGGAATACGGCCAATGGAACTCTCATTGTGGAACGGAACATGGAACACACAAGGCGGATGGAACTCTCATTGTGGAACACAATATGGAACACACACGGCGTACGGAACCCACTTTGTGTAACGGAACACGGAACACTGTGGGTGGAACCCTCATTGTGGAACGGAACATAGAACACGGCGGGTGGAACTCTCATTTTGGAAGGAAACATGGAACACGGCGGGTGGAACTCTCATTGTGGAAGGGAACATGAAACAAGCTGGGTGAATTTCCTATAATAGAATGGAACATGCAACTCGGCGGGTGGAAATCCCATATTAGAACGGAACATGGACACGGAGGGTGGAACTCCCATTGCGGAATGGAACATGGAACACGGCAGATGGAACTCCCATTCTGGAATGGAACATGGAACATGGCGAGTGGAACTCCCATTGTGGAACAGAACATGGAACACGGCGGGTGAAACTCTCATTGTGGAATGGAACAGGGAACACGGCAGATGGAACTCTCATAGTGGAACAAAACATGGAATATGGCGGATGGAACTCTAAACATAGAACGGAACATGGAACACCGTGTATGTAACTCTCATTGTGGAACGGAACATGGAACACGGCAAATGGAACTCTCAATGTGGAACGGAACATGGAACACACACGGCGGATGGAACTCTCATTGTGGAACGGAATATGGAACACAGTGGATGGAACTCTCATTACGGAACGGAACATGGAACATGGCGAATGGAACTCCCATTGCGGAACGGAACATGGAACACGGCGGATGGAACTCCCATTGCGGAACGGAACATGGAACATGGCAGATGGAACTCACATTGTGGAACGGAACATGGAACATGGCAGATGGAACTCTCATTGTGAAACAGAATATGGAGCACGGTGGATGGAAGTCACATTGTGGAATGGAACATGGAACACGGCGGGTGGAACTCCCATAATAGAACAGAACGTGGAAAACGGCAGGTGGATCTCCCATTATGGAACGGAACATGGAACAGGGCAGGGGGAACTCCCACTATGGAACAGAACATGGAACACGGCGGGGGGAACTCCCAATGTGGAACGGAATATATAACACGGTGGATAGAACTCCCATTGTGGAATGGAACATGGAACACGGTGGATGGTATTCCAATTGTGGAATGGAACATGGAACACCGCAGATGGAACTCCCATTGTGGAATGGATTATGGAACACGGCGGATGGAACACCCATTGTGGAATGGAACATGGAACACCGTGGATGAAACTCTCATTGTGGAACGGAAGATGAAACACGGCGGCTGGAACTCTCATTGTAGAACGGAAAATGGAACATGGCGGGTGGAACTCTCATTGTGGAACGGAACATGGAACACGGCGGGTGGAACTCCCATAATAGAACAGAACATGGAAAACGGCAGGTGGATCTCCCATTATGGAACGGAACATGGAACAGGGCAGGGGGAACTCCCACTATGGCACGGAACATGGAACATGGCAGGGGGAACTCCCACTGTGGAACGGAATATGTAACATGGCGGATGGAACTCCCATTGTGGAACGGAACATGGAACATGGCAGATGGTACTCCCATTGTGCAACGGAACATGGAACAGCGCAGATGGAACTCCCATTGTGGAATGAATTATGGAACACGGCGGATGGAACACGCATTGCGGAACAGAACATGGAACACCGCGGGTGGAACTCTCATTGTGAAACAGAAGATGGAACACGGCGGATGGAACTCTCATTGTAGAACGGAAAATGGAACATGGCGGGTGGAACTCTCATTGTGGAACGCAAAATAGAACACCACGGGTGGTACTCTCATTGTGAAACGGAACATGGAACACAGCGAGGGGAACTCTCATTGTGGAAAAGAACATGGAACAAACATGGCAGATGACACTCTCATTGAGGAACGGAACATTGAACACACACGGCTGATGGAACTCTCATTGTGCAACAGAACATGGCACACGGCGGATGGAGCTCTCATTGTGGAATGGAACAAGGAACACTCACGGAGGATGAAACTCTCATTGTAGAATGGAACATTTAACACACAAGGCGGATGGAACTGTCACTGTGGAATGGAACATGGAACAAACACGGCGCATGGAACTCTCATTATGGAACGGAACATGGAACACGGTGGATGGAACTCTCATTGTGGAACGGAACATGGAACACAGCGGATGGAACTCCCATTGCAGAACGGAACGTGGAACACGGTGGATGGAACTCCCATTGAGGAACGGAACATGGAACACGGCAGATGGAACTCTCATTGTGAAACAGAACATGGAGCACGGTGGATGGAAGTCACATTGTGGAATGGAACATGGAACACGGTGGGTGGAACTCTCATTGTGGAATGCAACATGGAACACTGCAGGTGGAACTCTCATTGTGGAATGCAACATGGAACACGGCAGGTGGAACTCTCATTGTGGAATGGAACATGGAAAACAGCAGATGGAACTCCCATTATGGAAGGAAACATGGAAAACGGCGGGTGGAACTCTCATTGTGCAATGCAATATGGAACACGGCAGGTGGTACTCTCATTGTGGAATGGAACATGAAACACGGTGGGTGGAACTCTCATTGTGGAACGCAACATGGAACACGCCGGGTGGAACTCTCATTGTGGAACGGAACTTGGAACACGGCGGGTGGAATTCTCATTCTGGAACGGAACATGGAACAAGCTGGGTGAATTTCCTGTACTAGAACGGATCATGCAACACGGCGGGTGAAAATCCCATAATAGAATGGAACGTGGCCACGGCAGGTGGAACTCCAATTATGGAACGGAACATGGAACACAGCAGATGGAACTCCTATTGGGGAATGAAATATAGAACACAATGGATGGAACAACCATTGTGGAACGGAACATGGAACACGGCGGGTGGAACTCTCATAGTGAAACGGGACATGGAACACGGCGGGTGGCACTCCCATTGTGGAACAAATCATGGAACACGACAGATGGAACTCCCATTGCAGAACGGAACATGGAACACAGCGGATGGAACTCCCATTGTGGAACAAAACATGGAATACGGCCGATGGAACTCTCATTGTGGAATGGAACATGGAACACACAAGGCAGATGGAACTCTCATTGTGGAATGAAAAATGGAACACACACGGCAGATGTAACTCTCATTGTGGAACACAACATGGAACACACACGGCGTACGGAACCCACTTTGTGTAATGGAACAAGGAACACTGTGGATGGAAACTTCATTGTGGAACGGAACATGGAACACGGCGGGTGGAACTCTCATTTTGGAAGGAAACATGGAACACGGCGGGTGGAACTCTCATTGTAGAAGGGAACATGAAACAAGCTGGGTGAATTTCCTATAACAGAACGGAACATGCAACTCGGTGGGTGGAAATCCCATATTAGAACGGAACATGGCCACGGCGGGTGGAACTCCCATTGTGGAATGGAACATGGAACACACACGGAGGATGGAACTCTCACTGTGGGATGGAACATGGAACACAACGGAGGGAACTCTCATTGTGGAACGGAACATGGAACACACACGGAGAATGGAACTCTCATTGTGGAACGGAACATGGAACACACACGGCGGATGGAACTCTCATTGTGGAATCGAACATGGAACACACACGGAGAAACATGGAACACACATGGAGGATGGAACTCTCACTGTGGAACGGAACATGGAACATGGCGGATGGAACTCTCATTGTGGAAAGGAACATTGAACATGGCGGATGAAACAATCATTGTGGAAACTAACATGGAACAAACACGGCGGATGGAACTCTCATTGTGGAACGGAACATGGAACACGACAGATGGAACTCTCATTGTGGAACGGAATATGGAACACAGCGGATGGAACTCCTATTGTGGAAGGGAACATGCAACAAACACGGTGGATGGAATTCTCATTGTGGAACGGAACATGGAACATGGGGGATGGAACACCCATTGTGGAACAGAACATGGAACATGGCGGGTGGAACTCTCATTGTAGAATGGAACATGGAACACGAAGGGTGGAACTCGCATTGTGCAACGCAATATGGAACACGGTGGGCGGTAATCTCATTGTGGAAAGGAACATGGAACACGGCGGGTAGAATTCTCATTGTGGAAAGGAATGTGGAACACGGCGGGTGAAACTCCCATAATAGAACGGAAAATGGAACATGGCGGGTGGAACTCCCATTATGGAACGGAACATGGAATACGGCCAATGGAACTCTCATTGTGGAACGGAACATGGAACACACAAGGCGGATGGAACTCTCATTGTGGAACACAATATGGAACACACACGGCGTACGGAACCCACTTTGTGTAACGGAACACGGAACACTGTGGGTGGAACCCTCATTGTGGAACGGAACATAGAACACGGTGGGTGGAACTCTCATTTTGGAAGGAAACATGGAACACGGCGGGTGGAACTCTCATTGTGGAAGGGAACATGAAACAAGCTGGGTGAATTTCCTATAATAGAATGGAACATGCAACTCGGCGGGTGGAAATCCCATATTAGAACGGAACATGGACACGGAGGGTGGAACTCCCATTGCGGAATGGAACATGGAACACGGCGGAGGGAACTCCCATTGCGAAACGGAACATGGAACACGGCAGATGGAACTCCCATTCTGGAATGGAACATGGAACATGGCGAGTGGAACTCCCATTGTGGAACAGAACATGGAACACGGCGGGTGAAACTCTCATTGTGGAATGGAACAGGGAACACGGCAGATGGAACTCTCATAGTGGAACAAAACATGGAATATGGCGGATGGAACTCTAAACATAGAACGGAACATGGAACACCGTGTATGTAACTCTCATTGTGGAACGGAACATGGAACACGCCAAATGGAACTCTCAATGTGGAACGGAACATGGAACACACACGGCGGATGGAACTCTCATTGTGGAACAGAATATGGAACACAGTGGATGGAACTCTCATTACGGAACGGAACATGGAACATGGCGAATGGAACTCCCATTGCGGAACGGAACATGGAACACGGCGGATGGAACTCCCATTGCGGAACGGAACATGGAACATGGCAGATGGAACTCACATTGTGGAACGGAACATGGAACATGGCAGATGGAACTCTCATTGTGAAACAGAATATGGAGCACGGTGGATGGAAGTCACATTGTGGAATAGAACATGGAACACGGCGGGTGGAACTCCCATAATAGAACAGAACGTGGAAAACGGCAGGTGGATCTCCCATTATGGAACGGAACATGGAACAGGGCAGGGGGAACTCCCACTATGGAACAGAACATGGAACACGGCGGGGGGAACTCCCAATGTGGAACGGAATATATAACATGGTGGATAGAACTCCCATTGTGGAATGGAACATGGAACACGGTGGATGGTATTCCAATTGTGGAATGGAACATGGAACACCGCAGATGGAACTCCCATTGTGGAATGGATTATGGAACACGGCGGATGGAACACCCATTGTGGAATGGAACATGGAACACCGTGGATGAAACTCTCATTGTGGAACGGAAGATGAAACACGGCGGCTGGAACTCTGATTGTAGAACGGAAAATGGAACATGGCGGGTGGAACTCTCATTGTGGAACGGAACATGGAACACGGCGGGTGGAACTCCCATAATAGAACAGAACATGGAAAACGGCAGGTGGATCTCCCATTATGGAACGGAACATGGAACAGGGCAGGGGGAACTCCCACTATGGCACGGAACATGGAACATGGCAGGGGGAACTCCCACTGTGGAACGGAATATGTAACATGGCGGACGGAACTCCCATTGTGGAACGGAACATGGAACATGGCAGATGGTACTCCCATTGTGCAACGGAACATGGAACAGCGCAGATGGAACTCCCATTGTGGAATGAATTATGGAACACGGCGGATGGAACACGCATTGCGGAACAGAACATGGAACACCGCAGGTGGAACTCTCATTGTGAAACAGAAGATGGAACACGGCGGATGGAACTCTCATTGTAGAACGGAAAATGGAACATGGCGGGTGGAACTCTCATTGTGGAACGCAAAATAGAACACCACGGGTGGTACTCTCATTGTGAAACGGAACATGGAACACAGCGAGGGGAACTCTCATTGTGGAAAAGAACATGGAACAAACATGGCAGATGACAATCTCATTGAGGAACGGAACATTGAACACACACGGCTGATGGAACTCTCATTGTGCAACGGAACATGGCACACGGCGGATGGAGCTCTCATTGTGGAATGGAACAAGGAACACTCACAGAGGATGAAACTCTCATTGTAGAATGGAACATTTAACACACAAGGCGGATGGAACTGTCACTGTGGAATGGAACATGGAACAAACACGGCGCATGGAACTCTCATTATGGAACGGAACATGGAACACGGTGGATGGAACTCTCATTGTGGAACGGAACATGGAACACAGCGGATGGAACTCCCATTGCAGAACGGAACGTGGAACACGGTGGATGGAACTCCCATTGAGGAACGGAACATGGAACACGGCAGATGGAACTCTCATTGTGAAACAGAACATGGAGCACGGTGGATGGAAGTCACATTGTGGAATGGAACATGGAACACGGTGGGTGGAAGTCTCATTATGGAACAGAACGTGAAACACGGCGGATTGAACTCTCATTGTGGAATGGAACATGGAACATACACGGTGCATGGAACTCTCATTGTGGAATGGAACATGGAACAAGGTAGGTGAATCTGTCATAGAACGGAATATGCAACATGGCAGGTGGAACTCCCATAATAGAATGGAACATGGAACATGGCAGGTGGAACTCCCTTTATGAAACGGAACATGGAACATGGTGGATGGAACTCCCATTGCGGAACAGAACATGGAACACACACGGCGGATGGAAGTCTCATTGTGCAACGGAACATGGAACACGGTGGATGGAACTCTCATTGTGGAATGCAATATGTAAGACAGCGCATGGTACTCTCATTGTGGAATGGAAAATGGAACACGACGGGTGGAACTCTCATTGTGGAATGGAATATGGAACAAGGTGGGTGAATCTCCTATCATAGAATGAAATATGCAACATGGTGGGTGGAACTCCCATAATACAACGGAACATGGAACACGGCGGGTGGAACTCCCATTGTGGAACGGAACATGGAACACAGTGGGTGGAACTCTCATTGTGAAACGGAACATGTCAAAAAACAAGACTCAGGTGGGTGGAGAAGATGGTGGAAGAGTAACACGTGGAGATCACCTTCCTTCCCACAGATACAGTAGAAATACATGTACACGTGGGACTGCTCCTACAGAACACACACTGAATGCTGGCAGAAAACGTCAGACCTCCCAAAAGGCAAGAAACTCCCCCTGTACTTGGGTAGGGCAAAAGAAAAAAGAAATAACAGAGACAAAAGAATAGGGACAGCACCTGCACCAGTGGGAGGGAGCTGTGGAGGAGGAAAGATTTCCATGCACTAGGAAGCCCCTTCTCGGGCAGAGACTGCGGGGGGCAGGGGGGGAAGCTTCGGAGCCACGGAGGAGAGCACGGCCACAGGGGTGCGGAGGGCAAAGCGGAGAGATTCCCGCACGGAGGATCAGTGCCGAGCAGCACTCACCAGCCCGAGAGGCTTGTCTGCTCACCCGCCGGGGCGGGCGGGGCTGGGAGCTGAGGCTCAGCTTCGGTCGGATCGCAGGGAGAGGACTGGGGTTGGCGGCGTGAACACAGCCTGAAGGGGTTAGTGCACCACAGCTGGCTGGGAGGGAGACCGGGAAAAAGTCTGCAGCTGCCGAAGAGGCAAGAGACTTTTTCTTGCCTCTTTGTTTCGCGGCGCGCAAGGAGAGGGGATTCAGAGCGCCGCCTAAACGAACTCCAGAGACGGGAGCAAGCCGCGGTGATCAGCGCGGACCCCAGAGACGGGCGTGAGAGGCTGGGGCTGCTGCTGCCGCCTCCAAAAATCCTGTGTGCGAGCACAGGTCACTCTCCACACCGCCCCTCCCGGGAGCCTGTGCCGCCCGCCACTGCCAGGGTCCCGTGATCCAGGGACAACTTCCCCGGGAGAACGCACCGCGCGCCTCAGGCTGCTGCAACATCACGCCGGCCTCTGACGCCGCAGGCTCGCCCCGCCTCCTCTGTACCCCTCCCTCCCCGCGGCCTGGGTGAGCCAGAGCCCCCGAAGCAGCTGCTCCTTTAACCCCGTCCTGTCTGGGCGGGGAACAGACGCCCTCAGGCCACCTACACGCAGAGGCGGGTCCAAATCCAAAGCTGATCCCCAGGAGCTGTGCGAACAGAGAAGAGAAGGGGAAGTCTCTCCCAGCAGCCTCAGAAGCAGCGGATTAAAACTCCACAAACAACTTGATGTGATGCATCTGTTGAATACCTGAATAGACAACGAATCATCCCAAATTCAGGAGGTGGACTTTGGGAGCAGGATATATTAATTTTTCCCCTTTTCCCTTTTTTGTGAGTGTATAGGTGTACACTTCTGGGTGAGATTTTGTCTGTATAGCTTTGCTTTATAATAGCTTTATTTTACTTCACTATATTATAGCCTCTTTCTTTCTTTCTTTCTTTCTTTCTTTCTATTGTTTCTCCCTTTTACTCTGAGCCGTGTGGACGAAAGGCTCTTGGTGCTCCAGCCAGGCATCAGGGCCGTACCTCTGAGGTGGGAGAGCCAACTTCAGGACACTGGTCCACAAGAGACCTCCCAGCTCCACGTAATACCAAACGGCAAAAATCTCTCAGAGATCTCCATCTCAACATCAAGACCCAGCATCACTCAATGACCAGCAAACTACAGTGCTGAACACCCTATGCCAAACAACTAGCAAGACAGGAACACAGCCCCATCCATTAGCAGAGAGGCTGCCTAAAATCATAATAAGCCCACAGACACCCCAAAATACACCACCAGACGTGGACGTGCCCACCAGAAAGACAAGATCCAGCCTCATCCACCAGAACTCAGGCACTAGTTCCCTCCACCAGGAAGCCTACACAACCCACTGAACCAACCTTAGCCACTGGGGACAGATACCAAAAACAACGGGAACTACGAACCTGCAGCCTGTGAAAAGGAGACCCCAAACACAGTAAGATAAGCAAAATGAGACGACAGAAAAACACACAGCAGATGAAGGAGCAGGGTCAAAACACACCGGACTTAACAAATGAAGAGGAAATAGGTAGTCTACCGGAAAAAGAATCCAGAATAATGATAGTAAGGATGATCCAAAATCTAGGAAATAGAATAGACAAAATGCAAGAAACATTTAACAAGGACGTAGAAGAACTAAAGAGGAACCAAGCAACGATGAAAAACACAAGAAATGAAATTAAAAATACTCTAGATGGGATCAATAGCAGAATAACTGAGGCAGAAGAACGGATAAGTGACCTGGAAGATAAAATAGTGGAAATAACTACTGCAGAGCAGGATAAAGAAAAAAGAATGAAAAGAACTGAGGACAGTCTCAGAGACCTCTGGGACAACATTAAACGCACCAACATTCGAATTATAGGGGTCCCAGAAGAAGAAGAGAAAAAGAAAGGGACTGAGAAAATATTTGAAGAGATTATAGTTGAAAACTTCCCTAATATGGGAAAGGAAATAGTTAATCAAGTCCTGGAAGCACAGAGAGTCCCATACAGGATAAACCCAAGGAGAAACACGCCAAGACACATGTTAATCAAACTGTCAAAAATTAAATATAAGGAAACCATATTAAAAGCAGCAAGGGAAAAACAACAAATAACACACAAGGGAATCCCCATAAGGTTAACATCTGATCTTTCAGCAGAAACTCTGCAAGCCAGAAGGGAGTGGCAGGATATACTTAAAGTGATGAAGGAGAAAAACCTACAACCAAGATTACTCTACCCAGCAAGGATCTCATTCAGATGTGATGGAGAAATTAAAATCTTTACAGACAAGCAAAAGCTGAGAGAGTTCAGCACCACCAAACCAGCTTTACAACAAATGCTAAAGGAACTTCTCTAGGCAAGAAACACAAGAGAAGGAAAACACCTACAATAACAAACCCAAAACATTTAAGAAAATGGGAATGGGAACATACATATCGATAATTACCTTGAATGTAAATGGATTAAATGCTCCCACCAAAACACACAGGCTGGCTGAATGGATACAAAAACAAGACCCATATATATGCTGTCTACAAGAGACCCACTTCAGACCTAGAGACACATACAGACTGAAAGTGAGGGCATGGAAAAAGATATTCCATGCAAATGGAAATCAAAAGAAAGCTGGAGTAGCAATTCTCATATCAGACAAAATAGACTTTAAAATAAAGACTATTACAAGAGACAAAGAAGGACACTATATAATGATCAAGGGATCGATCCAAGAGGAAGGTATAACAATTGTAAATATTTATGCACCCAACATAGGAGCACCTCAATACATAAGGCAAATACTCAATACATAAGGCAAATACTAACTAATAGGAGCACCTCAATACATAAGGCAAATTTCCCCATAACAGGGGAAATCGACAGCAACACAATCATAGTAGGGGACTTTAACACCCCACTTTCACCAATGGACAGATCATCCAAAATGAAAATAAATAAGGAAACACAAGCTTTAAATGATACATTAAACAAGATGGACTTAATTGATATTTATAGGACATTCCACCCAAAAACAACAGAATACACATTCTTCTCAAGTGCTCATGGAACATTCTCCAGGATAGATCATATCTTGGGTCACAAATCAAGCCTTGGTAAATTTAAGAAAATTGAAATCGTATCAAGTATCTTTTCCGACCACAACGCTATGAGACTAGATATCAATTACAGGAAAAGATCTGTAAAAAATACAAACACATGGAGGCTACACAATACACTACTTAATAACGAAGTGATCACTGAAGAAATCAAAGGGGAAATCAAAAAATACCTAGAAACAAATGACAATGGAGATACGACGACCCAAAACCTATGGGACGCAGCAAAAGCAGGGCTAAGAGGGAAGTTTATAGCAATACAAGCCTACCTCAAGAAACAGGAAACATCTCGAATAAACAACCTAACCTTGCACCTAAAGCAATTAGAGAAAGAAGAACAAAAAAACCCCAAAGCCAGCAGAAGGAAAGAAATCATAAAGATTAGGTCAGAAATAAATGAAAAAGAAATGAAGGAAACAATAGCAGAAATCAATGAAACTAAAAGCTGGTTCTTTGAGAAGATAAACAAAATTGATAAACCATTAGCCAGACTCATCAAGAGAAAAAGGGAGAAGACTCAAATCAATAGAATTAGAAATGAAAAAGGAGAAGTAACCACTGACACTGCAGAAATACAAACGATCATGAGAGATTACTACAAGCAACTCTATGCCAATAAAATGGACAACCTGGAAGAAATGGACAGATTCTTAGAAATGCACAACCTGCCGAGACTGAACCAGGAAGAAATAGAAAATATGAACAGACCAATCACAAGCACTGAAATTGAAACTGTGATTAAAAACCTTCCAACAAACAAAAGCCCAGGACCAGATGGCTTCACAGGCGAATTCTATCAAACATTTAGAGAAGAGCTAACACCTATCCTTCTCAAACTCTTCCAAAATATTGCAGAGGGAGGAACACTCCCCAACTCATTCTACGAGGCCACCATCACACTGATACCAAAACCAGACAAAGATGTCACAAAGAAAGAAAACTACAGGCCAATATCACTGATGAGCATAGATGCAAAAATCCTCAACAAAATACTAGCAAACAGAATCCAACAGCACATTAAAAGGATCATACACCATGATCAAGTGGGGTTTATCCCAGGAATGCAAGGATTCTTCAATATACGCAAATCAATCAATGTGATACACCATATTAACAAATTGAAGGAGAAAAACCATATGATCATCTCAATAGATGCAGAGAAAGTTTTCGACAAAATTCAACACCCATTTATGATAAAAGCCCTGCAGAAAGTAGGCATAGAGGGAACTTTCCTCAACATAATAAAGGCCATATATGACAAACCCACAGCCAACATTGTCCTCAATGGTGAAAAACTGAAACCATTTCCACTAAGATCAGGAACAAGACAAGGTTGCCCACTCTCACCACTATTATTCAACATAGTTTTGGAAGTGTTAGCCACAGCAATCAGAGAAGACAAAGAAATAAAAGGAATCCAAATCGGAAAAGAAGAAGTAAAGCTGTCACTATTTGCAGATGACATGATACTATACATAGAGAATCCTAAAGATGCTACCAGAAAACTACTAGAGCTAATCAATGAATTTGGTAAAGTAGCAGGATACAAAATTAATGCACAGAAATCTCTTGCATTTCTATACACTAATGACGAAAAATCTGAAAGTGAAATTAAGAAAACACTCCCGTTTACCATTGCAACAAAAAGAATAAAATATCTAGGAATAAACCTACCTAAGGAGACAAAAGACCTGTATGCAGAAAATTATAGGACACTGATGAAAGAAATTAAAGATGATACAAATAGATGGAGAGATATACCATGTTCCTGGATTGGAAGAATCAACATTGTGAAAATGACTCTACTACCCAAAGCAATCTACAGATTCAATGCAATCCCTATCAAACTACCACTGGCATTTTTCACAGAACTAGAACAAAAAATTTCACAATTTGTATGGAAACACAAAAGACCCCGAATAGCCAAAGCAATCTTGAGAACGAACAATGGAGCTGGGCGAATCAGGCTCCCTGACTTCAGACTATATTACAAAGCTTCAGTAATCAAGACAGTTTGGTACTGGCACAAAAACAGAAATATAGATCAATGGAACAGGATAGAAAGCCCAGAGATAAACCCACACACATATGGTCACCTTTTCTTTGATAAAGGAGGCAAGCATATACAGTGGAGAAAAGACAGCCTCTTCAATAAGTGGTGCTGGGAAAATTGGACAGGTACATGTAAAAGTATGAAATTAGAACACTCCCTGACACCATGCACAAAAATAAACTCAAAATGGATTAAAGACCTAAGTGTAAGGCCAGACACTATCAAACTCTTAGAGGAAAACATGGGCACAACACTCTATGACATACATCACAGCAAGATTCTTTTTGACCCAGCTCCCAGAGAAATGGAAATAAGAACACAAATAACAAATGGGACCTAAGGAAACTTAAAAGCTTTTGCACAGCAAAGGAAACCATAAACAAGACCAAAAGACAACCATCAGAATGGGAGAAAATATTTGCAAATGAAGCAACTGACAAAGGATTAATCTCCAAGATTTACAAGCAGCTCATGCAGCTCAATAACAAAAAAACGAACAACCCAATCCAAAAATGGGCAGAAGACCTAAATAGACATTTCTCCAAAGAAGATATACAGATGGCCTACAGACACATGAAAGAATGCTCAACATCATTAATCATTAGAGAAATGCAAATCAAAACTACAATGAGATATCATCTCACACCGGTCAGAATGGCCATCATCAAAAAATCTAGAAACAATAAATGCTGGAGAGGGTGTGGAGGAAAGGGAACACTCTTGCACTGTTGGTGGGAATGTAAATTGATACAGCCACTATGGAGAACAGGATGGAGGTTCCTTAAAAAACTACAAATAGAACTACCATACGACCCAGCAATCCCACTACTGGGCATATACCCTGAGAAAACCATAGGTCAAAAAGAGTCATGTACCAAAATGTTCATTGCAGCTCTATTTACAATAGCCAGGACATGGAAGCAACCTAAATGTCCATCGACAGATGAATGGATAAAGAAGATGTGGCACATATATACAATGGAATATTACTCAGCCATAAAAAGAAATGAAATGGAGGTATTTGTAATGAGGTGGATGGAGTTAGAGTCTGTCATACAGAGTGAAGTAAGTCAGAAAGAGAAAAACAAATACAGTATGCTAACACATATATACGGAATCTAAGGGGGGGAAAAAAGGCCATGAAGAACCTAGTGGCAAGACGGGAATAAAGACACACACCTACTAGAGAATGGAATTGAGGATATGGGGAGGGGGTGGGGTGAGATGTGACAGGGTAAGAGAGTGTCATGGACATATATACACTACCAAATGTAAAATAGATAGCTAGTGGGAAGCAGCCGCATAGCACAGGGAGATCAGCTTGGTGCTTTGTGACCACCTAGAGGGGTGGGATGGGGAGGGTGGGAGGGAGGGAGATGCAAGAGGGAAGAGAAATGGGAACATATTGTATATGTATAACTGATTCACTTTGTTACAAAGCAGAAGCTAACACACCATTGTAAGGCAATTATACTTCAATAAAGATGTTTAAAAAAAAAAGAAACGGAACATGGAACACAGCAGGTGGAACTCGCATTGTGCAACGCAATATGGAACACGGCAGGTGGTACTCTCATTGTGGAACGGAACATGCAACACAGTGGGTGGAACTCTCATCGTGGAACGCAACATGGAACACGCCGGGTGGAACTCTCATTGTGGAATGGAACTTGGAACACGGAGGGTGGAATTCTCATTCTGGAACGGAACATGGAACAAGCTGGGTGAATTTCCTGTACTAGAACGGATCATGCAACACGGGTTAAACTCCCATTATGGAACGGAACATGGAACACAGCAGATGGAACTCCTATTGGGGAACGGAATATGGAACACAATGGATGGAACAACCATTGTGGAACGGAACATGGAACACGGCGGGTGGAACTCTCATTGTGGAATGGAACATGGAACACGGAGGGTGGAACTCTCATTGTGGAATGGAACATGGAACACGGAGGGTGGAACTCTCATTGTGGAATGCAACATGGAACACTGCGGGTGGTACTCTCCTTGTGGAACGGAACATGGAACACGGCAGATGGAACTCTCATTGTGCAAAGCAAAATGGAACACACACGGCGGATGGAACTCTCATTGTGGAACGGAACATGGAACATGGTGGGTGGAACTCCAATTGTGGAACGGAACATGGAAAACGGCACATGGAACTCTCATAGTGGAACGGAACATGGAACAATGCGGATGGAACTCTCATTGTGGAACGGAACATGGAACACGGCGCATGGAACTCTTATCGTGGAACGGAATGTGGAACACACACGGTGGATGGAGCTCTCATTGTGGAACGGAAAATGGAACACACACAGCGATGGAACTCTAATTGTGGCATGCAACATGGAACACGGGGGGTGGAACTCCCATAATAGAATGGAACATGGAAAACGGTGGGTGGAACTCCCATTATGGAAGGAAACATGGAACACGGCGGGTGGAACTCTCATTGTGAAATGGAACATGGAAAACAGCGGGGGGAACTCTCATTGTGCAACGCAATATGGAACACAGCAGGTGGTACTCTCATTGTGGAACGGAACATGCAACACGGTGGGTGGAACTCTCATTGTGGAATGGAACTTGGAACACGGCGGGTGGAATTCTCATTCTGGAACCGAACATGGAACAAGCTGGGTGAATTACCTGTACTAGAACGGATCATGCAACATGGCGGGTGAAAATCCCATAATAGAACGGAACGTGGCCACCGAGGGTGGAACTCCCAGTATGGAACGGAACATGGAACACAGCAGATGGAACTCCTATTGGGGAATGAAATATGGAACACAATGGATGGAACACCCATTGTGGAACGGAACATGGAACACGGCGGGTGGAGCTCTCATTGTGGAACGGAACATGGAATATGTCGGGTGGAACTCTCATTGTAGAAGATTAAATGGAACACAGCAGGTGGAACTCTCATTGTGGAATGGAAAATGGAACATGGCGGGTGGAACTCTCATTGTGGAACGCAAAATAGAACACCACGGGTGGTACTCTCATTGTGAAACGGAACATGGAACACAGCGAGGGGAACTCTCATTGTGGAAAAGAACATAGAACAAACACGGCAGATGACACTCTCATTGAGGAACGGAACATTGAACACACACGGCTGATGGAACTCTCATTGTGCAACGGAACATGGCACACGGCGGATGGAGCTCTCATTGTGGAACGGAACAAGGAACACTCACGGAGGATGAAACTCTCATTGTAGAATGGAACATTTAACACACAAGGCGGATGGAACTGTCACTGTGGAATGGAACATGGAACAAACACGGCGCATGGAACTCTCATTATGGAACGGAACATGGAACAAGGTGGATGGAACTCTCATTGTGGAACGGAACATGGAACACAGCGGATGGAACTCCCATTGCGGAACGGAACGTGGAACACGGTGGATGGAACTCCCATTGCGGAACGGAACATGGAACACGGCAGATGGAACTCTCATTGTGAAACAGAACATGGAGCACGGTGGATGGAAGTCACATTGTGGAATGGAACATGGAACACGGCGGGTGGAAGTCTCATTATGGAACAGAACGTGAAACACGGCGGATTGAACTCTCATTGTGGAATGGAACATGGAACATACACGGCGCATGGAACTCTCATTGTGGAACGGAACATGGAACAAGGTAGGTGAATCTATCATAGAACGGAATATGCAACATGGCGGGTGGAACTCCCATAATAGAATGGAACATGGAACACGGCAGGTGGAACTCCCTTTACGAAACGGAACACGGAACATGGCGGGTGGCACTCCCATTGTGGAACGGAACTTGGAACACTGTGGATGGAACTCCCATTGTGAAACGGAACGTGGAACATGGCGGATGGAACTCCCATTGCGGAACAGAACATGGAACACACACGGCGGATGGAAGTCTCATTGTGGAACGGAACATGGAACACGGTGGATGGAACTCTCATTGTGGAATGCAATATGTAAGACAGCGCGTGGTACTCTCATTGTGGAATGGAAAATGGAACACGACGGGTGGAACTCTCATTGTGGAATGGAACATGGAACAAGGTGGGTGAATCTCCTATCATAGAACGGAATATGCAACATGGTGGGTGGAACTCCCATAATACAACAGAACATGGAACACAGCGGGTGGAACTCTCGTGAAACGGAACATGTCAAAAAACAAGACTCAGGTGGGTGGAGAAGATGGCGGAAGAGTAACACGTGGAGATCACCTTCCTTCCCACAGATACAGTACAAATACATCTACACGTGGGACTGCTCCTACAGAACACCCACTGAATGCTGGCAGAAAACGTCAGACCTCCCAAAAGGCAAGAAACTCCCCCCGTACTTGGGTAGGGCAAAAGAAAAAAGAAATAACAGAGACAAAAGAATAGGGACGGCACCTGCACCAGTGGGAGGGAGCTGTGAAGGAGGAAGGATTTCCATGCACTAGGAAGCCCCTTCTCGGGCAGAGACTGCGGGGGGCAGAGGGGGGAAGCTTCGGAGCCACGGAGGAGAGCACGGCCACAGGGGTGCGGAGGGCAAAGCGGAGAGATTCCCGCACGGAGGATCAGTGCCGAGCAGCACTCACCAGCCCGAGAGGCTTGTCTGCTCACCCGCCGGGGCGGGCGGGGCTGGGAGCTGAGGCTCAGCTTCGGTCGGATCGCAGGGAGAGGACTGGGGTTGGCGGCGTGAACACAGCCTGAAGGGGTTAGTGCACCACAGCTGGCTGGGAGGGAGACCGGGAAAAAGTATGCAGCTGCAGAAGAGGCAAGAGACTTTTTCTTGCCTCTTTGTTTCACGGCGCGCAAGGAGAGGGGATTCAGAGCGCCGCCTAAACGAACTCCAGAGACGGGAGCAAGCCGCGGTGATCAGCGCGGACCCCAGAGACGGGCGTGAGAGGCTGGGGCTGCTGCTGCCGCCTCCAAAAATCCTGTGTGCGAGCACAGGTCACTCTCCACACCGCCCCTCCCGGGAGCCTGTGCCGCCCGCCACTGCCAGGGTCCCGTGATCCAGGGACAACTTCCCCGGGAGAACGCACCGCGCGCCTCAGGCTGCTGCAACATCACGCCGGCCTCTGACGCCGCAGGCTCGCCCCGCCTCCTCTGTACCCCTCCCTCCCCGCGGCCTGGGTGAGCCAGAGCCCCCGAAGCAGCTGCTCCTTTAACCCTGTCCTGTCTGGGCGGGGGACAGACGCCCTCAGGCCACCTACACGCAGAGGCGGGTCCAAATCCAAAGCTGATCCCCAGGAGCTGTGCGAACAGAGAAGAGAAGGGGAAGTCTCTCCCAGCAGCCTCAGAAGCAGCGGATTAAAACTCCACAAACAACTTGATGTGATGCATCTGTTGAATACCTGAATAGACAACGAATCATCCCAAATTCAGGAGGTGGACTTTGGGAGCAGGATATATTAATTTTTCCCCTTTTCCCTTTTTTGTGAGTGTATAGGTGTACACTTCTGGGTGAGATTTTGTCTGTATAGCTTTGCTTTATAATAGCCTTATTTTACTTCACTATATTATAGCCTCTTTCTTTCTTTCTTTCTTTCTTTCTATTGTTTCTCCCTTTTACTCTGAGCCGTGTGGACGAAAGGCTCTTGGTGCTCCAGCCAGGCATCAGGGCCGTACCTCTGAGGTGGGAGAGCCAACTTCAGGACACTGGTCCACAAGAGACCTCCCAGCTCCACGTAATACCAAACGGCAAAAATCTCTCAGAGATCTCCATCTCAACATCAAGACCCAGCATCACTCAATGACCAGCAAACTACAGTGCTGAACACCCTATGCCAAACAACTAGCAAGACAGGAACACAGCCCCATCCATTAGCAGAGAGGCTGCCTAAAATCATAATAAGCCCACAGACACCACAAAATACACCACCAGATGTGGACGTGCCCACCAGAAAGACAAGATCCAGCCTCATCCACCAGAACTCAGGCACTAGTTCCCTCCACCAGGAAGCCTACACAACCCACTGAACCAACCTTAGCCACTGGGGACAGATACCAAAAACAACGGGAACTACGAACCTGCAGCCTGTGAAAAGGAGACCCCAAACACAGTAAGATAAGCAAAATGAGACGACAGAAAAACACACAGCAGATGAAGGAGCAGGGTCAAAACACACCGGACTTAACAAATGAAGAGGAAATAGGTAGTCTACCGGAAAAAGAATCCAGAATAATGATAGTAAGGATGATCCAAAATCTAGGAAATAGAATAGACAAAATGCAAGAAACATTTAACAAGGACGTAGAAGAACTAAAGAGGAACCAAGCAACGATGAAAAACACAAGAAATGAAATTAAAAATACTCTAGATGGGATCAATAGCAGAATAACTGAGGCAGAAGAACGGATAAGTGACCTGGAAGATAAAATAGTGGAAATAACTACTGCAGAGCAGGATAAAGAAAAAAGAATGAAAAGAACTGAGGACAGTCTCAGAGACCTCTGGGACAACATTAAACGCACCAACATTCGAATTATAGGGGTCCCAGAAGAAGAAGAGAAAAAGAAAGGGACTGAGAAAATATTTGAAGAGATTATAGTTGAAAACTTCCCTAATATGGGAAAGGAAATAGTTAATCAAGTCCTGGAAGCACAGAGAGTCCCATACAGGATAAACCCAAGGAGAAACACGCCAAGACACATGTTAATCAAACTGTCAAAAATTAAATATAAGGAAACCATATTAAAAGCAGCAAGGGAAAAACAACAAATAACACACAAGGGAATCCCCATAAGGTTAACATCTGATCTTTCAGCAGAAACTCTGCAAGCCAGAAGGGAGTGGCAGGATATACTTAAAGTGATGAAGGAGAAAAACCTACAACCAAGATTACTCTACCCAGCAAGGATCTCATTCAGATGTGATGGAGAAATTAAAATCTTTACAGACAAGCAAAAGCTGAGAGAGTTCAGCACCACCAAACCAGCTTTACAACAAATGCTAAAGGAACTTCTCTAGGCAAGAAACACAAGAGAAGGAAAACACCTACAATAACAAACCCAAAACATTTAAGAAAATGGGAATGGGAACATACATATCGATAATTACCTTGAATGTAAATGGATTAAATGCTCCCACCAAAACACACACGCTGGCTGAATGGATACAAAAACAAGACCCATATATATGCTGTCTACAAGAGACCCACTTCAGACCTAGAGACACATACAGACTGAAAGTGAGGGCATGGAAAAAGATATTCCATGCAAATGGAAATCAAAAGAAAGCTGGAGTAGCAATTCTCATATCAGACAAAATAGACTTTAAAATAAAGACTATTACAAGAGACAAAGAAGGACACTATATAATGATCAAGGGATCGATCCAAGAGGAAGGTATAACAATTGTAAATATTTATGCACCCAACATAGGAGCACCTCAATACATAAGGCAAATACTCAATACATAAGGCAAATACTAACTAATAGGAGCACCTCAATACATAAGGCAAATTTCCCCATAACAGGGGAAATCGACAGCAACACAATCATAGTAGGGGACTTTAACACCCCACTTTCACCAATGGACAGATCATCCAAAATGAAAATAAATAAGGAAACACAAGCTTTAAATGATACATTAAACAAGATGGACTTAATTGATATTTATAGGACATTCCACCCAAAAACAACAGAATACACATTCTTCTCAAGTGCTCATGGAACATTCTCCAGGATAGATCATATCTTGGGTCACAAATCAAGCCTTGGTAAATTTAAGAAAATTGAAATCGTATCAAGTATCTTTTCCGACCACAACGCTATGAGACTAGATATCAATTACAGGAAAAGATCTGTAAAAAATACAAACACATGGAGGCTACACAATACACTACTTAATAACGAAGTGATCACTGAAGAAATCAAAGGGGAAATCAAAAAATACCTAGAAACAAATGACAATGGAGATACGACGACCCAAAACCTATGGGACGCAGCAAAAGCAGGGCTAAGAGGGAAGTTTATAGCAATACAAGCCTACCTCAAGAAACAGGAAACATCTCGAATAAACAACCTAACCTTGCACCTAAAGCAATTAGAGAAAGAAGAACAAAAAAACCCCAAAGCCAGCAGAAGGAAAGAAATCATAAAGATTAGGTCAGAAATAAATGAAAAAGAAATGAAGGAAACAATAGCAGAAATCAATGAAACTAAAAGCTGGTTCTTTGAGAAGATAAACAAAATTGATAAACCATTAGCCAGACTCATCAAGAGAAAAAGGGAGAAGACTCAAATCAATAGAATTAGAAATGAAAAAGGAGAAGTAACCACTGACACTGCAGAAATACAAACGATCATGAGAGATTACTACAAGCAACTCTATGCCAATAAAATGGACAACCTGGAAGAAATGGACAGATTCTTAGAAATGCACAACCTGCCGAGACTGAACCAGGAAGAAATAGAAAATATGAACAGACCAATCACAAGCACTGAAATTGAAACTGTGATTAAAAACCTTCCAACAAACAAAAGCCCAGGACCAGATGGCTTCACAGGCGAATTCTATCAAACATTTAGAGAAGAGCTAACACCTATCCTTCTCAAACTCTTCCAAAATATTGCAGAGGGAGGAACACTCCCCAACTCATTCTACGAGGCCACCATCACACTGATACCAAAACCAGACAAAGATGTCACAAAGAAAGAAAACTACAGGCCAATATCACTGATGAGCATAGATGCAAAAATCCTCAACAAAATACTAGCAAACAGAATCCAACAGCACATTAAAAGGATCATACACCATGATCAAGTGGGGTTTATCCCAGGAATGCAAGGATTCTTCAATATACGCAAATCAATCAATGTGATACACCATATTAACAAATTGAAGGAGAAAAACCATATGATCATCTCAATAGATGCAGAGAAAGTTTTCGACAAAATTCAACACCCATTTATGATAAAAGCCCTGCAGAAAGTAGGCATAGAGGGAACTTTCCTCAACATAATAAAGGCCATATATGACAAACCCACAGCCAACATTGTCCTCAATGGTGAAAAACTGAAACCATTTCCACTAAGATCAGGAACAAGACAAGGTTGCCCACTCTCACCACTATTATTCAACATAGTTTTGGAAGTGTTAGCCACAGCAATCAGAGAAGACAAAGAAATAAAAGGAATCCAAATCGGAAAAGAAGAAGTAAAGCTGTCACTATTTGCAGATGACATGATACTATACATAGAGAATCCTAAAGATGCTACCAGAAAACTACTAGAGCTAATCAATGAATTTGGTAAAGTAGCAGGATACAAAATTAATGCACAGAAATCTCTTGCATTTCTATACACTAATGACGAAAAATCTGAAAGTGAAATTAAGAAAACACTCCCGTTTACCATTGCAACAAAAAGAATAAAATATCTAGGAATAAACCTACCTAAGGAGACAAAAGACCTGTATGCAGAAAATTATAGGACACTGATGAAAGAAATTAAAGATGATACAAATAGATGGAGAGATATACCATGTTCCTGGATTGGAAGAATCAACATTGTGAAAATGACTCTACTACCCAAAGCAATCTACAGATTCAATGCAATCCCTATCAAACTACCACTGGCATTTTTCACAGAACTAGAACAAAAAATTTCACAATTTGTATGGAAACACAAAAGACCCCGAATAGCCAAAGCAATCTTGAGAACGAACAATGGAGCTGGGCGAATCAGGCTCCCTGACTTCAGACTATATTACAAAGCTTCAGTAATCAAGACAGTTTGGTACTGGCACAAAAACAGAAATATAGATCAATGGAACAGGATAGAAAGCCCAGAGATAAACCCACACACATATGGTCACCTTTTCTTTGATAAAGGAGGCAAGCATATACAGTGGAGAAAAGACAGCCTCTTCAATAAGTGGTGCTGGGAAAATTGGACAGGTACATGTAAAAGTATGAAATTAGAACACTCCCTGACACCATGCACAAAAATAAACTCAAAATGGATTAAAGACCTAAGTGTAAGGCCAGACACTATCAAACTCTTAGAGGAAAACATAGGCACAACACTCTATGACATACATCACAGCAAGATTCTTTTTGACCCAGCTCCCAGAGAAATGGAAATAAGAACACAAATAACAAATGGGACCTAAGGAAACTTAAAAGCTTTTGCACAGCAAAGGAAACCATAAACAAGACCAAAAGACAACCATCAGAATGGGAGAAAATATTTGCAAATGAAGCAACTGACAAAGGATTAATCTCCAAGATTTACAAGCAGCTCATGCAGCTCAATAACAAAAAAACGAACAACCCAATCCAAAAATGGGCAGAAGACCTAAATAGACATTTCTCCAAAGAAGATATACAGATGGCCTACAGACACATGAAAGAATGCTCAACATCATTAATCATTAGAGAAATGCAAATCAAAACTACAATGAGATATCATCTCACACCGGTCAGAATGGCCATCATCAAAAAATCTAGAAACAATAAATGCTGGAGAGGGTGTGGAGGAAAGGGAACACTCTTGCACTGTTGGTGGGAATGTAAATTGATACAGCCACTATGGAGAACAGGATGGAGGTTCCTTAAAAAACTACAAATAGAACTACCATACGACCCAGCAATCCCACTACTGGGCATATACCCTGAGAAAACCATAGGTCAAAAAGAGTCATGTACCAAAATGTTCATTGCAGCTCTATTTACAATAGCCAGGACATGGAAGCAACCTAAATGTCCATCGACAGATGAATGGATAAAGAAGATGTGGCACATATATACAATGGAATATTACTCAGCCATAAAAAGAAATGAAATGGAGGTATTTGTAATGAGGTGGATGGAGTTAGAGTCTGTCATACAGAGTGAAGTAAGTCAGAAAGAGAAAAACAAATACAGTATGCTAACACATATATACGGAATCTAAGGGGGGGAAAAAAGGCCATGAAGAACCTAGTGGCAAGACGGGAATAAAGACACACACCTACTAGAGAATGGAATTGAGGATATGGGGAGGGGGTGGGGTGAGATGTGACAGGGTAAGAGAGTGTCATGGACATATATACACTACCAAATGTAAAATAGATAGCTAGTGGGAAGCAGCCGCATAGCACAGGGAGATCAGCTTGGTGCTTTGTGACCACCTAGAGGGGTGGGATGGGGAGGGTGGGAGGGAGGGAGATGCAAGAGGGAAGAGAAATGGGAACATATTGTATATGTATAACTGATTCACTTTGTTACAAAGCAGAAGCTAACACACCATTGTAAGGCAATTATACTTCAATAAAGATGTTTAAAAAAAAAAGAAACGGAACATGGAACACAGCAGGTGGAACTCGCATTGTGCAACGCAATATGGAACACGGCAGGTGGTACTCTCATTGTGGAACGGAACATGCAACACAGTGGGTGGAACTCTCATCGTGGAACGCAACATGGAACACGCCGGGTGGAACTCTCATTGTGGAATGGAACTTGGAACACGGAGGGTGGAATTCTCATTCTGGAACGGAACATGGAACAAGCTGGGTGAATTTCCTGTACTAGAACGGATCATGCAACACGGGTTAAACTCCCATTATGGAACGGAACATGGAACACAGCAGATGGAACTCCTATTGGGGAACGGAATATGGAACACAATGGATGGAACAACCATTGTGGAACGGAACATGGAACACGGCGGGTGGAACTCTCATTGTGGAATGGAACATGGAACACGGAGGGTGGAACTCTCATTGTGGAATGGAACATGGAACACGGAGGGTGGAACTCTCATTGTGGAATGCAACATGGAACACTGCGGGTGGTACTCTCCTTGTGGAACGGAACATGGAACACGGCAGATGGAACTCTCATTGTGCAAAGCAAAATGGAACACACACGGCGGATGGAACTCTCATTGTGGAACGGAACATGGAACATGGTGGGTGGAACTCCAATTGTGGAACGGAACATGGAAAACGGCACATGGAACTCTCATAGTGGAACGGAACATGGAACAATGCGGATGGAACTCTCATTGTGGAACGGAACATGGAACACGGCGCATGGAACTCTTATCGTGGAACGGAATGTGGAACACACACGGTGGATGGAGCTCTCATTGTGGAACGGAAAATGGAACACACACAGCGATGGAACTCTAATTGTGGCATGCAACATGGAACACGGGGGGTGGAACTCCCATAATAGAATGGAACATGGAAAACGGTGGGTGGAACTCCCATTATGGAAGGAAACATGGAACACGGCGGGTGGAACTCTCATTGTGAAATGGAACATGGAAAACAGCGGGGGGAACTCTCATTGTGCAACGCAATATGGAACACAGCAGGTGGTACTCTCATTGTGGAACGGAACATGCAACACGGTGGGTGGAACTCTCATTGTGGAATGGAACTTGGAACACGGCGGGTGGAATTCTCATTCTGGAACGGAACATGGAACAAGCTGGGTGAATTACCTGTACTAGAACGGATCATGCAACATGGCGGGTGAAAATCCCATAATAGAACGGAACGTGGCCACCGAGGGTGGAACTCCCAGTATGGAACGGAACATGGAACACAGCAGATGGAACTCCTATTGGGGAATGAAATATGGAACACAATGGATGGAACACCCATTGTGGAACGGAACATGGAACACGGCGGGTGGAGCTCTCATTGTGGAACGGAACATGGAATATGTCGGGTGGAACTCTCATTGTAGAAGATTAAATGGAACACAGCAGGTGGAACTCTCATTGTGGAATGGAAAATGGAACATGGCGGGTGGAACTCTCATTGTGGAACGCAAAATAGAACACCACGGGTGGTACTCTCATTGTGAAACGGAACATGGAACACAGCGAGGGGAACTCTCATTGTGGAAAAGAACATAGAACAAACACGGCAGATGACACTCTCATTGAGGAACGGAACATTGAACACACACGGCTGATGGAACTCTCATTGTGCAACGGAACATGGCACACGGCGGATGGAGCTCTCATTGTGGAACGGAACAAGGAACACTCACGGAGGATGAAACTCTCATTGTAGAATGGAACATTTAACACACAAGGCGGATGGAACTGTCACTGTGGAATGGAACATGGAACAAACACGGCGCATGGAACTCTCATTATGGAACGGAACATGGAACAAGGTGGATGGAACTCTCATTGTGGAACGGAACATGGAACACAGCGGATGGAACTCCCATTGCGGAACGGAACGTGGAACACGGTGGATGGAACTCCCATTGCGGAACGGAACATGGAACACGGCAGATGGAACTCTCATTGTGAAACAGAACATGGAGCACGGTGGATGGAAGTCACATTGTGGAATGGAACATGGAACACGGCGGGTGGAAGTCTCATTATGGAACAGAACGTGAAACACGGCGGATTGAACTCTCATTGTGGAATGGAACATGGAACATACACGGCGCATGGAACTCTCATTGTGGAACGGAACATGGAACAAGGTAGGTGAATCTATCATAGAACGGAATATGCAACATGGCGGGTGGAACTCCCATAATAGAATGGAACATGGAACACGGCAGGTGGAACTCCCTTTACGAAACGGAACACGGAACATGGCGGGTGGCACTCCCATTGTGGAACGGAACTTGGAACACTGTGGATGGAACTCCCATTGTGAAACGGAACGTGGAACATGGCGGATGGAACTCCCATTGCGGAACAGAACATGGAACACACACGGCGGATGGAAGTCTCATTGTGGAACGGAACATGGAACACGGTGGATGGAACTCTCATTGTGGAATGCAATATGTAAGACAGCGCGTGGTACTCTCATTGTGGAATGGAAAATGGAACACGACGGGTGGAACTCTCATTGTGGAATGGAACATGGAACAAGGTGGGTGAATCTCCTATCATAGAACGGAATATGCAACATGGTGGGTGGAACTCCCATAATACAACAGAACATGGAACACGGCGGGTGGAACTCTCGTGAAACGGAACATGTCAAAAAACAAGACTCAGGTGGGTGGAGAAGATGGCGGAAGAGTAACACGTGGAGATCACCTTCCTTCCCACAGATACAGTACAAATACATCTACACGTGGGACTGCTCCTACAGAACACCCACTGAATGCTGGCAGAAAACGTCAGACCTCCCAAAAGGCAAGAAACTCCCCCCGTACTTGGGTAGGGCAAAAGAAAAAAGAAATAACAGAGACAAAAGAATAGGGACGGCACCTGCACCAGTGGGAGGGAGCTGTGAAGGAGGAAGGATTTCCATGCACTAGGAAGCCCCTTCTCGGGCAGAGACTGCGGGGGGCAGAGGGGGGAAGCTTCGGAGCCACGGAGGAGAGCACGGCCACAGGGGTGCGGAGGGCAAAGTGGAGAGATTCCCGCACGGAGGATCAGTGCCGAGCAGCACTCACCAGCCCGAGAGGCTTGTCTGCTCACCCGCCGGGGCGGGCGGGGCTGGGAGCTGAGGCTCAGCTTCGGTCGGATCGCAGGGAGAGGACTGGGGTTGGCGGCGTGAACACAGCCTGAAGGGGTTAGTGCACCACAGCTGGCTGGGAGGGAGACCGGGAAAAAGTATGCAGCTGCAGAAGAGGCAAGAGACTTTTTCTTGCCTCTTTGTTTCACGGCGCGCAAGGAGAGGGGATTCAGAGCGCCGCCTAAACGAACTCCAGAGACGGGAGCAAGCCGCGGTGATCAGCGCGGACCCCAGAGACGGGCGTGAGAGGCTGGGGCTGCTGCTGCCGCCTCCAAAAATCCTGTGTGCGAGCACAGGTCACTCTCCACACCGCCCCTCCCGGGAGCCTGTGCCGCCCGCCACTGCCAGGGTCCCGTGATCCAGGGACAACTTCCCCGGGAGAACGCACCGCGCGCCTCAGGCTGCTGCAACATCACGCCGGCCTCTGACGCCGCAGGCTCGCCCCGCCTCCTCTGTACCCCTCCCTCCCCGCGGCCTGGGTGAGCCAGAGCCCCCGAAGCAGCTGCTCCTTTAACCCTGTCCTGTCTGGGCGGGGGACAGACGCCCTCAGGCCACCTACACGCAGAGGCGGGTCCAAATCCAAAGCTGATCCCCAGGAGCTGTGCGAACAGAGAAGAGAAGGGGAAGTCTCTCCCAGCAGCCTCAGAAGCAGCGGATTAAAACTCCACAAACAACTTGATGTGATGCATCTGTTGAATACCTGAATAGACAACGAATCATCCCAAATTCAGGAGGTGGACTTTGGGAGCAGGATATATTAATTTTTCCCCTTTTCCCTTTTTTGTGAGTGTATAGGTGTACACTTCTGGGTGAGATTTTGTCTGTATAGCTTTGCTTTATAATAGCCTTATTTTACTTCACTATATTATAGCCTCTTTCTTTCTTTCTTTCTTTCTTTCTATTGTTTCTCCCTTTTACTCTGAGCCGTGTGGACGAAAGGCTCTTGGTGCTCCAGCCAGGCATCAGGGCCGTACCTCTGAGGTGGGAGAGCCAACTTCAGGACACTGGTCCACAAGAGACCTCCCAGCTCCACGTAATACCAAACGGCAAAAATCTCTCAGAGATCTCCATCTCAACATCAAGACCCAGCATCACTCAATGACCAGCAAACTACAGTGCTGAACACCCTATGCCAAACAACTAGCAAGACAGGAACACAGCCCCATCCATTAGCAGAGAGGCTGCCTAAAATCATAATAAGCCCACAGACACCACAAAATACACCACCAGATGTGGACGTGCCCACCAGAAAGACAAGATCCAGCCTCATCCACCAGAACTCAGGCACTAGTTCCCTCCACCAGGAAGCCTACACAACCCACTGAACCAACCTTAGCCACTGGGGACAGATACCAAAAACAACGGGAACTACGAACCTGCAGCCTGTGAAAAGGAGACCCCAAACACAGTAAGATAAGCAAAATGAGACGACAGAAAAACACACAGCAGATGAAGGAGCAGGGTCAAAACACACCGGACTTAACAAATGAAGAGGAAATAGGTAGTCTACCGGAAAAAGAATCCAGAATAATGATAGTAAGGATGATCCAAAATCTAGGAAATAGAATAGACAAAATGCAAGAAACATTTAACAAGGACGTAGAAGAACTAAAGAGGAACCAAGCAACGATGAAAAACACAAGAAATGAAATTAAAAATACTCTAGATGGGATCAATAGCAGAATAACTGAGGCAGAAGAACGGATAAGTGACCTGGAAGATAAAATAGTGGAAATAACTACTGCAGAGCAGGATAAAGAAAAAAGAATGAAAAGAACTGAGGACAGTCTCAGAGACCTCTGGGACAACATTAAACGCACCAACATTCGAATTATAGGGGTCCCAGAAGAAGAAGAGAAAAAGAAAGGGACTGAGAAAATATTTGAAGAGATTATAGTTGAAAACTTCCCTAATATGGGAAAGGAAATAGTTAATCAAGTCCTGGAAGCACAGAGAGTCCCATACAGGATAAACCCAAGGAGAAACACGCCAAGACACATGTTAATCAAACTGTCAAAAATTAAATATAAGGAAACCATATTAAAAGCAGCAAGGGAAAAACAACAAATAACACACAAGGGAATCCCCATAAGGTTAACATCTGATCTCTCAGCAGAAACTCTGCAAGCCAGAAGGGAGTGGCAGGATATACTTAAAGTCATGAAGGAGAAAAACTTACAACCAAGATTACTCTACCCAGCAAGGATCTCATTCAGATGTGATGGAGAAATTAAAATCTTTACAGACAAGCAAAAGCTGAGAGAGTTCAGCACCACCAAACCAGCTTTACAACAAATGCTAAAGGAACTTCTCTAGGCAAGAAACACAAGAGAAGGAAAACACCTACAATAACAAACCCAAAACATTTAAGAAAATGGGAATAGGAACATACATATCGATAATTACCTTGAATGTAAATGGATTAAATGCTCCCACCAAAACACACAGGCTGGCTGAATGGATACAAAAACAAGACCCATATATATGCTGTCTACAAGAGACCCACTTCAGACCTAGAGACACATACAGACTGAAAGTGAGGGCATGGAAAAAGATATTCCATGCAAATGGAAATCAAAAGAAAGCTGGAGTAGCAATTCTCATATCAGACAAAATAGACTTTAAAATAAAGACTATTACAAGAGACAAAGAAGGACACTATATAATGATCAAGGGATCGATCCAAGAGGAAGGTATAACAATTGTAAATATTTATGCACCCAACATAGGAGCACCTCAATACATAAGGCAAATACTCAATACATAAGGCAAATACTAACTAATAGGAGCACCTCAATACATAAGGCAAATTTCCCCATAACAGGGGAAATTGACAGCAACACAATCATAGTAGGGGACTTTAACACTCCACTTTCACCAATGGACAGATCATCCAAAATGAAAATAAATAAGGAAACACAAGCTTTAAATGATACATTAAACAAGATGGACTTAATTGATATTTATAGGACATTCCACCCAAAAACAACAGAATACACATTCTTCTCAAGTGCTCATGGAACATTCTCCAGGATAGATCATATCTTGGGTCACAAATCAAGCCTTGGTAAATTTAAGAAAATTGAAATCGTATCAAGTATCTTTTCCGACCACAACGCTATGAGACTAGATATCAATTACAGGAAAAGATCTGTAAAAAATACAAACACATGGAGGCTACACAATACACTACTTAATAACGAAGTGATCACTGAAGAAATCAAAGGGGAAATCAAAAAATACCTAGAAACAAATGACAATGGAGATACGACGACCCAAAACCTATGGGACGCAGCAAAAGCAGGGCTAAGAGGGAAGTTTATAGCAATACAAGCCTACCTCAAGAAACAGGAAACATCTCGAATAAACAACCTAACCTTGCACCTAAAGCAATTAGAGAAAGAAGAACAAAAAAACCCCAAAGCCAGCAGAAGGAAAGAAATCATAAAGATTAGGTCAGAAATAAATGAAAAAGAAATGAAGGAAACAATAGCAGAAATCAATGAAACTAAAAGCTGGTTCTTTGAGAAGATAAACAAAATTGATAAACCATTAGCCAGACTCATCAAGAGAAAAAGGGAGAAGACTCAAATCAATAGAATTAGAAATGAAAAAGGAGAAGTAACCACTGACACTGCAGAAATACAAACGATCATGAGAGATTACTACAAGCAACTCTATGCCAATAAAATGGACAACCTGGAAGAAATGGACAGATTCTTAGAAATGCACAACCTGCCGAGACTGAACCAGGAAGAAATAGAAAATATGAACAGACCAATCACAAGCACTGAAATTGAAACTGTGATTAAAAACCTTCCAACAAACAAAAGCCCAGGACCAGATGGCTTCACAGGCGAATTCTATCAAACATTTAGAGAAGAGCTAACACCTATCCTTCTCAAACTCTTCCAAAATATTGCAGAGGGAGGAACACTCCCCAACTCATTCTACGAGGCCACCATCACACTGATACCAAAACCAGACAAAGATGTCACAAAGAAAGAAAACTACAGGCCAATATCACTGATGAGCATAGATGCAAAAATCCTCAACAAAATACTAGCAAACAGAATCCAACAGCACATTAAAAGGATCATACACCATGATCAAGTGGGGTTTATCCCAGGAATGCAAGGATTCTTCAATATACGCAAATCAATCAATGTGATACACCATATTAACAAATTGAAGGAGAAAAACCATATGATCATCTCAATAGATGCAGAGAAAGTTTTCGACAAAATTCAACACCCATTTATGATAAAAGCCCTGCAGAAAGTAGGCATAGAGGGAACTTTCCTCAACATAATAAAGGCCATATATGACAAACCCACAGCCAACATTGTCCTCAATGGTGAAAAACTGAAACCATTTCCACTAAGATCAGGAACAAGACAAGGTTGCCCACTCTCACCACTATTATTCAACATAGTTTTGGAAGTGTTAGCCACAGCAATCAGAGAAGACAAAGAAATAAAAGGAATCCAAATCGGAAAAGAAGAAGTAAAGCTGTCACTATTTGCAGATGACATGATACTATACATAGAGAATCCTAAAGATGCTACCAGAAAACTACTAGAGCTAATCAATGAATTTGGTAAAGTAGCAGGATACAAAATTAATGCACAGAAATCTCTTGCATTTCTATACACTAATGACGAAAAATCTGAAAGTGAAATTAAGAAAACACTCCCGTTTACCATTGCAACAAAAAGAATAAAATATCTAGGAATAAACCTACCTAAGGAGACAAAAGACCTGTATGCAGAAAATTATAGGACACTGATGAAAGAAATTAAAGATGATACAAATAGATGGAGAGATATACCATGTTCCTGGATTGGAAGAATCAACATTGTGAAAATGACTCTACTACCCAAAGCAATCTACAGATTCAATGCAATCCCTATCAAACTACCACTGGCATTTTTCACAGAACTAGAACAAAAAATTTCACAATTTGTATGGAAACACAAAAGACCCCGAATAGCCAAAGCAATCTTGAGAACGAACAATGGAGCTGGGCGAATCAGGCTCCCTGACTTCAGACTATATTACAAAGCTTCAGTAATCAAGACAGTTTGGTACTGGCACAAAAACAGAAATATAGATCAATGGAACAGGATAGAAAGCCCAGAGATAAACCCACACACATATGGTCACCTTTTCTTTGATAAAGGAGGCAAGCATATACAGTGGAGAAAAGACAGCCTCTTCAATAAGTGGTGCTGGGAAAATTGGACAGGTACATGTAAAAGTATGAAATTAGAACACTCCCTGACACCATGCACAAAAATAAACTCAAAATGGATTAAAGACCTAAGTGTAAGGCCAGACACTATCAAACTCTTAGAGGAAAACATAGGCACAACACTCTATGACATACATCACAGCAAGATTCTTTTTGACCCAGCTCCCAGAGAAATGGAAATAAGAACACAAATAACAAATGGGACCTAAGGAAACTTAAAAGCTTTTGCACAGCAAAGGAAACCATAAACAAGACCAAAAGACAACCATCAGAATGGGAGAAAATATTTGCAAATGAAGCAACTGACAAAGGATTAATCTCCAAGATTTACAAGCAGCTCATGCAGCTCAATAACAAAAAAACGAACAACCCAATCCAAAAATGGGCAGAAGACCTAAATAGACATTTCTCCAAAGAAGATATACAGATGGCCTACAGACACATGAAAGAATGCTCAACATCATTAATCATTAGAGAAATGCAAATCAAAACTACAATGAGATATCATCTCACACCGGTCAGAATGGCCATCATCAAAAAATCTAGAAACAATAAATGCTGGAGAGGGTGTGGAGGAAAGGGAACACTCTTGCACTGTTGGTGGGAATGTAAATTGATACAGCCACTATGGAGAACAGGATGGAGGTTCCTTAAAAAACTACAAATAGAACTACCATACGACCCAGCAATCCCACTACTGGGCATATACCCTGAGAAAACCATAGGTCAAAAAGAGTCATGTACCAAAATGTTCATTGCAGCTCTATTTACAATAGCCAGGACATGGAAGCAACCTAAATGTCCATCGACAGATGAATGGATAAAGAAGATGTGGCACATATATACAATGGAATATTACTCAGCCATAAAAAGAAATGAAATGGAGGTATTTGTAATGAGGTGGATGGAGTTAGAGTCTGTCATACAGAGTGAAGTAAGTCAGAAAGAGAAAAACAAATACAGTATGCTAACACATATATACGGAATCTAAGGGGGGAAAAAAAGGCCATGAAGAACCTAGTGGCAAGACGGGAATAAAGACACACACCTACTAGAGAATGGAATTGAGGATATGGGGAGGGGGTGGGGTGAGATGTGACAGGGTAAGAGAGTGTCATGGACATATATACACTACCAAATGTAAAATAGATAGCTAGTGGGAAGCAGCCGCATAGCACAGGGAGATCAGCTTGGTGCTTTGTGACCACCTAGAGGGGTGGGATGGGGAGGGTGGGAGGGAGGGAGATGCAAGAGGGAAGAGAAATGGGAACATATTGTATATGTATAACTGATTCACTTTGTTACAAAGCAGAAGCTAACACACCATTGTAAGGCAATTATACTTCAATAAAGATGTTTAAAAAAAAAAGAAACGGAACATGGAACACAGCAGGTGGAACTCGCATTGTGCAACGCAATATGGAACACGGCAGGTGGTACTCTCATTGTGGAACGGAACATGCAACACAGTGGGTAAAACTCTCATCGTGGAACGCAACATGGAACACGCCGGGTGGAACTCTCATTGTGGAATGGAACTTGGAACACGGAGGGTGGAATTCTCATTCTGGAACGGAACATGGAACAAGCTGGGTGAATTTCCTGTACTAGAACGGATCATGCAACACGGGTTAAACTCCCATTATGGAACGGAACATGGAACACAGCAGATGGAACTCCTATTGGGGAACGGAATATGGAACACAATGGATGGAACAACCATTGTGGAACGGAACATGGAACACGGCGGGTGGAACTCTCATTGTGGAATGGAACATGGAACACGGAGGGTGGAACTCTCATTGTGGAATGCAACATGGAACACTGCGGGTGGTACTCTCCTTGTGGAACGGAACATGGAACACGGCAGATGGAACTCTCATTGTGCAAAGCAAAATGGAACACACACGGCGGATGGAACTCTCATTGTGGAACGGAACATGGAACATGGTGGGTGGAACTCCAATTGTGGAACGGAACATGGAAAACGGCACATGGAACTCTCATAGTGGAACGGAACATGGAACAATGCGGATGGAACTCTCATTGTGGAACGGAACATGGAACACGGCGCATGGAACTCTTATCGTGGAACGGAATGTGGAACACACACGGTGGATGGAGCTCTCATTGTGGAACGGAAAATGGAACACACACAGCGATGGAACTCTAATTGTGGCATGCAACATGGAACACGGTGGGTGGAACTCCCATAATAGAATGGAACATGGAAAACGGTGGGTGGAACTCCCATTATGGAAGGAAACATGGAACACGGCGGGTGGAACTCTCATTGTGAAATGGAACATGGAAAACAGCGGGGGGAACTCTCATTGTGCAACGCAATATGGAACACAGCAGGTGGTACTCTCATTGTGGAACGGAACATGCAACACGGTGGGTGGAACTCTCATTGTGGAATGGAACTTGGAACACGGCGGGTGGAATTCTCATTCTGGAACGGAACATGGAACAAGCTGGGTGAATTTCCTGTACTAGAACGGATCATGCAACATGGCGGGTGAAAATCCCATAATAGAACGGAACGTGGCCACCGAGGGTGGAACTCCCAGTATGGAACGGAACATGGAACACAGCAGATGGAACTCCTATTGGGGAATGAAATATGGAACACAATGGATGGAACACCCATTGTGGAACGGAACATGGAACACAGCGGGTGGAGCTCTCATTGTGGAACGGAACATGGAATATGTCGGGTGGAACTCTCATTGTAGAAGATTAAATGGAACACAGCAGGTGGAACTCTCATTGTGGAATGGAAAATGGAACATGGCGGGTGGAACTCTCATTGTGGAACGCAAAATAGAACACCACGGGTGGTACTCTCATTGTGAAACGGAACATGGAACACAGCGAGGGGAACTCTCATTGTGGAAAAGAACATAGAACAAACACGGCAGATGACACTCTCATTGAGGAACGGAACATTGAACACACACGGCTGATGGAACTCTCATTGTGCAACGGAACATGGCACACGGCGGATGGAGCTCTCATTGTGGAACGGAACAAGGAACACTCACGGAGGATGAAACTCTCATTGTAGAATGGAACATTTAACACACAAGGCGGATGGAACTGTCACTGTGGAATGGAACATGGAACAAACACGGCGCATGGAACTCTCATTATGGAACGGAACATGGAACAAGGTGGATGGAACTCTCATTGTGGAACGGAACATGGAACACAGCGGATGGAACTCCCATTGCGGAACGGAACGTGGAACACGGTGGATGGAACTCCCATTGCGGAACGGAACATGGAACACGGCAGATGGAACTCTCATTGTGAAACAGAACATGGAGCACGGTGGATGGAAGTCACATTGTGGAATGGAACATGGAACACGGCGGGTGGAAGTCTCATTATGGAACAGAACGTGAAACACGGCGGATTGAACTCTCATTGTGGAATGGAACATGGAACATACACGGCGCATGGAACTCTCATTGTGGAACGGAACATGGAACAAGGTAGGTGAATCTATCATAGAACGGAATATGCAACATGGCAGGTGGAACTCCCATAATAGAATGGAACATGGAACACGGCAGGTGGAACTCCCTTTACGAAACGGAACACGGAACATGGCGGGTGGCACTCCCATTGTGGAACGGAACTTGGAACACTGTGGATGGAACTCCCATTGTGAAATGGAACGTGGAACATGGCGGATGGAACTCCCATTGCGGAACAGAACATGGAACACACACGGCGGATGGAAGTCTCATTGTGGAACGGAACATGGAACACGGTGGATGGAACTCTCATTGTGGAATGCAATATGTAAGACAGCGCGTGGTACTCTCATTGTGGAATGGAAAATGGAACACGACGGGTGGAACTCTCATTGTGGAATGGAACATGGAACAAGGTGGGTGAATCTCCTATCATAGAACGGAATATGCAACATGGTGGGTGGAACTCCCATAATACAACAGAACATGGAACACAGCGGGTGGAACTCTCATGAAACGGAACATGTCAAAAAACAAGACTCAGGTGGGTGGAGAAGATGGCGGAAGAGTAACACGTGGAGATCACCTTCCTTCCCACAGATACAGTACAAATACATCTACACGTGGGACTGCTCCTACAGAACACCCACTGAATGCTGGCAGAAAACATCAGACCTCCCAAAAGGCAAGAAACTCCCCCCGTACTTGGGTAGGGCAAAAGAAAAAAGAAATAACAGAGACAAAAGAATAGGGACGGCACCTGCACCAGTGGGAGGGAGCTGTGAAGGAGGAAGGATTTCCATGCACTAGGAAGCCCCTTCTCGGGCAGAGACTGCGGGGGGCAGAGGGGGGAAGCTTCGGAGCCACGGAGGAGAGCACGGCCACAGGGGTGCGGAGGGCAAAGCGGAGAGATTCCCGCACGGAGGATCAGTGCCGAGCAGCACTCACCAGCCCGAGAGGCTTGTCTGCTCACCCGCCGGGGCGGGCGGGGCTGGGAGCTGAGGCTCAGCTTCGGTCGGATCGCAGGGAGAGGACTGGGGTTGGCGGCGTGAACACAGCCTGAAGGGGTTAGTGCACCACAGCTGGCTGGGAGGGAGACCGGGAAAAAGTCTGCAGCTGCCGAAGAGGCAAGAGACTTTTTCTTGCCTCTTTGTTTCGCGGCGCGCAAGGAGAGGGGATTCAGAGCGCCGCCTAAACGAACTCCAGAGACGGGAGCAAGCCGCGGTGATCAGCGCGGACCCCAGAGACGGGCGTGAGAGGCTGGGGCTGCTGCTGCCGCCTCCAAAAATCCTGTGTGCGAGCACAGGTCACTCTCCACACCGCCCCTCCCGGGAGCCTGTGCCGCCCGCCACTGCCAGGGTCCCGTGATCCAGGGACAACTTCCCCGGGAGAACGCACCGCGCGCCTCAGGCTGCTGCAACATCACGCCGGCCTCTGACGCCGCAGGCTCGCCCCGCCTCCTCTGTACCCCTCCCTCCCCGCGGCCTGGGTGAGCCAGAGCCCCCGAAGCAGCTGCTCCTTTAACCCCGTCCTGTCTGGGCAGGGAACAGACGCCCTCAGGCCACCTACACGCAGAGGCGGGTCCAAATCCAAAGCTGATCCCCAGGAGCTGTGCGAACAGAGAAGAGAAGGGGAAGTCTCTCCCAGCAGCCTCAGAAGCAGCGGATTAAAACTCCACAAACAACTTGATGTGATGCATCTGTTGAATACCTGAATAGACAACGAATCATCCCAAATTCAGGAGGTGGACTTTGGGAGCAGGATATATTAATTTTTCCCCTTTTCCCTTTTTTGTGAGTGTATAGGTGTACACTTCTGGGTGAGATTTTGTCTGTATAGCTTTGCTTTATAATAGCTTTATTTTACTTCACTATATTATAGCCTCTTTCTTTCTTTCTTTCTTTCTTTCTATTGTTTCTCCCTTTTACTCTGAGCCGTGTGGACGAAAGGCTCTTGGTGCTCCAGCCAGGCATCAGGGCCGTACCTCTGAGGTGGGAGAGCCAACTTCAGGACACTGGTCCACAAGAGACCTCCCAGCTCCACGTAATACCAAACGGCAAAAATCTCTCAGAGATCTCCATCTCAACATCAAGACCCAGCATCACTCAATGACCAGCAAACTACAGTGCTGAACACCCTATGCCAAACAACTAGCAAGACAGGAACACAGCCCCATCCATTAGCAGAGAGGCTGCCTAAAATCATAATAAGCCCACAGACACCCCAAAATACACCACCAGACGTGGACGTGCCCACCAGAAAGACAAGATCCAGCCTCATCCACCAGAACTCAGGCACTAGTTCCCTCCACCAGGAAGCCTACACAACCCACTGAACCAACCTTAGCCACTGGGGACAGATACCAAAAACAACGGGAACTACGAACCTGCAGCCTGTGAAAAGGAGACCCCAAACACAGTAAGATAAGCAAAATGAGACGACAGAAAAACACACAGCAGATGAAGGAGCAGGGTCAAAACACACCGGACTTAACAAATGAAGAGGAAATAGGTAGTCTACCGGAAAAAGAATCCAGAATAATGATAGTAAGGATGATCCAAAATCTAGGAAATAGAATAGACAAAATGCAAGAAACATTTAACAAGGACGTAGAAGAACTAAAGAGGAACCAAGCAACGATGAAAAACACAAGAAATGAAATTAAAAATACTCTAGATGGGATCAATAGCAGAATAACTGAGGCAGAAGAACGGATAAGTGACCTGGAAGATAAAATAGTGGAAATAACTACTGCAGAGCAGGATAAAGAAAAAAGAATGAAAAGAACTGAGGACAGTCTCAGAGACCTCTGGGACAACATTAAACGCACCAACATTCGAATTATAGGGGTCCCAGAAGAAGAAGAGAAAAAGAAAGGGACTGAGAAAATATTTGAAGAGATTATAGTTGAAAACTTCCCTAATATGGGAAAGGAAATAGTTAATCAAGTCCTGGAAGCACAGAGAGTCCCATACAGGATAAACCCAAGGAGAAACACGCCAAGACACATGTTAATCAAACTGTCAAAAATTAAATATAAGGAAACCATATTAAAAGCAGCAAGGGAAAAACAACAAATAACACACAAGGGAATCCCCATAAGGTTAACATCTGATCTTTCAGCAGAAACTCTGCAAGCCAGAAGGGAGTGGCAGGATATACTTAAAGTGATGAAGGAGAAAAACCTACAACCAAGATTACTCTACCCAGCAAGGATCTCATTCAGATGTGATGGAGAAATTAAAATCTTTACAGACAAGCAAAAGCTGAGAGAGTTCAGCACCACCAAACCAGCTTTACAACAAATGCTAAAGGAACTTCTCTAGGCAAGAAACACAAGAGAAGGAAAACACCTACAATAACAAACCCAAAACATTTAAGAAAATGGGAATGGGAACATACATATCGATAATTACCTTGAATGTAAATGGATTAAATGCTCCCACCAAAACACACAGGCTGGCTGAATGGATACAAAAACAAGACCCATATATATGCTGTCTACAAGAGACCCACTTCAGACCTAGAGACACATACAGACTGAAAGTGAGGGCATGGAAAAAGATATTCCATGCAAATGGAAATCAAAAGAAAGCTGGAGTAGCAATTCTCATATCAGACAAAATAGACTTTAAAATAAAGACTATTACAAGAGACAAAGAAGGACACTATATAATGATCAAGGGATCGATCCAAGAGGAAGGTATAACAATTGTAAATATTTATGCACCCAACATAGGAGCACCTCAATACATAAGGCAAATACTCAATACATAAGGCAAATACTAACTAATAGGAGCACCTCAATACATAAGGCAAATTTCCCCATAACAGGGGAAATCGACAGCAACACAATCATAGTAGGGGACTTTAACACCCCACTTTCACCAATGGACAGATCATCCAAAATGAAAATAAATAAGGAAACACAAGCTTTAAATGATACATTAAACAAGATGGACTTAATTGATATTTATAGGACATTCCACCCAAAAACAACAGAATACACATTCTTCTCAAGTGCTCATGGAACATTCTCCAGGATAGATCATATCTTGGGTCACAAATCAAGCCTTGGTAAATTTAAGAAAATTGAAATCGTATCAAGTATCTTTTCCGACCACAACGCTATGAGACTAGATATCAATTACAGGAAAAGATCTGTAAAAAATACAAACACATGGAGGCTACACAATACACTACTTAATAACGAAGTGATCACTGAAGAAATCAAAGGGGAAATCAAAAAATACCTAGAAACAAATGACAATGGAGATACGACGACCCAAAACCTATGGGACGCAGCAAAAGCAGGGCTAAGAGGGAAGTTTATAGCAATACAAGCCTACCTCAAGAAACAGGAAACATCTCGAATAAACAACCTAACCTTGCACCTAAAGCAATTAGAGAAAGAAGAACAAAAAAACCCCAAAGCCAGCAGAAGGAAAGAAATCATAAAGATTAGGTCAGAAATAAATGAAAAAGAAATGAAGGAAACAATAGCAGAAATCAATGAAACTAAAAGCTGGTTCTTTGAGAAGATAAACAACATTGATAAACCATTAGCCAGACTCATCAAGAGAAAAAGGGAGAAGACTCAAATCAATAGAATTAGAAATGAAAAAGGAGAAGCAACCACTGACACTGCAGAAATACAAACGATCATGAGAGATTACTACAAGCAACTCTATGCCAATAAAATGGACAACCTGGAAGAAATGGACAGATTCTTAGAAATGCACAACCTGCCGAGACTGAACCAGGAAGAAATAGAAAATATGAACAGACCAATCACAAGCACTGAAATTGAAACTGTGATTAAAAACCTTCCAACAAACAAAAGCCCAGGACCAGATGGCTTCACAGGCGAATTCTATCAAACATTTAGAGAAGAGCTAACACCTATCCTTCTCAAACTCTTCCAAAATATTGCAGAGGGAGGAACACTCCCCAACTCATTCTACGAGGCCACCATCACACTGATACCAAAACCAGACAAAGATGTCACAAAGAAAGAAAACTACAGGCCAATATCACTGATGAGCATAGATGCAAAAATCCTCAACAAAATACTAGCAAACAGAATCCAACAGCACATTAAAAGGATCATACACCATGATCAAGTGGGGTTTATCCCAGGAATGCAAGGATTCTTCAATATACGCAAATCAATCAATGTGATACACCATATTAACAAATTGAAGGAGAAAAACCATATGATCATCTCAATAGATGCAGAGAAAGTTTTCGACAAAATTCAACACCCATTTATGATAAAAGCCCTGCAGAAAGTAGGCATAGAGGGAACTTTCCTCAACATAATAAAGGCCATATATGACAAACCCACAGCCAACATTGTCCTCAATGGTGAAAAACTGAAACCATTTCCACTAAGATCAGGAACAAGACAAGGTTGCCCACTCTCACCACTATTATTCAACATAGTTTTGGAAGTGTTAGCCACAGCAATCAGAGAAGACAAAGAAATAAAAGGAATCCAAATCGGAAAAGAAGAAGTAAAGCTGTCACTATTTGCAGATGACATGATACTATACATAGAGAATCCTAAAGATGCTACCAGAAAACTACTAGAGCTAATCAATGAATTTGGTAAAGTAGCAGGATACAAAATTAATGCACAGAAATCTCTTGCATTTCTATACACTAATGACGAAAAATCTGAAAGTGAAATTAAGAAAACACTCCCGTTTACCATTGCAACAAAAAGAATAAAATATCTAGGAATAAACCTACCTAAGGAGACAAAAGACCTGTATGCAGAAAATTATAGGACACTGATGAAAGAAATTAAAGATGATACAAATAGATGGAGAGATATACCATGTTCCTGGATTGGAAGAATCAACATTGTGAAAATGACTCTACTACCCAAAGCAATCTACAGATTCAATGCAATCCCTATCAAACTACCACTGGCATTTTTCACAGAACTAGAACAAAAAATTTCACAATTTGTATGGAAACACAAAAGACCCCGAATAGCCAAAGCAATCTTGAGAACGAACAATGGAGCTGGGCGAATCAGGCTCCCTGACTTCAGACTATATTACAAAGCTTCAGTAATCAAGACAGTTTGGTACTGGCACAAAAACAGAAATATAGATCAATGGAACAGGATAGAAAGCCCAGAGATAAACCCACACACATATGGTCACCTTTTCTTTGATAAAGGAGGCAAGCATATACAGTGGAGAAAAGACAGCCTCTTCAATAAGTGGTGCTGGGAAAATTGGACAGGTACATGTAAAAGTATGAAATTAGAACACTCCCTGACACCATGCACAAAAATAAACTCAAAATGGATTAAAGACCTAAGTGTAAGGCCAGACACTATCAAACTCTTAGAGGAAAACATAGGCACAACACTCTATGACATACATCACAGCAAGATTCTTTTTGACCCAGCTCCCAGAGAAATGGAAATAAGAACACAAATAACAAATGGGACCTAAGGAAACTTAAAAGCTTTTGCACAGCAAAGGAAACCATAAACAAGACCAAAAGACAACCATCAGAATGGGAGAAAATATTTGCAAATGAAGCAACTGACAAAGGATTAATCTCCAAGATTTACAAGCAGCTCATGCAGCTCAATAACAAAAAAACGAACAACCCAATCCAAAAATGGGCAGAAGACCTAAATAGACATTTCTCCAAAGAAGATATACAGATGGCCTACAGACACATGAAAGAATGCTCAACATCATTAATCATTAGAGAAATGCAAATCAAAACTACAATGAGATATCATCTCACACCGGTCAGAATGGCCATCATCAAAAAATCTAGAAACAATAAATGCTGGAGAGGGTGTGGAGGAAAGGGAACACTCTTGCACTGTTGGTGGGAATGTAAATTGATACAGCCACTATGGAGAACAGGATGGAGGTTCCTTAAAAAACTACAAATAGAACTACCATACGACCCAGCAATCCCACTACTGGGCATATACCCTGAGAAAACCATAGGTCAAAAAGAGTCATGTACCAAAATGTTCATTGCAGCTCTATTTACAATAGCCAGGACATGGAAGCAACCTAAATGTCCATCGACAGATGAATGGATAAAGAAGATGTGGCACATATATACAATGGAATATTACTCAGCCATAAAAAGAAATGAAATGGAGGTATTTGTAATGAGGTGGATGGAGTTAGAGTCTGTCATACAGAGTGAAGTAAGTCAGAAAGAGAAAAACAAATACAGTATGCTAACACATATATACGGAATCTAAGGGGGGAAAAAAAGGCCATGAAGAACCTAGTGGCAAGACGGGAATAAAGACACACACCTACTAGAGAATGGAATTGAGGATATGGGGAGGGGGTGGGGTGAGATGTGACAGGGTAAGAGAGTGTCATGGACATATATACACTACCAAATGTAAAATAGATAGCTAGTGGGAAGCAGCCGCATAGCACAGGGAGATCAGCTTGGTGCTTTGTGACCACCTAGAGGGGTGGGATGGGGAGGGTGGGAGGGAGGGAGATGCAAGAGGGAAGAGAAATGGGAACATATTGTATATGTATAACTGATTCACTTTGTTACAAAGCAGAAGCTAACACACCATTGTAAGGCAATTATACTTCAATAAAGATGTTTAAAAAAAAAAGAAACGGAACATGGAACACAGCAGGTGGAACTCGCATTGTGCAACGCAATATGGAACACGGCAGGTGGTACTCTCATTGTGGAACGGAACATGCAACACAGTGGGTAAAACTCTCATCGTGGAACGCAACATGGAACACGCCGGGTGGAACTCTCATTGTGGAATGGAACTTGGAACACGGAGGGTGGAATTCTCATTCTGGAACGGAACATGGAACAAGCTGGGTGAATTTCCTGTACTAGAACGGATCATGCAACACGGGTTAAACTCCCATTATGGAACGGAACATGGAACACAGCAGATGGAACTCCTATTGGGGAACGGAATATGGAACACAATGGATGGAACAACCATTGTGGAACGGAACATGGAACACGGCGGGTGGAACTCTCATTGTGGAATGGAACATGGAACACGGAGGGTGGAACTCTCATTGTGGAATGGAACATGGAACACGGAGGGTGGAACTCTCATTGTGGAATGCAACATGGAACACTGCGGGTGGTACTCTCCTTGTGGAACGGAACATGGAACACGGCAGATGGAACTCTCATTGTGCAAAGCAAAATGGAACACACACGGCGGATGGAACTCTCATTGTGGAACGGAACATGGAACATGGTGGGTGGAACTCCAATTGTGGAACGGAACATGGAAAACGGCACATGGAACTCTCATAGTGGAACGGAACATGGAACAATGCGGATGGAACTCTCATTGTGGAACGGAACATGGAACACGGCGCATGGAACTCTTATCGTGGAACGGAATGTGGAACACACACGGTGGATGGAGCTCTCATTGTGGAACGGAAAATGGAACACACACAGCGATGGAACTCTAATTGTGGCATGCAACATGGAACACGGGGGGTGGAACTCCCATAATAGAATGGAACATGGAAAACGGTGGGTGGAACTCCCATTATGGAAGGAAACATGGAACACGGCGGGTGGAACTCTCATTGTGAAATGGAACATGGAAAACAGCGGGGGGAACTCTCATTGTGCAACGCAATATGGAACACAGCAGGTGGTACTCTCATTGTGGAACGGAACATGCAACACGGTGGGTGGAACTCTCATTGTGGAATGGAACTTGGAACACGGCGGGTGGAATTCTCATTCTGGAACGGAACATGGAACAAGCTGGGTGAATTTCCTGTACTAGAACGGATCATGCAACATGGCGGGTGAAAATCCCATAATAGAACGGAACGTGGCCACCGAGGGTGGAACTCCCAGTATGGAACGGAACATGGAACACAGCAGATGGAACTCCTATTGGGGAATGAAACATGGAACACAATGGATGGAACACCCATTGTGGAACGGAACATGGAACACGGCGGGTGGAGCTCTCATTGTGGAACGGAACATGGAATATGTCGGGTGGAACTCTCATTGTAGAAGATTAAATGGAACACAGCAGGTGGAACTCTCATTGTGGAATGGAAAATGGAACATGGCGGGTGGAACTCTCATTGTGGAACGCAAAATAGAACACCACGGGTGGTACTCTCATTGTGAAACGGAACATGGAACACAGCGAGGGGAACTCTCATTGTGGAAAAGAACATAGAACAAACACGGCAGATGACACTCTCATTGAGGAACGGAACATTGAACACACACGGCTGATGGAACTCTCATTGTGCAACGGAACATGGCACACGGCGGATGGAGCTCTCATTGTGGAACGGAACAAGGAACACTCACGGAGGATGAAACTCTCATTGTAGAATGGAACATTTAACACACAAGGCGGATGGAACTGTCACTGTGGAATGGAACATGGAACAAACACGGCGCATGGAACTCTCATTATGGAACGGAACATGGAACAAGGTGGATGGAACTCTCATTGTGGAACGGAACATGGAACACAGCGGATGGAACTCCCATTGCGGAACGGAACGTGGAACACGGTGGATGGAACTCCCATTGCGGAACGGAACATGGAACACGGCAGATGGAACTCTCATTGTGAAACAGAACATGGAGCACGGTGGATGGAAGTCACATTGTGGAATGGAACATGGAACACGGCGGGTGGAAGTCTCATTATGGAACAGAACGTGAAACACGGCGGATTGAACTCTCATTGTGGAATGGAACATGGAACATACACGGCGCATGGAACTCTCATTGTGGAACGGAACATGGAACAAGGTAGGTGAATCTATCATAGAACGGAATATGCAACATGGCGGGTGGAACTCCCATAATAGAATGGAACATGGAACACGGCAGGTGGAACTCCCTTTACGAAACGGAACACGGAACATGGCGGGTGGCACTCCCATTGTGGAACGGAACTTGGAACACTGTGGATGGAACTCCCATTGTGAAACGGAACGTGGAACATGGCGGATGGAACTCCCATTGCGGAACAGAACATGGAACACACACGGCGGATGGAAGTCTCATTGTGGAACGGAACATGGAACAGGGTGGATGGAACTCTCATTGTGGAATGCAATATGTAAGACAGCGCGTGGTACTCTCATTGTGGAATGGAAAATGGAACACGACGGGTGGAACTCTCATTGTGGAATGGAACATGGAACAAGGTGGGTGAATCTCCTATCATAGAACGGAATATGCAACATGGTGGGTGGAACTCCCATAATACAACAGAACATGGAACACAGCGGGTGGAACTCTCGTGAAACGGAACATGTCAAAAAACAAGACTCAGGTGGGTGGAGAAGATGGCGGAAGAGTAACACGTGGAGATCACCTTCCTTCCCACAGATACAGTACAAATACATCTACACGTGGGACTGCTCCTACAGAACACCCACTGAATGCTGGCAGAAAACGTCAGACCTCCCAAAAGGCAAGAAACTCCCCCCGTACTTGGGTAGGGCAAAAGAAAAAAGAAATAACAGAGACAAAAGAATAGGGACGGCACCTGCACCAGTGGGAGGGAGCTGTGAAGGAGGAAGGATTTCCATGCACTAGGAAGCCCCTTCTCGGGCAGAGACTGCGGGGGGCAGAGGGGGGAAGCTTCGGAGCCACGGAGGAGAGCACGGCCACAGGGGTGCGGAGGGCAAAGCGGAGAGATTCCCGCACGGAGGATCAGTGCCGAGCAGCACTCACCAGCCCGAGAGGCTTGTCTGCTCACCCGCCGGGGCGGGCGGGGCTGGGAGCTGAGGCTCAGCTTCGGTCGGATCGCAGGGAGAGGACTGGGGTTGGCGGCGTGAACACAGCCTGAAGGGGTTAGTGCACCACAGCTGGCTGGGAGGGAGACCGGGAAAAAGTCTGCAGCTGCCGAAGAGGCAAGAGACTTTTTCTTGCCTCTTTGTTTCGCGGCGCGCAAGGAGAGGGGATTCAGAGCGCCGCCTAAACGAACTCCAGAGACGGGAGCAAGCCGCGGTGATCAGCGCGGACCCCAGAGACGGGCGTGAGAGGCTGGGGCTGCTGCTGCCGCCTCCAAAAATCCTGTGTGCGAGCACAGGTCACTCTCCACACCGCCCCTCCCGGGAGCCTGTGCCGCCCGCCACTGCCAGGGTCCTGTGATCCAGGGACAACTTCCCCGGGAGAACGCACCGCGCGCCTCAGGCTGCTGCAACATCACGCCGGCCTCTGACGCCGCAGGCTCGCCCCGCCTCCTCTGTACCCCTCCCTCCCCGCGGCCTGGGTGAGCCAGAGCCCCCGAAGCAGCTGCTCCTTTAACCCCGTCCTGTCTGGGCGGGGAACAGACGCCCTCAGGCCACCTACACGCAGAGGCGGGTCCAAATCCAAAGCTGATCCCCAGGAGCTGTGCGAACAGAGAAGAGAAGGGGAAGTCTCTCCCAGCAGCCTCAGAAGCAGCGGATTAAAACTCCACAAACAACTTGATGTGATGCATCTGTTGAATACCTGAATAGACAACGAATCATCCCAAATTCAGGAGGTGGACTTTGGGAGCAGGATATATTAATTTTTCCCCTTTTCCCTTTTTTGTGAGTGTATAGGTGTACACTTCTGGGTGAGATTTTGTCTGTATAGCTTTGCTTTATAATAGCTTTATTTTACTTCACTATATTATAGCCTCTTTCTTTCTTTCTTTCTTTCTTTCTTTCTATTGTTTCTCCCTTTTACTCTGAGCCGTGTGGACGAAAGGCTCTTGGTGCTCCAGCCAGGCATCAGGGCCGTACCTCTGAGGTGGGAGAGCCAACTTCAGGACACTGGTCCACAAGAGACCTCCCAGCTCCACGTAATACCAAACGGCAAAAATCTCTCAGAGATCTCCATCTCAACATCAAGACCCAGCATCACTCAATGACCAGCAAACTACAGTGCTGAACACCCTATGCCAAACAACTAGCAAGACAGGAACACAGCCCCATCCATTAGCAGAGAGGCTGCCTAAAATCATAATAAGCCCACAGACACCCCAAAATACACCACCAGACGTGGACGTGCCCACCAGAAAGACAAGATCCAGCCTCATCCACCAGAACTCAGGCACTAGTTCCCTCCACCAGGAAGCCTACACAACCCACTGAACCAACCTTAGCCACTGGGGACAGATACCAAAAACAACGGGAACTACGAACCTGCAGCCTGTGAAAAGGAGACCCCAAACACAGTAAGATAAGCAAAATGAGACGACAGAAAAACACACAGCAGATGAAGGAGCAGGGTCAAAACACACCGGACTTAACAAATGAAGAGGAAATAGGTAGTCTACCGGAAAAAGAATCCAGAATAATGATAGTAAGGATGATCCAAAATCTAGGAAATAGAATAGACAAAATGCAAGAAACATTTAACAAGGACGTAGAAGAACTAAAGAGGAACCAAGCAACGATGAAAAACACAAGAAATGAAATTAAAAATACTCTAGATGGGATCAATAGCAGAATAACTGAGGCAGAAGAACGGATAAGTGACCTGGAAGATAAAATAGTGGAAATAACTACTGCAGAGCAGGATAAAGAAAAAAGAATGAAAAGAACTGAGGACAGTCTCAGAGACCTCTGGGACAACATTAAACGCACCAACATTCGAATTATAGGGGTCCCAGAAGAAGAAGAGAAAAAGAAAGGGACTGAGAAAATATTTGAAGAGATTATAGTTGAAAACTTCCCTAATATGGGAAAGGAAATAGTTAATCAAGTCCTGGAAGCACAGAGAGTCCCATACAGGATAAACCCAAGGAGAAACACGCCAAGACACATGTTAATCAAACTGTCAAAAATTAAATATAAGGAAACCATATTAAAAGCAGCAAGGGAAAAACAACAAATAACACACAAGGGAATCCCCATAAGGTTAACATCTGATCTTTCAGCAGAAACTCTGCAAGCCAGAAGGGAGTGGCAGGATATACTTAAAGTGATGAAGGAGAAAAACCTACAACCAAGATTACTCTACCCAGCAAGGATCTCATTCAGATGTGATGGAGAAATTAAAATCTTTACAGACAAGCAAAAGCTGAGAGAGTTCAGCACCACCAAACCAGCTTTACAACAAATGCTAAAGGAACTTCTCTAGGCAAGAAACACAAGAGAAGGAAAACACCTACAATAACAAACCCAAAACATTTAAGAAAATGGGAATAGGAACATACATATCGATAATTACCTTGAATGTAAATGGATTAAATGCTCCCACCAAAACACACAGGCTGGCTGAATGGATACAAAAACAAGACCCATATATATGCTGTCTACAAGAGACCCACTTCAGACCTAGAGACACATACAGACTGAAAGTGAGGGCATGGAAAAAGATATTCCATGCAAATGGAAATCAAAAGAAAGCTGGAGTAGCAATTCTCATATCAGACAAAATAGACTTTAAAATAAAGACTATTACAAGAGACAAAGAAGGACACTATATAATGATCAAGGGATCGATCCAAGAGGAAGGTATAACAATTGTAAATATTTATGCACCCAACATAGGAGCACCTCAATACATAAGGCAAATACTCAATACATAAGGCAAATACTAACTAATAGGAGCACCTCAATACATAAGGCAAATTTCCCCATAACAGGGGAAATCGACAGCAACACAATCATAGTAGGGGACTTTAACACCCCACTTTCACCAATGGACAGATCATCCAAAATGAAAATAAATAAGGAAACACAAGCTTTAAATGATACATTAAACAAGATGGACTTAATTGATATTTATAGGACATTCCACCCAAAAACAACAGAATACACATTCTTCTCAAGTGCTCATGGAACATTCTCCAGGATAGATCATATCTTGGGTCACAAATCAAGCCTTGGTAAATTTAAGAAAATTGAAATCGTATCAAGTATCTTTTCCGACCACAACGCTATGAGACTAGATATCAATTACAGGAAAAGATCTGTAAAAAATACAAACACATGGAGGCTACACAATACACTACTTAATAACGAAGTGATCACTGAAGAAATCAAAGGGGAAATCAAAAAATACCTAGAAACAAATGACAATGGAGATACGACGACCCAAAACCTATGGGACGCAGCAAAAGCAGGGCTAAGAGGGAAGTTTATAGCAATACAAGCCTACCTCAAGAAACAGGAAACATCTCGAATAAACAACCTAACCTTGCACCTAAAGCAATTAGAGAAAGAAGAACAAAAAAACCCCAAAGCCAGCAGAAGGAAAGAAATCATAAAGATTAGGTCAGAAATAAATGAAAAAGAAATGAAGGAAACAATAGCAGAAATCAATGAAACTAAAAGCTGGTTCTTTGAGAAGATAAACAACATTGATAAACCATTAGCCAGACTCATCAAGAGAAAAAGGGAGAAGACTCAAATCAATAGAATTAGAAATGAAAAAGGAGAAGCAACCACTGACACTGCAGAAATACAAACGATCATGAGAGATTACTACAAGCAACTCTATGCCAATAAAATGGACAACCTGGAAGAAATGGACAGATTCTTAGAAATGCACAACCTGCCGAGACTGAACCAGGAAGAAATAGAAAATATGAACAGACCAATCACAAGCACTGAAATTGAAACTGTGATTAAAAACCTTCCAACAAACAAAAGCCCAGGACCAGATGGCTTCACAGGCGAATTCTATCAAACATTTAGAGAAGAGCTAACACCTATCCTTCTCAAACTCTTCCAAAATATTGCAGAGGGAGGAACACTCCCCAACTCATTCTACGAGGCCACCATCACACTGATACCAAAACCAGACAAAGATGTCACAAAGAAAGAAAACTACAGGCCAATATCACTGATGAGCATAGATGCAAAAATCCTCAACAAAATACTAGCAAACAGAATCCAACAGCACATTAAAAGGATCATACACCATGATCAAGTGGGGTTTATCCCAGGAATGCAAGGATTCTTCAATATACGCAAATCAATCAATGTGATACACCATATTAACAAATTGAAGGAGAAAAACCATATGATCATCTCAATAGATGCAGAGAAAGTTTTCGACAAAATTCAACACCCATTTATGATAAAAGCCCTGCAGAAAGTAGGCATAGAGGGAACTTTCCTCAACATAATAAAGGCCATATATGACAAACCCACAGCCAACATTGTCCTCAATGGTGAAAAACTGAAACCATTTCCACTAAGATCAGGAACAAGACAAGGTTGCCCACTCTCACCACTATTATTCAACATAGTTTTGGAAGTGTTAGCCACAGCAATCAGAGAAGACAAAGAAATAAAAGGAATCCAAATCGGAAAAGAAGAAGTAAAGCTGTCACTATTTGCAGATGACATGATACTATACATAGAGAATCCTAAAGATGCTACCAGAAAACTACTAGAGCTAATCAATGAATTTGGTAAAGTAGCAGGATACAAAATTAATGCACAGAAATCTCTTGCATTTCTATACACTAATGACGAAAAATCTGAAAGTGAAATTAAGAAAACACTCCCGTTTACCATTGCAACAAAAAGAATAAAATATCTAGGAATAAACCTACCTAAGGAGACAAAAGACCTGTATGCAGAAAATTATAGGACACTGATGAAAGAAATTAAAGATGATACAAATAGATGGAGAGATATACCATGTTCCTGGATTGGAAGAATCAACATTGTGAAAATGACTCTACTACCCAAAGCAATCTACAGATTCAATGCAATCCCTATCAAACTACCACTGGCATTTTTCACAGAACTAGAACAAAAAATTTCACAATTTGTATGGAAACACAAAAGACCCCGAATAGCCAAAGCAATCTTGAGAACGAACAATGGAGCTGGGCGAATCAGGCTCCCTGACTTCAGACTATATTACAAAGCTTCAGTAATCAAGACAGTTTGGTACTGGCACAAAAACAGAAATATAGATCAATGGAACAGGATAGAAAGCCCAGAGATAAACCCACACACATATGGTCACCTTTTCTTTGATAAAGGAGGCAAGCATATACAGTGGAGAAAAGACAGCCTCTTCAATAAGTGGTGCTGGGAAAATTGGACAGGTACATGTAAAAGTATGAAATTAGAACACTCCCTGACACCATGCACAAAAATAAACTCAAAATGGATTAAAGACCTAAGTGTAAGGCCAGACACTATCAAACTCTTAGAGGAAAACATAGGCACAACACTCTATGACATACATCACAGCAAGATTCTTTTTGACCCAGCTCCCAGAGAAATGGAAATAAGAACACAAATAACAAATGGGACCTAAGGAAACTTAAAAGCTTTTGCACAGCAAAGGAAACCATAAACAAGACCAAAAGACAACCATCAGAATGGGAGAAAATATTTGCAAATGAAGCAACTGACAAAGGATTAATCTCCAAGATTTACAAGCAGCTCATGCAGCTCAATAACAAAAAAACGAACAACCCAATCCAAAAATGGGCAGAAGACCTAAATAGACATTTCTCCAAAGAAGATATACAGATGGCCTACAGACACATGAAAGAATGCTCAACATCATTAATCATTAGAGAAATGCAAATCAAAACTACAATGAGATATCATCTCACACCGGTCAGAATGGCCATCATCAAAAAATCTAGAAACAATAAATGCTGGAGAGGGTGTGGAGGAAAGGGAACACTCTTGCACTGTTGGTGGGAATGTAAATTGATACAGCCACTATGGAGAACAGGATGGAGGTTCCTTAAAAAACTACAAATAGAACTACCATACGACCCAGCAATCCCACTACTGGGCATATACCCTGAGAAAACCATAGGTCAAAAAGAGTCATGTACCAAAATGTTCATTGCAGCTCTATTTACAATAGCCAGGACATGGAAGCAACCTAAATGTCCATCGACAGATGAATGGATAAAGAAGATGTGGCACATATATACAATGGAATATTACTCAGCCATAAAAAGAAATGAAATGGAGGTATTTGTAATGAGGTGGATGGAGTTAGAGTCTGTCATACAGAGTGAAGTAAGTCAGAAAGAGAAAAACAAATACAGTATGCTAACACATATATACGGAATCTAAGGGGGGAAAAAAAGGCCATGAAGAACCTAGTGGCAAGACGGGAATAAAGACACACACCTACTAGAGAATGGAATTGAGGATATGGGGAGGGGGTGGGGTGAGATGTGACAGGGTAAGAGAGTGTCATGGACATATATACACTACCAAATGTAAAATAGATAGCTAGTGGGAAGCAGCCGCATAGCACAGGGAGATCAGCTTGGTGCTTTGTGACCACCTAGAGGGGTGGGATGGGGAGGGTGGGAGGGAGGGAGATGCAAGAGGGAAGAGAAATGGGAACATATTGTATATGTATAACTGATTCACTTTGTTACAAAGCAGAAGCTAACACACCATTGTAAGGCAATTATACTTCAATAAAGATGTTTAAAAAAAAAAGAAACGGAACATGGAACACAGCAGGTGGAACTCGCATTGTGCAACGCAATATGGAACACGGCAGGTGGTACTCTCATTGTGGAACGGAACATGCAACACAGTGGGTAAAACTCTCATCGTGGAACGCAACATGGAACACGCCGGGTGGAACTCTCATTGTGGAATGGAACTTGGAACACGGAGGGTGGAATTCTCATTCTGGAACGGAACATGGAACAAGCTGGGTGAATTTCCTGTACTAGAACGGATCATGCAACACGGGTTAAACTCCCATTATGGAACGGAACATGGAACACAGCAGATGGAACTCCTATTGGGGAACGGAATATGGAACACAATGGATGGAACAACCATTGTGGAACGGAACATGGAACACGGCGGGTGGAACTCTCATTGTGGAATGGAACATGGAACACGGAGGGTGGAACTCTCATTGTGGAATGGAACATGGAACACGGAGGGTGGAACTCTCATTGTGGAATGCAACATGGAACACTGCGGGTGGTACTCTCCTTGTGGAACGGAACATGGAACACGGCAGATGGAACTCTCATTGTGCAAAGCAAAATGGAACACACACGGCGGATGGAACTCTCATTGTGGAACGGAACATGGAACATGGTGGGTGGAACTCCAATTGTGGAACGGAACATGGAAAACGGCACATGGAACTCTCATAGTGGAACGGAACATGGAACAATGCGGATGGAACTCTCATTGTGGAACGGAACATGGAACACGGCGCATGGAACTCTTATCGTGGAACGGAATGTGGAACACACACGGTGGATGGAGCTCTCATTGTGGAACGGAAAATGGAACACACACAGCGATGGAACTCTAATTGTGGCATGCAACATGGAACACGGGGGGTGGAACTCCCATAATAGAATGGAACATGGAAAACGGTGGGTGGAACTCCCATTATGGAAGGAAACATGGAACACGGCGGGTGGAACTCTCATTGTGAAATGGAACATGGAAAACAGCGGGGGGAACTCTCATTGTGCAACGCAATATGGAACACAGCAGGTGGTACTCTCATTGTGGAACGGAACATGCAACACGGTGGGTGGAACTCTCATTGTGGAATGGAACTTGGAACACGGCGGGTGGAATTCTCATTCTGGAACGGAACATGGAACAAGCTGGGTGAATTTCCTGTACTAGAATGGATCATGCAACATGGCGGGTGAAAATCCCATAATAGAACGGAACGTGGCCACCGAGGGTGGAACTCCCAGTATGGAACGGAACATGGAACACAGCAGATGGAACTCCTATTGGGGAATGAAACATGGAACACAATGGATGGAACACCCATTGTGGAACGGAACATGGAACACGGCGGGTGGAGCTCTCATTGTGGAACGGAACATGGAATATGTCGGGTGGAACTCTCATTGTAGAAGATTAAATGGAACACAGCAGGTGGAACTCTCATTGTGGAATGGAAAATGGAACATGGCGGGTGGAACTCTCATTGTGGAACGCAAAATAGAACACCACGGGTGGTACTCTCATTGTGAAACGGAACATGGAACACAGCGAGGGGAACTCTCATTGTGGAAAAGAACATAGAACAAACACGGCAGATGACACTCTCATTGAGGAACGGAACATTGAACACACACGGCTGATGGAACTCTCATTGTGCAACGGAACATGGCACACGGCGGATGGAGCTCTCATTGTGGAACGGAACAAGGAACACTCACGGAGGATGAAACTCTCATTGTAGAATGGAACATTTAACACACAAGGCGGATGGAACTGTCACTGTGGAATGGAACATGGAACAAACACGGCGCATGGAACTCTCATTATGGAACGGAACATGGAACAAGGTGGATGGAACTCTCATTGTGGAACGGAACATGGAACACAGCGGATGGAACTCCCATTGCGGAACGGAACGTGGAACACGGTGGATGGAACTCCCATTGCGGAACGGAACATGGAACACGGCAGATGGAACTCTCATTGTGAAACAGAACATGGAGCACGGTGGATGGAAGTCACATTGTGGAATGGAACATGGAACACGGCGGGTGGAAGTCTCATTATGGAACAGAACGTGAAACACGGCGGATTGAACTCTCATTGTGGAATGGAACATGGAACATACACGGCGCATGGAACTCTCATTGTGGAACGGAACATGGAACAAGGTAGGTGAATCTATCATAGAACGGAATATGCAACATGGCGGGTGGAACTCCCATAATAGAATGGAACATGGAACACGGCAGGTGGAACTCCCTTTACGAAACGGAACACGGAACATGGCGGGTGGCACTCCCATTGTGGAACGGAACTTGGAACACTGTGGATGGAACTCCCATTGTGAAACGGAACGTGGAACATGGCGGATGGAACTCCCATTGCGGAACAGAACATGGAACACACACGGCGGATGGAAGTCTCATTGTGGAACGGAACATGGAACAGGGTGGATGGAACTCTCATTGTGGAATGCAATATGTAAGACAGCGCGTGGTACTCTCATTGTGGAATGGAAAATGGAACACGACGGGTGGAACTCTCATTGTGGAATGGAACATGGAACAAGGTGGGTGAATCTCCTATCATAGAATGGAATATGCAACATGGTGGGTGGAACTCCCATAATACAACAGAACATGGAACACAGCGGGTGGAACTCTCGTGAAACGGAACATGTCAAAAAACAAGACTCAGGTGGGTGGAGAAGATGGCGGAAGAGTAACACGTGGAGATCACCTTCCTTCCCACAGATACAGTACAAATACATCTACACGTGGGACTGCTCCTACAGAACACCCACTGAATGCTGGCAGAAAACGTCAGACCTCCCAAAAGGCAAGAAACTCCCCCCGTACTTGGGTAGGGCAAAAGAAAAAAGAAATAACAGAGACAAAAGAATAGGGACGGCACCTGCACCAGTGGGAGGGAGCTGTGAAGGAGGAAGGATTTCCATGCACTAGGAAGCCCCTTCTCGGGCAGAGACTGCGGGGGGCAGAGGGGGGAAGCTTCGGAGCCACGGAGGAGAGCACGGCCACAGGGGTGCGGAGGGCAAAGCGGAGAGATTCCCGCACGGAGGATCAGTGCCGAGCAGCACTCACCAGCCCGAGAGGCTTGTCTGCTCACCCGCCGGGGCGGGCGGGGCTGGGAGCTGAGGCTCAGCTTCGGTCGGATCGCAGGGAGAGGACTGGGGTTGGCGGCGTGAACACAGCCTGAAGGGGTTAGTGCACCACAGCTGGCTGGGAGGGAGACCGGGAAAAAGTCTGCAGCTGCCGAAGAGGCAAGAGACTTTTTCTTGCCTCTTTGTTTCGCGGCGCGCAAGGAGAGGGGATTCAGAGCGCCGCCTAAACGAACTCCAGAGACGGGAGCAAGCCGCGGTGATCAGCGCGGACCCCAGAGACGGGCGTGAGAGGCTGGGGCTGCTGCTGCCGCCTCCAAAAATCCTGTGTGCGAGCACAGGTCACTCTCCACACCGCCCCTCCCGGGAGCCTGTGCCGCCCGCCACTGCCAGGGTCCCGTGATCCAGGGACAACTTCCCCGGGAGAACGCACCGCGCGCCTCAGGCTGCTGCAACATCACGCCGGCCTCTGACGCCGCAGGCTCGCCCCGCCTCCTCTGTACCCCTCCCTCCCCGCGGCCTGGGTGAGCCAGAGCCCCCGAAGCAGCTGCTCCTTTAACCCCGTCCTGTCTGGGCGGGGAACAGACGCCCTCAGGCCACCTACACGCAGAGGCGGGTCCAAATCCAAAGCTGATCCCCAGGAGCTGTGCGAACAGAGAAGAGAAGGGGAAGTCTCTCCCAGCAGCCTCAGAAGCAGCGGATTAAAACTCCACAAACAACTTGATGTGATGCATCTGTTGAATACCTGAATAGACAACGAATCATCCCAAATTCAGGAGGTGGACTTTGGGAGCAGGATATATTAATTTTTCCCCTTTTCCCTTTTTTGTGAGTGTATAGGTGTACACTTCTGGGTGAGATTTTGTCTGTATAGCTTTGCTTTATAATAGCTTTATTTTACTTCACTATATTATAGCCTCTTTCTTTCTTTCTTTCTTTCTTTCTTTCTATTTTTTCTCCCTTTTACTCTGAGTCGTGTGGACGAAAGGCTCTTGGTGCTCCAGCCAGGCATCAGGGCCGTACCTCTGAGGTGGGAGAGCCAACTTCAGGACACTGGTCCACAAGAGACCTCCCAGCTCCACGTAATACCAAACGGCAAAAATCTCTCAGAGATCTCCATCTCAACATCAAGACCCAGCATCACTCAATGACCAGCAAACTACAGTGCTGAACACCCTATGCCAAACAACTAGCAAGACAGGAACACAGCCCCATCCATTAGCAGAGAGGCTGCCTAAAATCATAATAAGCCCACAGACACCCCAAAATACACCACCAGACGTGGACGTGCCCACCAGAAAGACAAGATCCAGCCTCATCCACCAGAACTCAGGCACTAGTTCCCTCCACCAGGAAGCCTACACAACCCACTGAACCAACCTTAGCCACTGGGGACAGATACCAAAAACAACGGGAACTACGAACCTGCAGCCTGTGAAAAGGAGACCCCAAACACAGTAAGATAAGCAAAATGAGACGACAGAAAAACACACAGCAGATGAAGGAGCAGGGTCAAAACACACCGGACTTAACAAATGAAGAGGAAATAGGTAGTCTACCGGAAAAAGAATCCAGAATAATGATAGTAAGGATGATCCAAAATCTAGGAAATAGAATAGACAAAATGCAAGAAACATTTAACAAGGACGTAGAAGAACTAAAGAGGAACCAAGCAACGATGAAAAACACAAGAAATGAAATTAAAAATACTCTAGATGGGATCAATAGCAGAATAACTGAGGCAGAAGAACGGATAAGTGACCTGGAAGATAAAATAGTGGAAATAACTACTGCAGAGCAGGATAAAGAAAAAAGAATGAAAAGAACTGAGGACAGTCTCAGAGACCTCTGGGACAACATTAAACGCACCAACATTCGAATTATAGGGGTCCCAGAAGAAGAAGAGAAAAAGAAAGGGACTGAGAAAATATTTGAAGAGATTATAGTTGAAAACTTCCCTAATATGGGAAAGGAAATAGTTAATCAAGTCCTGGAAGCACAGAGAGTCCCATACAGGATAAACCCAAGGAGAAACACGCCAAGACACATGTTAATCAAACTGTCAAAAATTAAATATAAGGAAACCATATTAAAAGCAGCAAGGGAAAAACAACAAATAACACACAAGGGAATCCCCATAAGGTTAACATCTGATCTTTCAGCAGAAACTCTGCAAGCCAGAAGGGAGTGGCAGGATATACTTAAAGTGATGAAGGAGAAAAACCTACAACCAAGATTACTCTACCCAGCAAGGATCTCATTCAGATGTGATGGAGAAATTAAAATCTTTACAGACAAGCAAAAGCTGAGAGAGTTCAGCACCACCAAACCAGCTTTACAACAAATGCTAAAGGAACTTCTCTAGGCAAGAAACACAAGAGAAGGAAAACACCTACAATAACAAACCCAAAACATTTAAGAAAATGGGAATGGGAACATACATATCGATAATTACCTTGAATGTAAATGGATTAAATGCTCCCACCAAAACACACAGGCTGGCTGAATGGATACAAAAACAAGACCCATATATATGCTGTCTACAAGAGACCCACTTCAGACCTAGAGACACATACAGACTGAAAGTGAGGGCATGGAAAAAGATATTCCATGCAAATGGAAATCAAAAGAAAGCTGGAGTAGCAATTCTCATATCAGACAAAATAGACTTTAAAATAAAGACTATTACAAGAGACAAAGAAGGACACTATATAATGATCAAGGGATCGATCCAAGAGGAAGGTATAACAATTGTAAATATTTATGCACCCAACATAGGAGCACCTCAATACATAAGGCAAATACTCAATACATAAGGCAAATACTAACTAATAGGAGCACCTCAATACATAAGGCAAATTTCCCCATAACAGGGGAAATCGACAGCAACACAATCATAGTAGGGGACTTTAACACCCCACTTTCACCAATGGACAGATCATCCAAAATGAAAATAAATAAGGAAACACAAGCTTTAAATGATACATTAAACAAGATGGACTTAATTGATATTTATAGGACATTCCACCCAAAAACAACAGAATACACATTCTTCTCAAGTGCTCATGGAACATTCTCCAGGATAGATCATATCTTGGGTCACAAATCAAGCCTTGGTAAATTTAAGAAAATTGAAATCGTATCAAGTATCTTTTCCGACCACAACGCTATGAGACTAGATATCAATTACAGGAAAAGATCTGTAAAAAATACAAACACATGGAGGCTACACAATACACTACTTAATAACGAAGTGATCACTGAAGAAATCAAAGGGGAAATCAAAAAATACCTAGAAACAAATGACAATGGAGATACGACGACCCAAAACCTATGGGACGCAGCAAAAGCAGGGCTAAGAGGGAAGTTTATAGCAATACAAGCCTACCTCAAGAAACAGGAAACATCTCGAATAAACAACCTAACCTTGCACCTAAAGCAATTAGAGAAAGAAGAACAAAAAAAACCCAAAGCCAGCAGAAGGAAAGAAATCATAAAGATTAGGTCAGAAATAAATGAAAAAGAAATGAAGGAAACAATAGCAGAAATCAATGAAACTAAAAGCTGGTTCTTTGAGAAGATAAACAAAATTGATAAACCATTAGCCAGACTCATCAAGAGAAAAAGGGAGAAGACTCAAATCAATAGAATTAGAAATGAAAAAGGAGAAGTAACCACTGACACTGCAGAAATACAAACGATCATGAGAGATTACTACAAGCAACTCTATGCCAATAAAATGGACAACCTGGAAGAAATGGACAGAGTCTTAGAAATGCACAACCTGCCGAGACTGAACCAGGAAGAAATAGAAAATATGAACAGACCAATCACAAGCACTGAAATTGAAACTGTGATTAAAAACCTTCCAACAAACAAAAGCCCAGGACCAGATGGCTTCACAGGCGAATTCTATCAAACATTTAGAGAAGAGCTAACACCTATCCTTCTCAAACTCTTCCAAAATATTGCAGAGGGAGGAACACTCCCCAACTCATTCTACGAGGCCACCATCACACTGATACCAAAACCAGACAAAGATGTCACAAAGAAAGAAAACTACAGGCCAATATCACTGATGAGCATAGATGCAAAAATCCTCAACAAAATACTAGCAAACAGAATCCAACAGCACATTAAAAGGATCATACACCATGATCAAGTGGGGTTTATCCCAGGAATGCAAGGATTCTTCAATATACGCAAATCAATCAATGTGATACACCATATTAACAAATTGAAGGAGAAAAACCATATGATCATCTCAATAGATGCAGAGAAAGTTTTCGACAAAATTCAACACCCATTTATGATAAAAGCCCTGCAGAAAGTAGGCATAGAGGGAACTTTCCTCAACATAATAAAGGCCATATATGACAAACCCACAGCCAACATTGTCCTCAATGGTGAAAAACTGAAACCATTTCCACTAAGATCAGGAACAAGACAAGGTTGCCCACTCTCACCACTATTATTCAACATAGTTTTGGAAGTGTTAGCCACAGCAATCAGAGAAGACAAAGAAATAAAAGGAATCCAAATCGGAAAAGAAGAAGTAAAGCTGTCACTATTTGCAGATGACATGATACTATACATAGAGAATCCTAAAGATGCTACCAGAAAACTACTAGAGCTAATCAATGAATTTGGTAAAGTAGCAGGATACAAAATTAATGCACAGAAATCTCTTGCATTTCTATACACTAATGACGAAAAATCTGAAAGTGAAATTAAGAAAACACTCCCGTTTACCATTGCAACAAAAAGAATAAAATATCTAGGAATAAACCTACCTAAGGAGACAAAAGACCTGTATGCAGAAAATTATAGGACACTGATGAAAGAAATTAAAGATGATACAAATAGATGGAGAGATATACCATGTTCCTGGATTGGAAGAATCAACATTGTGAAAATGACTCTACTACCCAAAGCAATCTACAGATTCAATGCAATCCCTATCAAACTACCACTGGCATTTTTCACAGAACTAGAACAAAAAATTTCACAATTTGTATGGAAACACAAAAGACCCCGAATAGCCAAAGCAATCTTGAGAACGAACAATGGAGCTGGGCGAATCAGGCTCCCTGACTTCAGACTATATTACAAAGCTTCAGTAATCAAGACAGTTTGGTACTGGCACAAAAACAGAAATATAGATCAATGGAACAGGATAGAAAGCCCAGAGATAAACCCACACACATATGGTCACCTTTTCTTTGATAAAGGAGGCAAGCATATACAGTGGAGAAAAGACAGCCTCTTCAATAAGTGGTGCTGGGAAAATTGGACAGGTACATGTAAAAGTATGAAATTAGAACACTCCCTGACACCATGCACAAAAATAAACTCAAAATGGATTAAAGACCTAAGTGTAAGGCCAGACACTATCAAACTCTTAGAGGAAAACATACGCACAACACTCTATGACATACATCACAGCAAGATTCTTTTTGACCCAGCTCCCAGAGAAATGGAAATAAGAACACAAATAACAAATGGGACCTAAGGAAACTTAAAAGCTTTTGCACAGCAAAGGAAACCATAAACAAGACCAAAAGACAACCATCAGAATGGGAGAAAATATTTGCAAATGAAGCAACTGACAAAGGATTAATCTCCAAGATTTACAAGCAGCTCATGCAGCTCAATAACAAAAAAACGAACAACCCAATCCAAAAATGGGCAGAAGACCTAAATAGACATTTCTCCAAAGAAGATATACAGATGGCCTACAGACACATGAAAGAATGCTCAACATCATTAATCATTAGAGAAATGCAAATCAAAACTACAATGAGATATCATCTCACACCGGTCAGAATGGCCATCATCAAAAAATCTAGAAACAATAAATGCTGGAGAGGGTGTGGAGGAAAGGGAACACTCTTGCACTGTTGGTGGGAATGTAAATTGATACAGCCACTATGGAGAACAGGATGGAGGTTCCTTAAAAAACTACAAATAGAACTACCATACGACCCAGCAATCCCACTACTGGGCATATACCCTGAGAAAACCATAGGTGAAAAAGAGTCATGTACCAAAATGTTCATTGCAGCTCTATTTACAATAGCCAGGACATGGAAGCAACCTAAATGTCCATCGACAGATGAATGGATAAAGAAGATGTGGCACATATATACAATGGAATATTACTCAGCCATAAAAAGAAATGAAATGGAGGTATTTGTAATGAGGTGGATGGAGTTAGAGTCTGTCATACAGAGTGAAGTAAGTCAGAAAGAGAAAAACAAATACAGTATGCTAACACATATATACGGAATCTAAGGGGGGAAAAAAAGGCCATGAAGAACCTAGTGGCAAGACGGGAATAAAGACACACACCTACTAGAGAATGGAATTGAGGATATGGGGAGGGGGTGGGGTGAGATGTGACAGGGTAAGAGAGTGTCATGGACATATATACACTACCAAATGTAAAATAGATAGCTAGTGGGAAGCAGCCGCATAGCACAGGGAGATCAGCTTGGTGCTTTGTGACCACCTAGAGGGGTGGGATGGGGAGGGTGGGAGGGAGGGAGATGCAAGAGGGAAGAGAAATGGGAACATATTGTATATGTATAACTGATTCACTTTGTTACAAAGCAGAAGCTAACACACCATTGTAAGGCAATTATACTTCAATAAAGATGTTTAAAAAAAAAAGAAACGGAACATGGAACACAGCAGGTGGAACTCGCATTGTGCAACGCAATATGGAACACGGCAGGTGGTACTCTCATTGTGGAACGGAACATGCAACACAGTGGGTAAAACTCTCATCGTGGAACGCAACATGGAACACGCCGGGTGGAACTCTCATTGTGGAATGGAACTTGGAACACGGAGGGTGGAATTCTCATTCTGGAACGGAACATGGAACAAGCTGGGTGAATTTCCTGTACTAGAACGGATCATGCAACACGGGTTAAACTCCCATTATGGAACGGAACATGGAACACAGCAGATGGAACTCCTATTGGGGAACGGAATATGGAACACAATGGATGGAACAACCATTGTGGAACGGAACATGGAACACGGCGGGTGGAACTCTCATTGTGGAATGGAACATGGAACACGGAGGGTGGAACTCTCATTGTGGAATGCAACATGGAACACTGCGGGTGGTACTCTCCTTGTGGAACGGAACATGGAACACGGCAGATGGAACTCTCATTGTGCAAAGCAAAATGGAACACACACGGCGGATGGAACTCTCATTGTGGAACGGAACATGGAACATGGTGGGTGGAACTCCAATTGTGGAACGGAACATGGAAAACGGCACATGGAACTCTCATAGTGGAACGGAACATGGAACAATGCGGATGGAACTCTCATTGTGGAACGGAACATGGAACACGGCGCATGGAACTCTTATCGTGGAACGGAATGTGGAACACACACGGTGGATGGAGCTCTCATTGTGGAACGGAAAATGGAACACACACAGCGATGGAACTCTAATTGTGGCATGCAACATGGAACACGGGGGGTGGAACTCCCATAATAGAATGGAACATGGAAAACGGTGGGTGGAACTCCCATTATGGAAGGAAACATGGAACACGGCGGGTGGAACTCTCATTGTGAAATGGAACATGGAAAACAGCGGGGGGAACTCTCATTGTGCAACGCAATATGGAACACAGCAGGTGGTACTCTCATTGTGGAACGGAACATGCAACACGGTGGGTGGAACTCTCATTGTGGAATGGAACTTGGAACACGGCGGGTGGAATTCTCATTCTGGAACGGAACATGGAACAAGCTGGGTGAATTTCCTGTACTAGAACGGATCATGCAACATGGCGGGTGAAAATCCCATAATAGAACGGAACGTGGCCACCGAGGGTGGAACTCCCAGTATGGAACGGAACATGGAACACAGCAGATGGAACTCCTATTGGGGAATGAAACATGGAACACAATGGATGGAACACCCATTGTGGAACGGAACATGGAACACGGCGGGTGGAGCTCTCATTGTGGAACGGAACATGGAATATGTCGGGTGGAACTCTCATTGTAGAAGATTAAATGGAACACAGCAGGTGGAACTCTCATTGTGGAATGGAAAATGGAACATGGCGGGTGGAACTCTCATTGTGGAACGCAAAATAGAACACCACGGGTGGTACTCTCATTGTGAAACGGAACATGGAACACAGCGAGGGGAACTCTCATTGTGGAAAAGAACATAGAACAAACACGGCAGATGACACTCTCATTGAGGAACGGAACATTGAACACACACGGCTGATGGAACTCTCATTGTGCAACGGAACATGGCACACGGCGGATGGAGCTCTCATTGTGGAACGGAACAAGGAACACTCACGGAGGATGAAACTCTCATTGTAGAATGGAACATTTAACACACAAGGCGGATGGAACTGTCACTGTGGAATGGAACATGGAACAAACACGGCGCATGGAACTCTCATTATGGAACGGAACATGGAACAAGGTGGATGGAACTCTCATTGTGGAACGGAACATGGAACACAGCGGATGGAACTCCCATTGCGGAACGGAACGTGGAACACGGTGGATGGAACTCCCATTGCGGAACGGAACATGGAACACGGCAGATGGAACTCTCATTGTGAAACAGAACATGGAGCACGGTGGATGGAAGTCACATTGTGGAATGGAACATGGAACACGGCGGGTGGAAGTCTCATTATGGAACAGAACGTGAAACACGGCGGATTGAACTCTCATTGTGGAATGGAACATGGAACATACACGGCGCATGGAACTCTCATTGTGGAACGGAACATGGAACAAGGTAGGTGAATCTATCATAGAACGGAATATGCAACATGGCGGGTGGAACTCCCATAATAGAATGGAACATGGAACACGGCAGGTGGAACTCCCTTTACGAAACGGAACACGGAACATGGCGGGTGGCACTCCCATTGTGGAACGGAACTTGGAACACTGTGGATGGAACTCCCATTGTGAAACGGAACGTGGAACATGGCGGATGGAACTCCCATTGCGGAACAGAACATGGAACACACACGGCGGATGGAAGTCTCATTGTGGAACGGAACATGGAACAGGGTGGATGGAACTCTCATTGTGGAATGCAATATGTAAGACAGCGCGTGGTACTCTCATTGTGGAATGGAAAATGGAACACGACGGGTGGAACTCTCATTGTGGAATGGAACATGGAACAAGGTGGGTGAATCTCCTATCATAGAACGGAATATGCAACATGGTGGGTGGAACTCCCATAATACAACAGAACATGGAACACAGCGGGTGGAACTCTCGTGAAACGGAACATGTCAAAAAACAAGACTCAGGTGGGTGGAGAAGATGGCGGAAGAGTAACACGTGGAGATCACCTTCCTTCCCACAGATACAGTACAAATACATCTACACGTGGGACTGCTCCTACAGAACACCCACTGAATGCTGGCAGAAAACGTCAGACCTCCCAAAAGGCAAGAAACTCCCCCCGTACTTGGGTAGGGCAAAAGAAAAAAGAAATAACAGAGACAAAAGAATAGGGACGGCACCTGCACCAGTGGGAGGGAGCTGTGAAGGAGGAAGGATTTCCATGCACTAGGAAGCCCCTTCTCGGGCAGAGACTGCGGGGGGCAGAGGGGGGAAGCTTCGGAGCCACGGAGGAGAGCACGGCCACAGGGGTGCGGAGGGCAAAGCGGAGAGATTCCCGCACGGAGGATCAGTGCCGAGCAGCACTCACCAGCCCGAGAGGCTTGTCTGCTCACCCGCCGGGGCGGGCGGGGCTGGGAGCTGAGGCTCAGCTTCGGTCGGATCGCAGGGAGAGGACTGGGGTTGGCGGCGTGAACACAGCCTGAAGGGGTTAGTGCACCACAGCTGGCTGGGAGGGAGACCGGGAAAAAGTCTGCAGCTGCCGAAGAGGCAAGAGACTTTTTCTTGCCTCTTTGTTTCACGGCGCGCAAGGAGAGGGGATTCAGAGCGCCGCCTAAACGAACTCCAGAGACGGGAGCAAGCCGCGGTGATCAGCGCGGACCCCAGAGACGGGCGTGAGAGGCTGGGGCTGCTGCTGCCGCCTCCAAAAATCCTGTGTGCGAGCACAGGTCACTCTCCACACCGCCCCTCCCGGGAGCCTGTGCCGCCCGCCACTGCCAGGGTCCCGTGATCCAGGGACAACTTCCCCGGGAGAACGCACCGCGCGCCTCAGGCTGCTGCAACATCACGCCGGCCTCTGACGCCGCAGGCTCGCCCCGCCTCCTCTGTACCCCTCCCTCCCCGCGGCCTGGGTGAGCCAGAGCCCCCGAAGCAGCTGCTCCTTTAACCCCGTCCTGTCTGGGCAGGGAACAGACGCCCTCAGGCCACCTACACGCAGAGGCGGGTCCAAATCCAAAGCTGATCCCCAGGAGCTGTGCGAACAGAGAAGAGAAGGGGAAGTCTCTCCCAGCAGCCTCAGAAGCAGCGGATTAAAACTCCACAAACAACTTGATGTGATGCATCTGTTGAATACCTGAATAGACAACGAATCATCCCAAATTCAGGAGGTGGACTTTGGGAGCAGGATATATTAATTTTTCCCCTTTTCCCTTTTTTGTGAGTGTATAGGTGTACACTTCTGGGTGAGATTTTGTCTGTATAGCTTTGCTTTATAATAGCTTTATTTTACTTCACTATATTATAGCCTCTTTCTTTCTTTCTTTCTTTCTTTCTATTGTTTCTCCCTTTTACTCTGAGCCGTGTGGACGAAAGGCTCTTGGTGCTCCAGCCAGGCATCAGGGCCGTACCTCTGAGGTGGGAGAGCCAACTTCAGGACACTGGTCCACAAGAGACCTCCCAGCTCCACGTAATACCAAACGGCAAAAATCTCTCAGAGATCTCCATCTCAACATCAAGACCCAGCATCACTCAATGACCAGCAAACTACAGTGCTGAACACCCTATGCCAAACAACTAGCAAGACAGGAACACAGCCCCATCCATTAGCAGAGAGGCTGCCTAAAATCATAATAAGCCCACAGACACCCCAAAATACACCACCAGACGTGGACGTGCCCACCAGAAAGACAAGATCCAGCCTCATCCACCAGAACTCAGGCACTAGTTCCCTCCACCAGGAAGCCTACACAACCCACTGAACCAACCTTAGCCACTGGGGACAGATACCAAAAACAACGGGAACTACGAACCTGCAGCCTGTGAAAAGGAGACCCCAAACACAGTAAGATAAGCAAAATGAGACGACAGAAAAACACACAGCAGATGAAGGAGCAGGGTCAAAACACACCGGACTTAACAAATGAAGAGGAAATAGGTAGTCTACCGGAAAAAGAATCCAGAATAATGATAGTAAGGATGATCCAAAATCTAGGAAATAGAATAGACAAAATGCAAGAAACATTTAACAAGGACGTAGAAGAACTAAAGAGGAACCAAGCAACGATGAAAAACACAAGAAATGAAATTAAAAATACTCTAGATGGGATCAATAGCAGAATAACTGAGGCAGAAGAACGGATAAGTGACCTGGAAGATAAAATAGTGGAAATAACTACTGCAGAGCAGGATAAAGAAAAAAGAATGAAAAGAACTGAGGACAGTCTCAGAGACCTCTGGGACAACATTAAACGCACCAACATTCGAATTATAGGGGTCCCAGAAGAAGAAGAGAAAAAGAAAGGGACTGAGAAAATATTTGAAGAGATTATAGTTGAAAACTTCCCTAATATGGGAAAGGAAATAGTTAATCAAGTCCTGGAAGCACAGAGAGTCCCATACAGGATAAACCCAAGGAGAAACACGCCAAGACACATGTTAATCAAACTGTCAAAAATTAAATATAAGGAAACCATATTAAAAGCAGCAAGGGAAAAACAACAAATAACACACAAGGGAATCCCCATAAGGTTAACATCTGATCTTTCAGCAGAAACTCTGCAAGCCAGAAGGGAGTGGCAGGATATACTTAAAGTGATGAAGGAGAAAAACCTACAACCAAGATTACTCTACCCAGCAAGGATCTCATTCAGATGTGATGGAGAAATTAAAATCTTTACAGACAAGCAAAAGCTGAGAGAGTTCAGCACCACCAAACCAGCTTTACAACAAATGCTAAAGGAACTTCTCTAGGCAAGAAACACAAGAGAAGGAAAACACCTACAATAACAAACCCAAAACATTTAAGAAAATGGGAATAGGAACATACATATCGATAATTACCTTGAATGTAAATGGATTAAATGCTCCCACCAAAACACACAGGCTGGCTGAATGGATACAAAAACAAGACCCATATATATGCTGTCTACAAGAGACCCACTTCAGACCTAGAGACACATACAGACTGAAAGTGAGGGCATGGAAAAAGATATTCCATGCAAATGGAAATCAAAAGAAAGCTGGAGTAGCAATTCTCATATCAGACAAAATAGACTTTAAAATAAAGACTATTACAAGAGACAAAGAAGGACACTATATAATGATCAAGGGATCGATCCAAGAGGAAGGTATAACAATTGTAAATATTTATGCACCCAACATAGGAGCACCTCAATACATAAGGCAAATACTCAATACATAAGGCAAATACTAACTAATAGGAGCACCTCAATACATAAGGCAAATTTCCCCATAACAGGGGAAATCGACAGCAACACAATCATAGTAGGGGACTTTAACACCCCACTTTCACCAATGGACAGATCATCCAAAATGAAAATAAATAAGGAAACACAAGCTTTAAATGATACATTAAACAAGATGGACTTAATTGATATTTATAGGACATTCCACCCAAAAACAACAGAATACACATTCTTCTCAAGTGCTCATGGAACATTCTCCAGGATAGATCATATCTTGGGTCACAAATCAAGCCTTGGTAAATTTAAGAAAATTGAAATCGTATCAAGTATCTTTTCCGACCACAACGCTATGAGACTAGATATCAATTACAGGAAAAGATCTGTAAAAAATACAAACACATGGAGGCTACACAATACACTACTTAATAACGAAGTGATCACTGAAGAAATCAAAGGGGAAATCAAAAAATACCTAGAAACAAATGACAATGGAGATACGACGACCCAAAACCTATGGGACGCAGCAAAAGCAGGGCTAAGAGGGAAGTTTATAGCAATACAAGCCTACCTCAAGAAACAGGAAACATCTCGAATAAACAACCTAACCTTGCACCTAAAGCAATTAGAGAAAGAAGAACAAAAAAAACCCAAAGCCAGCAGAAGGAAAGAAATCATAAAGATTAGGTCAGAAATAAATGAAAAAGAAATGAAGGAAACAATAGCAGAAATCAATGAAACTAAAAGCTGGTTCTTTGAGAAGATAAACAAAATTGATAAACCATTAGCCAGACTCATCAAGAGAAAAAGGGAGAAGACTCAAATCAATAGAATTAGAAATGAAAAAGGAGAAGTAACCACTGACACTGCAGAAATACAAACGATCATGAGAGATTACTACAAGCAACTCTATGCCAATAAAATGGACAACCTGGAAGAAATGGACAGAGTCTTAGAAATGCACAACCTGCCGAGACTGAACCAGGAAGAAATAGAAAATATGAACAGACCAATCACAAGCACTGAAATTGAAACTGTGATTAAAAACCTTCCAACAAACAAAAGCCCAGGACCAGATGGCTTCACAGGCGAATTCTATCAAACATTTAGAGAAGAGCTAACACCTATCCTTCTCAAACTCTTCCAAAATATTGCAGAGGGAGGAACACTCCCCAACTCATTCTACGAGGCCACCATCACACTGATACCAAAACCAGACAAAGATGTCACAAAGAAAGAAAACTACAGGCCAATATCACTGATGAGCATAGATGCAAAAATCCTCAACAAAATACTAGCAAACAGAATCCAACAGCACATTAAAAGGATCATACACCATGATCAAGTGGGGTTTATCCCAGGAATGCAAGGATTCTTCAATATACGCAAATCAATCAATGTGATACACCATATTAACAAATTGAAGGAGAAAAACCATATGATCATCTCAATAGATGCAGAGAAAGTTTTCGACAAAATTCAACACCCATTTATGATAAAAGCCCTGCAGAAAGTAGGCATAGAGGGAACTTTCCTCAACATAATAAAGGCCATATATGACAAACCCACAGCCAACATTGTCCTCAATGGTGAAAAACTGAAACCATTTCCACTAAGATCAGGAACAAGACAAGGTTGCCCACTCTCACCACTATTATTCAACATAGTTTTGGAAGTGTTAGCCACAGCAATCAGAGAAGACAAAGAAATAAAAGGAATCCAAATCGGAAAAGAAGAAGTAAAGCTGTCACTATTTGCAGATGACATGATACTATACATAGAGAATCCTAAAGATGCTACCAGAAAACTACTAGAGCTAATCAATGAATTTGGTAAAGTAGCAGGATACAAAATTAATGCACAGAAATCTCTTGCATTTCTATACACTAATGACGAAAAATCTGAAAGTGAAATTAAGAAAACACTCCCGTTTACCATTGCAACAAAAAGAATAAAATATCTAGGAATAAACCTACCTAAGGAGACAAAAGACCTGTATGCAGAAAATTATAGGACACTGATGAAAGAAATTAAAGATGATACAAATAGATGGAGAGATATACCATGTTCCTGGATTGGAAGAATCAACATTGTGAAAATGACTCTACTACCCAAAGCAATCTACAGATTCAATGCAATCCCTATCAAACTACCACTGGCATTTTTCACAGAACTAGAACAAAAAATTTCACAATTTGTATGGAAACACAAAAGACCCCGAATAGCCAAAGCAATCTTGAGAACGAACAATGGAGCTGGGCGAATCAGGCTCCCTGACTTCAGACTATATTACAAAGCTTCAGTAATCAAGACAGTTTGGTACTGGCACAAAAACAGAAATATAGATCAATGGAACAGGATAGAAAGCCCAGAGATAAACCCACACACATATGGTCACCTTTTCTTTGATAAAGGAGGCAAGCATATACAGTGGAGAAAAGACAGCCTCTTCAATAAGTGGTGCTGGGAAAATTGGACAGGTACATGTAAAAGTATGAAATTAGAACACTCCCTGACACCATGCACAAAAATAAACTCAAAATGGATTAAAGACCTAAGTGTAAGGCCAGACACTATCAAACTCTTAGAGGAAAACATAGGCACAACACTCTATGACATACATCACAGCAAGATTCTTTTTGACCCAGCTCCCAGAGAAATGGAAATAAGAACACAAATAACAAATGGGACCTAAGGAAACTTAAAAGCTTTTGCACAGCAAAGGAAACCATAAACAAGACCAAAAGACAACCATCAGAATGGGAGAAAATATTTGCAAATGAAGCAACTGACAAAGGATTAATCTCCAAGATTTACAAGCAGCTCATGCAGCTCAATAACAAAAAAACGAACAACCCAATCCAAAAATGGGCAGAAGACCTAAATAGACATTTCTCCAAAGAAGATATACAGATGGCCTACAGACACATGAAAGAATGCTCAACATCATTAATCATTAGAGAAATGCAAATCAAAACTACAATGAGATATCATCTCACACCGGTCAGAATGGCCATCATCAAAAAATCTAGAAACAATAAATGCTGGAGAGGGTGTGGAGGAAAGGGAACACTCTTGCACTGTTGGTGGGAATGTAAATTGATACAGCCACTATGGAGAACAGGATGGAGGTTCCTTAAAAAACTACAAATAGAACTACCATACGACCCAGCAATCCCACTACTGGGCATATACCCTGAGAAAACCATAGGTCAAAAAGAGTCATGTACCAAAATGTTCATTGCAGCTCTATTTACAATAGCCAGGACATGGAAGCAACCTAAATGTCCATCGACAGATGAATGGATAAAGAAGATGTGGCACATATATACAATGGAATATTACTCAGCCATAAAAAGAAATGAAATGGAGGTATTTGTAATGAGGTGGATGGAGTTAGAGTCTGTCATACAGAGTGAAGTAAGTCAGAAAGAGAAAAACAAATACAGTATGCTAACACATATATACGGAATCTAAGGGGGGGAAAAAGGCCATGAAGAACCTAGTGGCAAGACGGGAATAAAGACACACACCTACTAGAGAATGGAATTGAGGATATGGGGAGGGGGTGGGGTGAGATGTGACAGGGTAAGAGAGTGTCATGGACATATATACACTACCAAATGTAAAATAGATAGCTAGTGGGAAGCAGCCGCATAGCACAGGGAGATCAGCTTGGTGCTTTGTGACCACCTAGAGGGGTGGGATGGGGAGGGTGGGAGGGAGGGAGATGCAAGAGGGAAGAGAAATGGGAACATATTGTATATGTATAACTGATTCACTTTGTTACAAAGCAGAAGCTAACACACCATTGTAAGGCAATTATACTTCAATAAAGATGTTTAAAAAAAAAAAGAAACGGAACATGGAACACAGCAGGTGGAACTTGCATTGTGCAACGCAATATGGAACACGGCAGGTGGTACTCTCATTGTGGAACGGAACATGCAACACAGTGGGTAAAACTCTCATCGTGGAACGCAACATGGAACACGCCGGGTGGAACTCTCATTGTGGAATGGAACTTGGAACACGGAGGGTGGAATTCTCATTCTGGAACGGAACATGGAACAAGCTGGGTGAATTTCCTGTACTAGAACGGATCATGCAACACGGGTTAAACTCCCATTATGGAACGGAACATGGAACACAGCAGATGGAACTCCTATTGGGGAACGGAATATGGAACACAATGGATGGAACAACCATTGTGGAACGGAACATGGAACACGGCGGGTGGAACTCTCATTGTGGAATGGAACATGGAACACGGAGGGTGGAACTCTCATTGTGGAATGGAACATGGAACACGGAGGGTGGAACTCTCATTGTGGAATGCAACATGGAACACTGCGGGTGGTACTCTCCTTGTGGAACGGAACATGGAACACGGCAGATGGAACTCTCATAGTGGAACGGAACATGGAACAATGCGGATGGAACTCTCATTGTGGAACGGAACATGGAACACGGCGCATGGAACTCTTATCGTGGAACGGAATGTGGAACACACACGGTGGATGGAGCTCTCATTGTGGAACGGAAAATGGAACACACACAGCGATGGAACTCTAATTGTGGCATGCAACATGGAACACGGGGGGTGGAACTCCCATAATAGAATGGAACATGGAAAACGGTGGGTGGAACTCCCATTATGGAAGGAAACATGGAACACGGCGGGTGGAACTCTCATTGTGAAATGGAACATGGAAAACAGCGGGGGGAACTCTCATTGTGCAACGCAATATGGAACACAGCAGGTGGTACTCTCATTGTGGAACGGAACATGCAACACGGTGGGTGGAACTCTCATTGTGGAATGGAACTTGGAACACGGCGGGTGGAATTCTCATTCTGGAACGGAACATGGAACAAGCTGGGTGAATTTCCTGTACTAGAACGGATCATGCAACATGGCGGGTGAAAATCCCATAATAGAACGGAACGTGGCCACCGAGGGTGGAACTCCCAGTATGGAACGGAACATGGAACACAGCAGATGGAACTCCTATTGGGGAATGAAATATGGAACACAATGGATGGAACACCCATTGTGGAATGGAACATGGAACACGGCGGGTGGAGCTCTCATTGTGGAACGGAACATGGAATATGTCGGGTGGAACTCTCATTGTAGAAGATTAAATGGAACACAGCAGGTGGAACTCTCATTGTGGAATGGAAAATGGAACATAGCGGGTGGAACTCTCATTGTGGAACGCAAAATAGAACACCACGGGTGGTACTCTCATTGTGAAACGGAACATGGAACACAGCGAGGGGAACTCTCATTGTGGAATGGAAAATGAAACACGGCGTGTGGAACTCTATTTCCAGAACGGAACATTGAACACGGCAGGTGGAACTCTCATTGTGGAATGGAACAGGGAACACGGCAGATGGAACTCTCATAGTGGAACGAAACATGGAATATGGCGGATGGAACTCTAAACATAGAACGGAACATGGAACACCGTGTATGTAACTCTCATTGTGGAACGGAACATGGAACACGGCAAATGGAACTCTCAATGTGGAACGGAACATGGAACACACACGGCGGATGGAACTCTCATTGTGGAATGGAACATGGAACACACATGGCAGATGGAACTCTCATTGTGGAACGGAATATGGAACACGGTGGATGGAACTCTCATTGCGGAACGGAACATGGAACACGGCGGATGGAACTCCCATTGCAGAACGGAACATGGAACACGGCGGATGGAACTCCCATTGCGGAACGGAACATGGAACACGGCAGATGGAACTCACATTGTGGAACGGAACATGGAACACGGCGGGTGGAGCTCTCATTGTGGAACGGAACATGGAATATGGCGGGTGGAACTCTCATTGTAGAAGATTAAATGGAACACAGCGGGTGGAACTCTCATTGTGGAATGGAAAATGAAACACGGCGTGTGGAACTCTATTTCCAGAACGGAACATTGAACACGGCAGGTGGAACTCTCATTGTGGAACAGAACATGGAACACGGCGGGTGGAACTCTCATTGTGGAACGGAACTTGGAACACGGCGGGTGGAAATCTCATTGTGGAACGGAACATAGAACAAGCTGGGTGAATTTCCTGTACTAGAACGAATCATGCAACACAGCGTGTGAAAATCCCATAATAGAATGGAACATGGCCACGGTGAGTGGAACTCCCATTATGGAACGGAACATGGAACACAGCAGAGGGAACTGCTATTGGGGGACGGAATATGGAACAGTGTGGATGGAACACCCATTGTGGAACGGAACATGGAACACGGCGGGTGGAACTCTCATTGTGGAATGGAACACGGAACACGGCGGATGGAACTCTCATTGTGAAATGGAACATGGAACACGGCGGATGGAACTCTCATTGTGGAAGGGAACATGAAACAAGCTGGGTGAATTTCCTATAACAGAACGGAACATGCAACTCGGCGGGTGGAAATCCCATATTAGAACGGAACATGGCCACGGCGGGTGGAACTCCCATTGTGGAATGGAACATGGAACACACACGGAGGATGGAACTCTCACTGTGGGACGGAACATGGAACACAACGGAGGGAACTCTCATTGTGGAACGGAACATGGAACACACACGGAGAATGGAACTCTCATTGTGGAACAGAACATGGAACACGGAAGATGGAACTTGCATTGTGGAAAGCAACATGGAACACACACAGCGGATGTAACTCTCACTGTGGGACGAAACATGGAACACACATGGCGGATGGAACTCTCATTGTGGAACGGAACATGGAACACGACAGATGGAACTCTCATTGTGGAACGGAATATGGAACACACACGGCAGATGGAACTCACATCGTGGAACGGAACATGGAACACGGCGGATGGAACTCCTATTGTAGAACGGAACATGCAACAAACACGGTGGATGGAATTCTCATTGTGGAACGGAACATGGAACATGGTGGATGGAACACCCATTGTGGAACAGAATATGGAACACGGCGGGTGGAACTCTCATTGTGGAATGGAACATGGAACACGAAGGGTGGAACTCGCATTGTGCAACGCAGTATGGAACACGGCGGGCGGTACTCTCATTGTGGAAAGGAACATGGAACACGGCGGGTGGAATTCTCATTGTGGAAAGGAATGTGGAACACGGCGGGTGAAACTCCCATAATAGAACGGAAAATGGAACACGGCGGGTGGAACTCCCATTATGGAACGGAACATGGAATACGGCCAATGGAACTCTCATTGTGGAATGGAACATGGAACACACAAGGCAGATGGAACTCTCATTGTGGAATGAAAAATGGAACACACACGGCAGATGTAACTCTCATTGTGGAACACAACATGGAACACACACGGCGTACGGAACCCACTTTGTGTAACGGAACACGGAACACTGTGGGTGGAACCCTCATTGTGGAACGGAACATGGAACACGGTGGGTGGAACTCTCATTTTGGAAGGAAACATGGAACACGGCGGGTGGAACTCTCATTGTGGAAGGGAACATGAAACAAGCTGGGTGAATTTCCTATAATAGAATGGAACATGCAACTCGGCGGGTGGAAATCTCATATTAGAACGGAACATGGACACGGAGGGTGGAACTCCCATTGCGGAATGGAACATGGAACACGGCGGATGGAACTCCCATTGCGAAACGGAACATGGAACACGGCAGATGGAACTCCCATTCTGGAATGGAACATGGAACATGGCGAGTGGAACTCCCATTGTGGAACAGAACATGGAACACGGCGGGTGAAACTCTCATTGTGGAATGGAACAGGGAACACGGCAGATGGAACTCTCATAGTGGAACGAAACATGGAATACGGCAGATGGAACTCTAAACATAGAACGGAACATGGAACACCGTGTATGTAACTCTCATTGTGGAACGGAACATGGAACACGGCAAATGGAACTCTCAATGTGGAACGGAACATGGAACACACACGGCGGATGGAACTCTCATTGTGGAATGGAACATGGAACACACATGGCAGATGGAACTCTCATTGTGGAACGGAATATGGAACACGGTGGATGGAACTCTCATTGCGGAACGGAACATGGAACACGGCGGATGGAACTCCCATTGCAGAACGGAACATGGAACACGGCGGATGGAACTCCCATTGCGGAACGGAACATGGAACACGGCAGATGGAACTCACATTGTGGAACGGAACATGGAACACGGCAGATGGAACTCTCATTGTGAAACAGAATATGGAGCACGGTGGATGGAAGTCACATTGTGGAATGGAACATGGAACACGGCGGGTGGAACTCCCATAATAGAACAGAACATGGAAAACGGCAGGTGGATCTCCCATTATGGAATGGAACATGGAACAGGGCAGGGGGAACTCCCACTCTGGAACAGAACATGGAACACGGCGGGGGGAACTCCCAATGTGGAACGGAATATGTAACACGGTGGATAGAACTCCCATTGTGGAACGGAACATGGAACACGGTGGATGGTACTCCCATTGTGGAATGGAACATGGAACACCGCAGATGGAACTCCCATTGTGGAATGGATTATGGAACACGGCGGATGGAACACCCATTGTGGAACGGAACATGGAACACGGTGAATGGTACTCCCATTGTGGAACGGAACATGGAACACCGCAGATGGAACTCCCATTGTGGAATGGATTATGGAACACGGCGGATGGAACACCCATTGTGGAATGGAACATGGAACAGTGCGGATGAAACTCTCATTGTGGAACGGTAGATGAAACACGGCGGCTGGAACTCTCATTGTAGAACGGAAAATGGAACATGGCGGGTGGAACTCTCATTGTGGAACGGAACATGGAACACGGCGGGTGGAACTCCCATAATAGAACAGAACATGGAAAACGGCAGGTGGATCTCCCATTATGGAACGGAACATGGAACAGGGCAGGGGGAATTCCCACTATGGCACGGAACATGGAACACGGCAGGGGGAACTCTCACTGTGGAACGGAATATGTAACATGGCGGATGGAACACCCATTGTGGAACGGAACATGGAACACGGTGAATGGTACTCCCATTGTGGAACAGAACATGGAACACCGCAGATGGAACTCCCATTGTGGAATGGATTATGGAACACGGCGGATGGAACACCCATTGTGGAACAGAACATGGAACACCGCGGGTGGAACTCTCATTGTGGAACAGAAGATGGAACACGGCGGATGGAACTCCCATTGTAGAACGGAAAATGGAACATGGCGGGTGGAACTCTCATTGTGGAACGCAAAATAGAACACCACGGGTGGTACTCTCATTGTGAAACGGAACATGGAACACAGCGAGGGGAACTCTCATTGTGGAAAAGAACATAGAACAAACACGGCAGATGACACTCTCATTGAGGAACGGAACATTGAACACACACGGCTGATGGAACTCTCATTGTGCAACGGAACATGGCACACGGCGGATGGAGCTCTCATTGTGGAACGGAACAAGGAACACTCACGGAGGATGAAACTCTCATTGTAGAATGGAACATTTAACACACAAGGCGGATGGAACTGTCACTGTGGAATGGAACATGGAACAAACACGGCGCATGGAACTCTCATTATGGAACGGAACATGGAACAAGGTGGATGGAACTCTCATTGTGGAACGGAACATGGAACACAGCGGATGGAACTCCCATTGCGGAACGGAACGTGGAACACGGTGGATGGAACTCCCATTGCGGAACGGAACATGGAACACGGCAGATGGAACTCTCATTGTGAAACAGAACATGGAGCACGGTGGATGGAAGTCACATTGTGGAATGGAACATGGAACACGGCGGGTGGAAGTCTCATTATGGAACAGAACGTGAAACACGGCGGATTGAACTCTCATTGTGGAATGGAACATGGAACATACACGGCACATGGAACTCTCATTGTGGAACGGAACATGGAACAAGGTAGGTGAATCTATCATAGAACGGAATATGCAACATGGCGGGTGGAACTCCCATAATAGAATGGAACATGGAACACGGCAGGTGGAACTCCCTTTACGAAACGGAACACGGAACATGGCGGGTGGCACTCCCATTGTGGAACGGAACTTGGAACACTGTGGATGGAACTCCCATTGTGAAACGGAACGTGGAACATGGCGGATGGAACTCCCATTGCGGAACAGAACATGGAACACACACGGCGGATGGAAGTCTCATTGTGGAACGGAACATGGAACAGGGTGGATGGAACTCTCATTGTGGAATGCAATATGTAAGACAGCGCGTGGTACTCTCATTGTGGAATGGAAAATGGAACACGACGGGTGGAACTCTCATTGTGGAATGGAACATGGAACAAGGTGGGTGAATCTCCTATCATAGAACGGAATATGCAACATGGTGGGTGGAACTCCCATAATACAACAGAACATGGAACACGGTGGGTGGAACTCTCGTGAAACGGAACATGTCAAAAAACAAGACTCAGGTGGGTGGAGAAGATGGCGGAAGAGTAACACGTGGAGATCACCTTCCTTCCCACAGATACAGTACAAATACATCTACACGTGGGACTGCTCCTACAGAACACCCACTGAATGCTGGCAGAAAACGTCAGACCTCCCAAAAGGCAAGAAACTCCCCCCGTACTTGGGTAGGGCAAAAGAAAAAAGAAATAACAGAGACAAAAGAATAGGGACGGCACCTGCACCAGTGGGAGGGAGCTGTGAAGGAGGAAGGATTTCCATGCACTAGGAAGCCCCTTCTCGGGCAGAGACTGCGGGGGGCAGAGGGGGGAAGCTTCGGAGCCACGGAGGAGAGCACGGCCACAGGGGTGCGGAGGGCAAAGCGGAGAGATTCCCGCACGGAGGATCAGTGCCGAGCAGCACTCACCAGCCGGAGAGGCTTGTCTGCTCACCCGCCGGGGCGGGCGGGGCTGGGAGCTGAGGCTCAGCTTCGGTCGGATCGCAGGGAGAGGACTGGGGTTGGCGGCGTGAACACAGCCTGAAGGGGTTAGTGCACCACAGCTGGCTGGGAGGGAGACCGGGAAAAAGTCTGCAGCTGCCGAAGAGGCAAGAGACTTTTTCTTGCCTCTTTGTTTCGCGGCGCGCAAGGAGAGGGGATTCAGAGCGCCGCCTAAACGAACTCCAGAGACGGGAGCAAGCCGCGGTGATCAGCGCGGACCCCAGAGACGGGCGTGAGAGGCTGGGGCTGCTGCTGCCGCCTCCAAAAATCCTGTGTGCGAGCACAGGTCACTCTCCACACCGCCCCTCCTGGGAGCCTGTGCCGCCCGCCACTGCCAGGGTCCCGTGATCCAGGGACAACTTCCCCGGGAGAACGCACCGCGCGCCTCAGGCTGCTGCAACATCACGCCGGCCTCTGACGCCGCAGGCTCGCCCCGCCTCCTCTGTACCCCTCCCTCCCCGCGGCCTGGGTGAGCCAGAGCCCCCGAAGCAGCTGCTCCTTTAACCCCGTCCTGTCTGGGCAGGGAACAGACGCCCTCAGGCCACCTACACGCAGAGGCGGGTCCAAATCCAAAGCTGATCCCCAGGAGCTGTGCGAACAGAGAAGAGAAGGGGAAGTCTCTCCCAGCAGCCTCAGAAGCAGCGGATTAAAACTCCACAAACAACTTGATGTGATGCATCTGTTGAATACCTGAATAGACAACGAATCATCCCAAATTCAGGAGGTGGACTTTGGGAGCAGGATATATTAATTTTTCCCCTTTTCCCTTTTTTGTGAGTGTATAGGTGTACACTTCTGGGTGAGATTTTGTCTGTATAGCTTTGCTTTATAATAGCTTTATTTTACTTCACTATATTATAGCCTCTTTCTTTCTTTCTTTCTTTCTTTCTTTCTATTGTTTCTCCCTTTTACTCTGAGCCGTGTGGACGAAAGGCTCTTGGTGCTCCAGCCAGGCATCAGGGCCGTACCTCTGAGGTGGGAGAGCCAACTTCAGGACACTGGTCCACAAGAGACCTCCCAGCTCCACGTAATACCAAACGGCAAAAATCTCTCAGAGATCTCCATCTCAACATCAAGACCCAGCATCACTCAATGACCAGCAAACTACAGTGCTGAACACCCTATGCCAAACAACTAGCAAGACAGGAACACAGCCCCATCCATTAGCAGAGAGGCTGCCTAAAATCATAATAAGCCCACAGACACCCCAAAATACACCACCAGACGTGGACGTGCCCACCAGAAAGACAAGATCCAGCCTCATCCACCAGAACTCAGGCACTAGTTCCCTCCACCAGGAAGCCTACACAACCCACTGAACCAACCTTAGCCACTGGGGACAGATACCAAAAACAACGGGAACTACGAACCTGCAGCCTGTGAAAAGGAGACCCCAAACACAGTAAGATAAGCAAAATGAGACGACAGAAAAACACACAGCAGATGAAGGAGCAGGGTCAAAACACACCGGACTTAACAAATGAAGAGGAAATAGGTAGTCTACCGGAAAAAGAATCCAGAATAATGATAGTAAGGATGATCCAAAATCTAGGAAATAGAATAGACAAAATGCAAGAAACATTTAACAAGGACGTAGAAGAACTAAAGAGGAACCAAGCAACGATGAAAAACACAAGAAATGAAATTAAAAATACTCTAGATGGGATCAATAGCAGAATAACTGAGGCAGAAGAACGGATAAGTGACCTGGAAGATAAAATAGTGGAAATAACTACTGCAGAGCAGGATAAAGAAAAAAGAATGAAAAGAACTGAGGACAGTCTCAGAGACCTCTGGGACAACATTAAACGCACCAACATTCGAATTATAGGGGTCCCAGAAGAAGAAGAGAAAAAGAAAGGGACTGAGAAAATATTTGAAGAGATTATAGTTGAAAACTTCCCTAATATGGGAAAGGAAATAGTTAATCAAGTCCTGGAAGCACAGAGAGTCCCATACAGGATAAACCCAAGGAGAAACACGCCAAGACACATGTTAATCAAACTGTCAAAAATTAAATATAAGGAAACCATATTAAAAGCAGCAAGGGAAAAACAACAAATAACACACAAGGGAATCCCCATAAGGTTAACATCTGATCTTTCAGCAGAAACTCTGCAAGCCAGAAGGGAGTGGCAGGATATACTTAAAGTGATGAAGGAGAAAAACCTACAACCAAGATTACTCTACCCAGCAAGGATCTCATTCAGATGTGATGGAGAAATTAAAATCTTTACAGACAAGCAAAAGCTGAGAGAGTTCAGCACCACCAAACCAGCTTTACAACAAATGCTAAAGGAACTTCTCTAGGCAAGAAACACAAGAGAAGGAAAACACCTACAATAACAAACCCAAAACATTTAAGAAAATGGGAATGGGAACATACATATCGATAATTACCTTGAATGTAAATGGATTAAATGCTCCCACCAAAACACACAGGCTGGCTGAATGGATACAAAAACAAGACCCATATATATGCTGTCTACAAGAGACCCACTTCAGACCTAGAGACACATACAGACTGAAAGTGAGGGCATGGAAAAAGATATTCCATGCAAATGGAAATCAAAAGAAAGCTGGAGTAGCAATTCTCATATCAGACAAAATAGACTTTAAAATAAAGACTATTACAAGAGACAAAGAAGGACACTATATAATGATCAAGGGATCGATCCAAGAGGAAGGTATAACAATTGTAAATATTTATGCACCCAACATAGGAGCACCTCAATACATAAGGCAAATACTCAATACATAAGGCAAATACTAACTAATAGGAGCACCTCAATACATAAGGCAAATTTCCCCATAACAGGGGAAATCGACAGCAACACAATCATAGTAGGGGACTTTAACACCCCACTTTCACCAATGGACAGATCATCCAAAATGAAAATAAATAAGGAAACACAAGCTTTAAATGATACATTAAACAAGATGGACTTAATTGATATTTATAGGACATTCCACCCAAAAACAACAGAATACACATTCTTCTCAAGTGCTCATGGAACATTCTCCAGGATAGATCATATCTTGGGTCACAAATCAAGCCTTGGTAAATTTAAGAAAATTGAAATCGTATCAAGTATCTTTTCCGACCACAACGCTATGAGACTAGATATCAATTACAGGAAAAGATCTGTAAAAAATACAAACACATGGAGGCTACACAATACACTACTTAATAACGAAGTGATCACTGAAGAAATCAAAGGGGAAATCAAAAAATACCTAGAAACAAATGACAATGGAGATACGACGACCCAAAACCTATGGGACGCAGCAAAAGCAGGGCTAAGAGGGAAGTTTATAGCAATACAAGCCTACCTCAAGAAACAGGAAACATCTCGAATAAACAACCTAACCTTGCACCTAAAGCAATTAGAGAAAGAAGAACAAAAAAAACCCAAAGCCAGCAGAAGGAAAGAAATCATAAAGATTAGGTCAGAAATAAATGAAAAAGAAATGAAGGAAACAATAGCAGAAATCAATGAAACTAAAAGCTGGTTCTTTGAGAAGATAAACAAAATTGATAAACCATTAGCCAGACTCATCAAGAGAAAAAGGGAGAAGACTCAAATCAATAGAATTAGAAATGAAAAAGGAGAAGTAACCACTGACACTGCAGAAATACAAACGATCATGAGAGATTACTACAAGCAACTCTATGCCAATAAAATGGACAACCTGGAAGAAATGGACAGAGTCTTAGAAATGCACAACCTGCCGAGACTGAACCAGGAAGAAATAGAAAATATGAACAGACCAATCACAAGCACTGAAATTGAAACTGTGATTAAAAACCTTCCAACAAACAAAAGCCCAGGACCAGATGGCTTCACAGGCGAATTCTATCAAACATTTAGAGAAGAGCTAACACCTATCCTTCTCAAACTCTTCCAAAGTATTGCAGAGGGAGGAACACTCCCCAACTCATTCTACGAGGCCACCATCACACTGATACCAAAACCAGACAAAGATGTCACAAAGAAAGAAAACTACAGGCCAATATCACTGATGAGCATAGATGCAAAAATCCTCAACAAAATACTAGCAAACAGAATCCAACAGCACATTAAAAGGATCATACACCATGATCAAGTGGGGTTTATCCCAGGAATGCAAGGATTCTTCAATATACGCAAATCAATCAATGTGATACACCATATTAACAAATTGAAGGAGAAAAACCATATGATCATCTCAATAGATGCAGAGAAAGTTTTCGACAAAATTCAACACCCATTTATGATAAAAGCCCTGCAGGAAGTAGGCATAGAGGGAACTTTCCTCAACATAATAAAGGCCATATATGACAAACCCACAGCCAACATTGTCCTCAATGGTGAAAAACTGAAACCATTTCCACTAAGATCAGGAACAAGACAAGGTTGCCCACTCTCACCACTATTATTCAACATAGTTTTGGAAGTGTTAGCCACAGAAATCAGAGAAGACAAAGAAATAAAAGGAATCCAAATCGGAAAAGAAGAAGTAAAGCTGTCACTATTTGCAGATGACATGATACTATACATAGAGAATCCTAAAGATGCTACCAGAAAACTACTAGAGCTAATCAATGAATTTGGTAAAGTAGCAGGATACAAAATTAATGCACAGAAATCTCTTGCATTTCTATACACTAATGACGAAAAATCTGAAAGTGAAATTAAGAAAACACTCCCGTTTACCATTGCAACAAAAAGAATAAAATATCTAGGAATAAACCTACCTAAGGAGACAAAAGACCTGTATGCAGAAAATTATAGGACACTGATGAAAGAAATTAAAGATGATACAAATAGATGGAGAGATATACCATGTTCCTGGATTGGAAGAATCAACATTGTGAAAATGACTCTACTACCCAAAGCAATCTACAGATTCAATGCAATCCCTATCAAACTACCACTGGCATTTTTCACAGAACTAGAACAAAAAATTTCACAATTTGTATGGAAACACAAAAGACCCCGAATAGCCAAAGCAATCTTGAGAACGAACAATGGAGCTGGGCGAATCAGGCTCCCTGACTTCAGACTATATTACAAAGCTTCAGTAATCAAGACAGTTTGGTACTGGCACAAAAACAGAAATATAGATCAATGGAACAGGATAGAAAGCCCAGAGATAAACCCACACACATATGGTCACCTTTTCTTTGATAAAGGAGGCAAGCATATACAGTGGAGAAAAGACAGCCTCTTCAATAAGTGGTGCTGGGAAAATTGGACAGGTACATGTAAAAGTATGAAATTAGAACACTCCCTGACACCATGCACAAAAATAAACTCAAAATGGATTAAAGACCTAAGTGTAAGGCCAGACACTATCAAACTCTTAGAGGAAAACATAGGCACAACACTCTATGACATACATCACAGCAAGATTCTTTTTGACCCAGCTCCCAGAGAAATGGAAATAAGAACACAAATAACAAATGGGACCTAAGGAAACTTAAAAGCTTTTGCACAGCAAAGGAAACCATAAACAAGACCAAAAGACAACCATCAGAATGGGAGAAAATATTTGCAAATGAAGCAACTGACAAAGGATTAATCTCCAAGATTTACAAGCAGCTCATGCAGCTCAATAACAAAAAAACGAACAACCCAATCCAAAAATGGGCAGAAGACCTAAATAGACATTTCTCCAAAGAAGATATACAGATGGCCTACAGACACATGAAAGAATGCTCAACATCATTAATCATTAGAGAAATGCAAATCAAAACTACAATGAGATATCATCTCACACCGGTCAGAATGGCCATCATCAAAAAATCTAGAAACAATAAATGCTGGAGAGGGTGTGGAGGAAAGGGAACACTCTTGCACTGTTGGTGGGAATGTAAATTGATACAGCCACTATGGAGAACAGGATGGAGGTTCCTTAAAAAACTACAAATAGAACTACCATACGACCCAGCAATCCCACTACTGGGCATATACCCTGAGAAAACCATAGGTCAAAAAGAGTCATGTACCAAAATGTTCATTGCAGCTCTATTTACAATAGCCAGGACATGGAAGCAACCTAAATGTCCATCGACAGATGAATGGATAAAGAAGATGTGGCACATATATACAATGGAATATTACTCAGCCATAAAAAGAAATGAAATGGAGGTATTTGTAATGAGGTGGATGGAGTTAGAGTCTGTCATACAGAGTGAAGTAAGTCAGAAAGAGAAAAACAAATACAGTATGCTAACACATATATACGGAATCTAAGGGGGGAAAAAAAGGCCATGAAGAACCTAGTGGCAAGACGGGAATAAAGACACACACCTACTAGAGAATGGAATTGAGGATATGGGGAGGGGGTGGGGTGAGATGTGACAGGGTAAGAGAGTGTCATGGACATATATACACTACCAAATGTAAAATAGATAGCTAGTGGGAAGCAGCCGCATAGCACAGGGAGATCAGCTTGGTGCTTTGTGACCACCTAGAGGGGTGGGATGGGGAGGGTGGGAGGGAGGGAGATGCAAGAGGGAAGAGAAATGGGAACATATTGTATATGTATAACTGATACACTTTGTTAAAAAGCAGAAGCTAACACACCATTGTAAGGCAATTATACTTCAATAAAGATGTTTAAAAAAAAAAAGAAACAGAACATGGAACACAGCAGGTGGAACTCGCATTGTGCAACGCAATATGGAACACAGCAGGTGGTACTCTCATTGTGGAACGGAACATGCAACACAGTGGGTGGAACTCTCATCGTGGAACGCAACATGGAACACGCCGGGTGGAACTCTCATTGTGGAATGGAACTTGGAACACGGAGGGTGGAATTCTCATTCTGGAATGGAACATGGAACAAGCTGGGTGAATTTCCTGTACTAGAACGGATCATGCCACATGGGTCAAACTCCCATCATGGAACGGAACATGGAACACAGCAGATGGAACTCCTATTGGGGAACGGAATATGGAACACAATGGATGGAACAACCATTGTGGAACGGAACATGGAACACGGCAGGTGGAACTCTAATTGTGGAATGGAACATGGAACACGGAGGGTGGAACTCTCATTGTGGAATGGAACATGGAACACTGCGGGTGGTACTCTCCTTGTGGAACAGAACGTGGAACACGGCAGATGGAACTCTCATTGTGGAAAGCAAAATCGAACACACACGGCGGATGGAACTCTCATTGTGGAACGGAACATGGAACACGGCGGGTGGAACTCCCATTGTGGAACGGAACATGGAACATGGCGGGTGGAACTCTCATAGTGGAACGGAACATGGAACAATGCAGATGGAACTCTCATTGGGGAACGGAACACGGAACACGGCGCATGGAACTCTTATCGTGGAATGGAATGTGGACCACACTCGGTGGATGGAGCTCTCATTGTGGAACGGAACATGGAACACACACAACGATGGAACTCTAATTGTGGCACGCAACATGGAACACGGTGGGTGGAACTCCCATAATAGAATAGAACATGGAAAACGGTGGGTGGAACTCCCATTATGGAAGGAAACATGGAACACGGCGGGTGGAACTCTCATTGTGAAATGGAACATGGAAAACGGCAGGTGGAACTCTCACTGCGCAACGCAATATGGAACACGGCAGGTGGTACTCTCATTGTGGAACGGAACATGCAACACGGTGGGTGGAACTCTCATTGTGGAATGGAACTTGGAACACGGCGGGTGGAATTCTCATTCTGGAACGGAACATGGAACAAGCTGGGTGAATTTCCTGTACTAGAACGGATCATGCAACATGGCGGGTGAAAATCCCATAGTAGAACGGAACGTGGCCACCGCGGGTGGAACTCCCAGTATGGAACGGAACATGGAACACAGCAGATGGAACTCCTATTGGGGAATGAAATATGGAAAACAATGGATGGAACACCCATTGTGGAACGGAACATGGAACACGGCGGGTGGAGCTCTCATTGTGGAACGGAACATGGAATATGGCGGGTGGAACTCTCATTGTGGAACGCAACATGGAACACTGTGGGTGGTACTCTCCTTGTGGAACGGAACATGGAACACGGAGGGTGGAATTCTCATTGTGGAACGGAACATGGAACAAGGTTGGTGAAACCCCTATAATAGAACGGAACATAGAATACGGCGGGTGGAACTCCCATAATAGAAAGAAATATGGAACACGGCAGGTGGGAATCACATACTGGAACAGAACATGGAGCACGGGAGGGGGAACTTCTATTATGGAATGGTACATGGAACACGGTGGGGGGAACTCCAACTGTGGAACGGAACATAGAACAAGGCGGACGGAACTCCCATTGTGGAATGGAACATGGAACAAACACGGTGGACGGAACTCCCATTATGAAACGGAACATGGAACACGGCGGATGGAACTCTCATTGTGGAATGGAACATGGAACACACACGGCGGATGGAACTCTCATTGTGGAATGGAACATGGAGCACACATGGTGGATGGAACACTCATTGTGGAACGGAACATCAAACACGTTGAATGGAACTCTCATTGTGGAACGTAACAAGGAACACGGTGGGTGGAACACCAATAATGAAAAAGAATATGGAACACAGCAGGAGAAACTCCTATTATGGAACGGAACATGGAAAATGGTGGGGGGAACTCCCACCGTGGAACAGAACATGGAACACGGCGGATGGAACACCCATCGGGAACGGAACATGCAACACGGTGGGTGGAACTCTCATTGTGGAATGGAACATGGAACACGGCGGATGGAACTCTCATTCTGGAAAGGAACATGGAACACACACGGCGGATGGAACTCTCATTTTCGAACGGAACATGGAAAAAGGTTGGTGGAACTCCTATAATAGAACGGAACATGGAATACGGTGGGTGGAACTCCCATAATAGAACGGAACATGGAACACATCGGATGGAACTCCCATTATGGAACGGAACATGAAACACGGCGGGTGGCACTCCCATTGTGGAACGGAACATGGAACACGGCGGATGGAACTCCCATTGTGAAACGGAACATGGAACACGGCAGACGGAACTCCCATTGCGGAACGGAACATGGAACTCGGTGGATGGAACTCCCATTGTGGAACGGAACATGGAACATGGCCGGTGGAACTCCAATTCAGGAACAGAACATAGAAAATGGCGGGAGGAACTCCCATTGTGGAACGGAACATGGAACAAACACGGCGGATGGAACTCTTATTGAGGAATGGAACATGGAACACACACGGCTGATGGAACTCTCTTTGTGGAACGGAACATGGAAAACGGCGGATAGAAAACCCATGGTGGAACGTAACATGGAACACGGCGAGTGGAACTCTCATTGTCGAACGGAACATGGAACACGGCGGAAGCAACTCTCATAGTGGAACAGAACATGGAACATGGCAGATAGAACTCTAATAGTGGAACAGAACATGCAACACAGCGGATGGAACTCTCATTGTGGAACGGAACATGGAACACGGCGGGTGGAATTCTCATTGTGGAATGGAACATGGAACAAGAGGGGTGAATCTCCTATAATAGAACGGAACGTGCAACACGGCGGGTGGCACTCCCATTCTGGAATGGAACACGGAACACTGTGGATGGAACTGCCATTGTGAAACGGAACATGAAGCACAGCGGATGGAACTCCCATTGTGGAATGGAACATGGAACACGGCGGATGGAACTCCCTTTGTGGAACGGAACATGGAATACGGCACGTGGAACTCCCATTCTGGAATGATACATGGAACACGGCAGGTGGAACTCCCATTCTGGAACGGAACATGGAACACGGCGGGTGGAACTCTCATTGTCGAACGGAACATGGAACACGGCGGATGCAACTCTCACAGTGGAATGGAACATGGAATATGGCAGATGGAACTCTAATAGTGGAACGGAACATGGAACACAGCGGATGAAACTCTCATTGTGGAACGGAACATGGAAAACGGTGGTTGGAACTCTCATTGTGGAACAGAACATGGAACAAGGTGGGTGAAACTCCAATAATAGAACGGAACATGGAAAATGCCGATTGGAACTCCCATAATAGAACGAAACATGGAACACGGCGGGTGGAACTCCCATTACGGAATGGAACATGGAACATGGTGGGTGGCACTCCCATTGTGGAACGGAACATGGAACACAGCGGATGGAACTCCCATTGTGAAATGGAACATGGAACTCGGCGGATGGAACACCCATTGCGGAAAGGAACATGGAACACTGCGGATGGAACTCACATTGAGGAACGGAACATGGAACACGGAAGGTGGAACACCCATTCTGGAACAGAACGTAGAAAACGGCAGGTGGAACTCCCATAATATAATGGAACATGGAACACACACGGCAGATGGAACTCTCATTGTGGAACGGATCATGGAACACGGCGGAAGGAACTCTCATTGTGGAAAGGAACATGGAACACAGCGGATGGAACTCTAATAGTGGACCGGAACATGGAACATGGCAGATGGAACTCTTATTGTGGATCGGAACATAGAACATGGTAGATGGAAATCTCACTGAGTAATGGAACATGAAACACACACGGCGGATGGAACTCTCATTGTGCAACGGAGCATGGCACACGGGGGATGGAACTCTCATTGTGGAACGGAACATGGAACACACATGGAGGATGGAACTCACATTGTAGAACGGAACATGGAACACACACGGCGTATGGAACTCTCATTGGGGAATGGAACATGGAACACACACGGCGGATGGAACTCTCATTGGGGAATGGAACATGGAACACACACAGCGGATGGAACTCTCATTGTGGAATGGAACACGGAGCACGGGGGATGAAACTCTTATTGTGGAACGGAACATGGAGCACACACAGCGGATGGAACACTCATTGTGGAACGGAACATCAAACACGTCGAATGGAAGTCTCATTGTGGAACGTAACAAGGAACACGGCGGGTAGAACTCCCATAATGGAACAGAACATGGAACACAGCAGGGGAAACTCCTATTATGGAACGGAACATGGAAAACGGCGGATGGAACACACATCGTGGAACGGAACCTGCAACACAGTGGGTGGAACTCTCATTGTGGAACAGAACATGGAACACAGCGGGTGGAACTCTCATTGTGGAACGCAATATGTAAGACAGCACGTGGTACTCTCATTGTGGAACGGAAAATGGAACACGGCAGGTGGAATTCTCATTGTGGAACGGAACATGGAACAAGGTGGGTGAATCTCCTATCATAGAACGGAATATGCAACATGGCAGGTGGAACTCCCATAATAGAATGAAACATGGAACATGTCGGATGGAACTCCCTTTAAGGAACGGAACATGGAACACGGCGGGTGGAACTCCCATTGTGGAACGGAACATGGAACACTGTGGATGGAACTCCCATTGTGAAATGGAACGTAGAACACGGTGGATGGAAATCCCATTGCGGAACGGAACATGGAACACACACGGCGGATGGAAGTCTCATTGTGGAAAGCAACATGGAACAGGGCGGGTGGAACTCCCACTGTGGAACAGAACATGGAACACGGCGGGTTAAACTCTCATTGTGGAATGGAACATGGAACACGGCAGATGGAACTCTCATAGTAGAACGGAACATGGAACACGGCAGGTGGAACTCCCATTCTGAATCAGAACATGGAACACGGCGGATGGAACTCTCATTATGAAATGGAACATGGAACACGGCGGGGGGAACTCCCACTGTTGAACGGAATATGGATAACGACGAATGGAACTCTCATTTTGGAACGGAACATGGAACACGGTGGATGGAACTCCAAATGTGGAACGGAACATCGAACACGCAGGGTGCAAATCTCAATGTGGAACGGAACATGAAACACGGCGGGAGGAACTCCTATTGTTGTACGGAACATGAAACACGGCGGGTGAAACTCTCATTGTGGAATGGGACATGGAACACGGTGGATGGAACTCCAATTGTGGAACGGAACATGGAACATGGTGGATGGAACTCTCATTGTGGAACGCAACATGGAACACTGCGGGTGGTACTCTCATTGTGGAACGGGACATGGAACACGGCAAGTGGAACTCCCATTCTGAAATGAAACATAGAACACGGCGGGTGGAACTCCCACTGTGGAACAGAACATGGAACAGAGCGGGTTAAACTCTCATTGTGGAATGGAACATGGAACACGGCAGATGTAACTCTCATAGTAGAACGGAACACGGAACACGGCAGGTGGAACTCCCATTCTGAAACGGAACATGGAACACGGTGGATGGAACTCTCATTATGAAACGGAACATGGAATACGGCGGATGGAAGTCTCATTGTGTAACGGAACATGGAACACGGTGGGTGGAACGCTCATTGTGGAACGGATCATGGAACACGGTGGGTGGAACTCTCATTGTGGGAGGAAACATGGAACACGGAGGGTGGAACTCTCATTGTGGAAGGGAACATGGAAGAAGCTGGGTGAATTTCCTATAATAGAACGTAACATGCAACACGGCAGGTGGAAATCCCAAAATAGAATGGAACATGGACACGGCGGGTGGAACTCTCATTATGGAACGGAACATGGAACACGGCAGATGGAACTCCAATTGCGAAACGGAACATGAAACATTGCAGATGGAACTCCCATTGCGGAATGGAACATGGAACACGGCAGATGGAACTCTCATTCTGGAAAGGAACATGGAACACACACGGCAGATGGAACTCTCATTGTCGAACGGAACATGGAAAAAGGTTGGTGAAACTCCTATAATAGAACGGAACATGGAATACGGTGGGTGGAACTCCCATAATAGAACGGAACATGGAACACAGCGGATGGAACTCCCATTATGGAACAGAACATGAAACACAGCGGGTGGCACTCCCATTGTGGAACGGAACATGGAACATGGCGGATGGAACTCCCATTGTGAAACGGAACATGGAACACGGCAGATGGAACTCCCATTGCGGAACGGAACATGGAATTCGGTGGATGGAAGTCCCATTGTGGAACGGAACATGGAACACAGCAGGAGGAATGCCAATTCAGGAACAGAACATAGAAAATGGCGGGTGGAACTCCCATTGTGGAACGGAACATGGAACACGGTGGGTGGAACTCTCATTGTGGAACAGAACATGGAACATGGTGGATGGAAGTCTCATAGTGGAATACAACATGGAACACAGCGGATGGGACTCTAATAGTGGACCGGAACATGGAACATGGCAGATGGAACTCTTATTGTGGATCGGAACATAGAACACGGTAGATGGAAATCTCATTGAGTAACGGAACATGAAACACACACGGCGGATGGAACTCTCATTGTGCAACGGAGCATGGCACACGGGGGATGGAACTCTCATTGTGGAACGGAACATGGAACACAACAGGTGGAACTCCCATTCTGGAATGGAACATGGAACACGGCGGGTGGAACTCCCTTTAAGGAACGGAACATGGAACACGGCGGGTGGCACTCCCATTGTGGAACGGAACATGGAACACTGTGGATGGAACTCCCATTGTGAAATGGAACGTAGAACATGGCAGATGGAAATCCCATTGCGGAATGGAACATGGAACACACACGGCAGATGGAAGTCTCATTGTGGAATGCAACATGGAACAGGTCGGGTGGAACTCTCATTGTGGAACGGAACATGGAACACGGTTGGTGGAACTCCCATAACAGAACGGAACATGGCACACGGCGGGTGGAACTCCCATAATATAACGGAACATGGAACTCTCACGGCAGATGGAACTCTCATTGTGGACGGAACATGGAACACTCAAGGCAGATGGAAATCTCATTGTAGAACGGATCATGGAACACGGTTGAAGGAACTCTCATTGTGGAAAGGAACATGGAACATGGTGGATGGAACTATCATTGTGGAAAGAAATATGGAACACGGCGGATGGAACTCTCGTTGTGGAACGGAACATGGAACACGACGGATGGAAGTCTCATTGTAGACGAGAACATGTACCATGGCATGTTGAACTCTCATTGTAGAAGAGAAAATGGAACACATTGGGTGGAACTCTCAATGTGGAATGGAAAATGAAACACAGCGTGTGGAACTCTATTTCCAGAACGGAACATGGAACACAGCGGATGGAACTCCCTTTGTGGAACGGAACATGGAATACGGCGGGTGGAAATTCCAAAATACAACAGAATATGGAACACGGCGGGTGGAACTCCCATTATGGAAGGAAACATGGAACACGGCAGTTGGAACTCCCATTGCGGGACGGAACATGGAACATGGCGGGTGGAATTGTCATTGTGGAACAGAACATGGAACACGGCAGGAGGAACTCCCATTGTGGAACGGAACATGGAACATGGCGGGTGGAACTCTCATTGTGGAACGGAACATGGAACACAACAGGTGGAACTCCCATTCTGGAATGGAACATGGAACACGGCGGGTGGAACTCTCATTGTGGAACGGAACATGAAACATGACGGGAGGATCTCCCATGGTGGAACGGAATGTGGAACACGGCAGGTGCAACTCTCATTGCGGGACGGAACAGGGAACACTGCGGGTGGTAATCTCATTGTGGAACGGGACATGGAACACGGCGGGTGGCACTCCCATTGTGGAACGGAACATGGAACATGGCAGATGGAACTCCCATTGCGGAACGGAACATGGAACTCGGCAGGTGGAACTCCAATTCAAGAACAGAACATAGAAAATGGCGGGTGGAACTCCCACTGTGGAACGGAACATGGAACACCGCAGGTGGAACTCTCATTGTGGAACGGAACATGGCACACGGCGGATGGAGCTCTCATTGTGGAACGGAACAAAGAACACTCACGGAGGATGAAACTCTCATTGTAGAATGGAACATTTAACACACAAGGCGGATGGAACTGTCACTGTGGAATGGAACATGGAACAAACACGGCGGATGGAACTCTCATTACGGAACGGAACATGGAACACAGTGGATGGAGCTCTCATTGTGAAACAGAACATGGAGCACGGTGGATGGAAGTCACATTGTGGAATGGAACATGGAACACGGCGGGTGGAACTCCCATAATAGAACAGAACATGGAAAACGGCAGGTGGCTCTCCCATTATGGAACGGAACATGGAACAGGGCAGGGGGAACACCCATTGTGGAACGGAACATGGAACACGGTGGATGGTACTCCCATTGTGGAACGGAACATGGAACACCGCAGATGGAACTCACATTATGGAATGGATTATGGAACACTGCGGATGGAACACCCGTTGTGGAACGGAACATGGAACACCGCGGGTGGAACACTCATTGTGGAACAGAAGATGGAACACGGCGGATGGAACTCTCATTGTGGAACGGAACATGGAACACGGCGGGTGGAACTCCCATAATAGAACAGAACATGGAAAACGGCAGGGTGATCTCCCATTATGAAACGGAACATGGAACAGGGCAGGGGGAACTCCCACTACGGAACGGAACATGGAACACGGCGGGGGGAACTCCCACTGTGGAACGGAATATGTAACACGGCGGATGGAACTCCCATTGTGGAACGGAACATGGAACACAGTGGATGGTACTCCCATTGTGGAACGGAACATGGAACACCACAGATGGAACTCCCATTGTGGAATGGATTATGGAACACGGCAGATGGAACACCCATTGTGGAACAGAACATGGAACATGGCGGGTGGAACTCTCATTGTGGAACGGAACATGGAACACTCACGGAGGATGGAACTCTCATTGTAGAACGGAACATGGAACACAGCGGGTGGAACTCTCATTGCAGAATGGAACATGGAACACGGCGGATGGAAGTCTCATTGTAGAAGAGAACATGGAACACGGCGTGTGGAACTCTCATTGTAGAAGAGAACACGGAACACAGCGGGTGGAACTCTCATTGCGGAACGGAACATGGAACACGGTGAGGGGAACTCTCATTGTGGAACGGAACATGGAACACGGCAGGTGGAACTCCCATTCTGGAATGGAACATGGAACATGGCGGGTGGAACTCTCATTGTGGACACAACATGGAACACAGCAGGTGGAACTCTCATTGTGGAACGGAACATGGAACACGGCGAGTGGAACTCTCATTGTGGACACAACATGGAACACGGCAGGTGGAACTCTCATTGTGGATACAACATGGAACACGGCAGGTGGAACTCTCATTGTGGAATGGAACATGGAACACGGCGGGTGGAACTCTTTTTGTGGAATGGAACATGGAACACACACGGCGGATGGAACTCTCATTGTGGAATGGAACATGGAACACTCACGGCGGATGGAACTCTCATTGTGGAATGGAACATGGAACACGGCAGAAGGAACTCTCATTGTGGAACGGAACATGGAACACGGCCGGTGGAACTCTCCTAGAAGAGAACATGGAACACGGCGGGTGGAATTCTCATTGTAGAAGAGAACATGGAACACGGTGGTTGGAACTCTCATTGTGGAATGGAACATGGAACATGGCGGTTGGAACTCTCATTGAGGAACGGAACATGGAACACAGCAGATGGAACTCTCATTATAGAACAGAACATGGAACACAGCGGATGGAACTCTCATTAGAGAACAGAACATGGAACACCAACCTTTGGTTCTCACAGCTGCGAAGTCCCACCCTGTATTGTTAGATGCCTCTGCCCCTGACTGTGTGGAATAAGAGGCAACTCCCCAGGAACCGCCTCTGCTGTTCTGAAACAGATCCCTAATAACTTTCCATTTTAAGGGTGTCACTGCTTAATCCGATAGGAATGGATGGGTGTGGAAAGCAACAAACAAGACAGGTATCGGGAAATAACACAAGTTGCAGAGCTCTCCTGACAGTAGACACATATTATAATACCTACCTCCCAGGGTTTTATGGAGGACTCAGCAAAGGCCTGGCATCCGGGAAGCACTCAGGTAAATAACCACTATCAACAGTAACAACCTGAACTTGTTATCACTTCATTTAAGAAATACTCTTTCCATACCTTCTAGTTACCAGCAATGGTGTAATGGCTTTACTTAGATCATCCTACCCATAATACTTACAAGGAAGAAACTATTAGCACATGGACAGTTTATAAGTTTAAAAAACTGAGCTTCAGTGAAATTCAAATACTTGCCAAGGGCAGGCTACACAGCAGAAGAACAGGATTCAAACCTGCAGCCGCTGCAGCAAAGGAAACGCAGCTCGGTACACTGGGAAGAGTTTCACACCCCAGCATCTCTGCTATTTACCCTTTGGTGGCCAGGAGCCCATAATTCAACCTCCCTGAGGCCCGAGTTCCTCATATAAGATGAGGGGGCTAGAGGAGAGTATGTCTGGCTCTAAAATTCCAGAACCCTCATTTGTTATCCCCTCTGCAACCTTCCTCCAAGACAAGTGGTGGTGATTCGTCATTACCTTAAGATTTTTTTTAATGTTATTTAAGAAAAAAAGAAAGGACTTCCCTGGTAGTCCAGTGGTTAAGACTCCCCGCTTCCAACGCAGGGGGTGTGGGTTGGATCCCTGGTTGGGGAACTAAGATCCCACATGCCGCGCAGCGTGGCCAAAAAATAAAAATTAAAAAAAAAAGAGAGAAAAAGAAGATTACCTCTCAAACTGAGTGTTTCCCATTATAAAACCCCATTTTCTCGCTAAATACCGGATTAATGTTGTTTAAATTGCGTTGCTGGAATGAGAGGGGGGAGAGGAGAAGTAGTGAACTTCTACTAAGCAAAAAATGCTCATCAGCTGGGGAAACAGATACAAATTAATGAGGAAGACACGCTAAAAAACAATCACGTCAGGCCAGCTTTCTCTAAAATTATGTTATTAACACAACACAGTGAAACAGCAACTGGTTGCAAGTGGAGAACAAAGGAGAACAATGAAGGAGAAAAAGCAGTGGTCTGTTTACTCATAGAATCCCAAGAATGAGGAGCGGAAAGGAAACCCGGCCAGCAGAACATCCTCCATAAGTAACCAAAATAATAGGAACAGCAACTGTTAAGGGTTTTCCATATATTAGCTCATTTAATCCTCACAACCCAGGAATTTAGACACTATCTCCATTTTATTGCTAAGGAAACTACATCTAGAGAGGTTTGCTTCCTTGCCCACACAGTAAATGACAGTGTCAGGATCTGAACCCAGATCTGACATCAAATCTTGTCCTCACAACCTCCACATCATCCTGTGTCACTCTGACCGGCCTCTGGTACACGCTACCTCAGAATGTGGCCCAATTCCATGGTAGATGTCTTTTTGCTACAAGGTGTCTTTTTGCTACAAGGTATCTTTTTAAATTGAACTGAATATGCCTTCTTGAAAACTTTGTGCAAAAAGCACTGACTCTGCCTTTTCCCCACCCCCCAACCCTGTGACCCTGGTGTCCCACAGAACCAAACATCTCCCTCTTCCCCAAGGCAGCCCTTCAGGGATTTAAATGGATCACGCTGACACTTGTCTTCTCCAGGATAAAAATCTCCCATCCTTGTCCTTGTTCCCCATTTGGCAAGGTCTCCAGACCCTTCCTATCTTAATCACCGTCTTCAGGACACACTTAAGTTTGACAATGAGACTCTTAGAGAACGGAACCCAGATTTCTAAGTGTATCCCAGACATCTTCTCCTTCACTGTAGGCTTGCTGCTTCTCTTAATGCACTCCAAGAGCCCATTATCTGTATTGGCAGCCCGGTCACACATTGGCTTCTGATAGGCTTGCTCCCAGAAAACTAAGACCTCTCTAAGTTTTTTTCAAAGTGGACTTCTTTAGCCAGTGTATGACTCAGCTCCACTGTTCAACAATTGGTTGTTTTATGGCCAAATGCAACCAAACAGAACCCACAGACAAAACCCAAGGAAACTTATGTGTTCTGTCCCATTCCAAATTCTTCTTTCTTTGTGAGGTAACTAATTGTTATCAGTTGGTCCAATAGGAAGAGACATCCTGTTAGCCAATAAAATAATCATCATCTCTCATAATCCCTTAGGTCTTTATTTCATAAAACATTCTCCTATCAATAACACAAAGTAGGACTTCCTTGGTGGTGCAGTGGTTAAGAATCTGCCTGCCACTGCAAGGGAAATGGGTTCAAGCCCTGGTCTGGGAAGATCCCACGTGCCACAGAGCAACTAAGCCCGTGCACCACAACTACTGAGCCTGCGTGCCACAACTACTGACGCCCGCGCACCTAGCACCCATGCTCTGCAATAAGAGAAGCCACTGCAATGAGAAGCCCATGCACCACAATGAACAGCAGCCCCCGCTCACCACAACTAGAGAAAGCCCGAGCGCAGCAACGAAGACCCAATGCAGCCATAAATAAATTTAATTAATTAATTAATTTTTAAAAAATAATAATAACACAAACTATTATTTTGAGCACCTATTATAAGACAGGCACCAGGCAAATAGATGATCCTAACCCTTATGATAATCCTGCAAGTTGGCATTATTATTTCCTTTTTCTAGATGAAGAAACTGAGGTACAGAGGAGTTTAGTAACCAGCCCAAGGTTTCACAACTACCTCAACACTTTCTTTCCCATAAGCACCAGGTCTGAGATTCAAATCCAGGTCTGCTAGATCCAAAGCTTATACTTTTTCTACCACAGCACAATGGCTTCTGAGTCACTGGTGCATTGGTGCATCCTGGGCTGCTGAGTTTCTATCTACTTACCCAATTTCTGTTGACTGAAATAAAAACACACAACATGAGAACTGTGAGTTTCGGTTTTCTCTGGGGACTTACTGAGGACTATAGCCAGGGAGACAGTCTCTCAGATAGCCTTGAGGAACTGTTCCAAAGAGGTAAGGAGGGAGGTCAGCATAGATGTGATTTTGGAGAAGGGGTACGTGCAATCAAGCACACACCTTGGTAGGAGGTTACTGCTAGTCATGATGAACAGGTATCTCAGTTGATGATTTTAGTGCCTTTCTAAGTATGGGAAGATGCAAGAAATTGGGTTCATAAAATTTTCTCTTGAAAATATCTAACTATCTGAAGACCTGTTCTGCCAGTTTTCCCAGAGCGCAGAGTGCCTCATTCCTGATCTCTTCCCTGAACTCCTTTCAGGGTGTGTTAAACGTCAGCAAGTGCAGTGGCCAGTGACTTGATCCTTTTAGAGCCAGATGGTGAGTGACATTCATTGATTATCAAAAATATCCTAGGATCCCAGGGAGGGAGAGACCAAGGGACTTGTCCAAGGTCCCAAATACTGGCCTTCTTTCTGAATCTTCAGAAGCTATTCTCTCCTGGTCCTAGATCCAGGCACAGAGGACCCCTCCTCCTGCCTTGCTAATCCATGCTCTTGTTTCTGGCTGAGGCTCCCAGAGCTCAGAGGACCTCTGCAGGTCAGAGGGTTGGAGACGGCCAAGCCACATCCCCTGCAGAGAAAACCAGTCAATCTCATGTTGACCCACCTGTTCTCCAAAAGAGCAGCTGATCAGCCATGGCCGATGAGAGGGAGGTAATTTAAAGGTCAAGTGAAGGCTGGATGTCTATCTGCCCTTCTTTCATGGTAAATGTGTCTGAGATGTGAGCACAGGAAGATGGTGATATTTTAAGATGAGTAGCGTATTGGGAACACTGAATTCACCCAGCCTGTGGCAGCCCCATTTTATAAAATGCAGTGTCCAGGAGTTTCAAAAGGCAGAACAATGGAGTGAAAGCAGTGGAGCCCTGGAAGGTAGGGAACCTAGGACACAAGTTGAGTCTTGGCATCAGCTGCTGGTCTTTGGACTTTGCTGCTCGAGCCCTTTGCTTTGAGTCTCATTTTGCTCATCTTTTTTTTTGGGGGGGGGGGTCATTTTTTTTAATTGAATTCTAATTGATTTACAATGTTGTGTTAGTTTCAGGTGTACAGCAAAGTGACTCATTTATCTATATTTATATTAATATATATATTCACCTTCATATTCATATATATTCTTTACAGATTCTTTTCCCTTATAGGTTACTATAAAATATTGAGTAGATTTCCCTGTGCTGCACAGTAGGTCCTTGTTGGTTCTCTGCTTTATATATAGTAGTTTGTACATGTTAATCCCAAACTCCTAATTTATCCCTCCCCTCCTTCCCCTCACTTTACTCATCTTTAAAATGAGGACGCTGTGTGAGCTGTCATCGTAATGATGCTGTGACAAGAACACAGAACTGCCCCCTGGATTTCTAATCCCATGCTGTAAAGTGCTAGAGTTGCAAGAATCCTTAGAAAGCAACTAGCAGAGCAGGTTATAAGTAGCGGACCCTATTCTCAAAAGGAATCTTGTGTAGTATTCCAACATACCAAACTGATCAAATCCCAACTACTGTCTTGGTTGTCATAGAATCGGGGGCACAGAGCAATCACCAGACCTCTTTGAAGCCTGGGTGTACCAGGGAACAGTCCAAAGACCATCCACCTAAGAGCCCATTTTACAAATGAGGAAACTGAGGCCCAGAGGAACGAAGTAACTCCAAGTCTCAAAGTGAGTTTAGGCCAGAATCCAGGCTAGCATTCAGGACTCACAGGTTCTAGTTGAGGGCACTTTCTACTACAACACACTGGGACGCTCAATCTTTTGTCTCTGTGTAACTATACATGCGTGATATAAAATATAGTGTTCTAGAAGGTAACCTCTCATACCTTGGCTTCGATCAAAGCCAATCTTCATGCCTGTTAATAGCCTCAGCTAATATTTATTGAGCACTATCTATCAGGCACCATGCTAAGCATTTTCCTGTGCATCATGATCTCATTTAATACTCCCAATGAGCCTGTACGGTAGCTGTTATTTTTATTCCCATTTTAGACATGAGGAAACTGGCAGTTAATTAAGTAACTTGCTCAAAGCCATACAGCCAGCAAGAAGTAGAGCCAGAGTCACATCCTCAGGGCCTAAACTGGCAACCCCCATGTTCTCCCACCTAAGCACAATTCTTTAGGAAGAAAGGGACTCTCAGCCCACCTATCATTTCTTTTCTTTTCTTTTTTTTTTTTTTCAGTCCAGAAGGCCCTGCTCTGAGATGGAGAATCAACACCTTGGCTTCTTTTCTCCCCAAGCTCCTCACCTTGTGTCTTAGGTGGGTGAGTCAGCAAACGGGTCAAACTTTTCCCGGAAGTGAAGTGGATGGCCTTTTGCATGGCCGCCAGGTGAGGGTCTCAGCAAAACTGTGTCCTCCACCGGCCTGACACAGACTAATGACCTGACAGGTCTCCCACTATCACTGAGGCCACCAGCAAGTCCATTCAGGGCTCCTCAGAGCCCAAAGCACAGGGAGGTTACTGCAGCCAACTCCGTGTTTCCCTCCCCTCCCCCATTTCACCTGCAGCTCTTTCATCTGCAGCAGTTCTGCAAGGTGCACGAGACAGCTGCATCCTTGGTGTGCACACAACTTCTCTGGAGTTTCACTAGGTTATCATCAAGCCCGAAACCCAACCTCAGCTTTGGAAGAAGCTACTTTCCACCAACCAATTCCTGCAGCTTTCACTTGTCCCTGATCTTTCCTGCCTTGACCCCAAAAACGCCAGCTCTGCACAAGGCTGCTGAGATAAAGGCTATATATATAAATGCCAGGGCCCTGGCATTCCTATTTCAGAAGCAGTCGATACATTCCTGCTTAAAGGTCTCACTCAACTCCCCAAGCCTGCTGGGGACCAGAGTGACTGGGTCCCATTAAAAAGGACCCAAAAAGGAAATGCAAGGCAGACACTGTCTACTCTGAAACACAAGTTAACAGGAACAGCTGGGACCGCAGACCCCAATGCCAGTTCAGTCAGTGCTGTTCCCCGCTCCTAAGGGAACTCAGGTATCAGCTGAATCATCCTACAACCACATAACAAAATACAGTCCCGAGAAGGATAGTGTAGGATGATACTTAACAGCAAGGAATAATGTTCATGATTGTCAAGTGGAAAAACCCTGTACCAAGAAAATAGCACATTTCATTTTTATGCTTTCAAAGCATATATATTTGTGCATCTACGAACAGAAGAGACATTTAAAAATTAAAAATAAGATGTTATTGTATGAACTGTGTTCTATCATGGTCTTTTGTTTTTTACTTAAAGTAGCATAAACGTCTTTCTGCACACGTGTGCGCGTGAACTTCCACGTTAGATTACTAGTGATTTTGCTCTTTCTTACTTCCATATTTTTGGTGGACAGCTGTTGACTTTGGCACACTCACATTCTACTTCTCCTGTGGGGAACACCCATCCTACCCACACTGCCGTGGCAGGACAGCCATAGTGCTCCTGTCCCTGCCTCCCTCACTGTCACTCACCCCAGAGACTGGCACATGCCCCAGGCTAGCCAGGCAAAGTTCTCTGCTCCTCTGCACAGAGTAGATGGTTCCGAGAGAGCCCCGGCCCCGTCTGAGCCTCTAAAACTTAATATCTGAATGTTGCCAGAGAGAGCGCCTTGCTCTTCCTCTGGAATTTCAAGCTGAAAAGATCATAATAAGCCAAGAATCGTTGGGAGATTTATTATGTTGCTTCCCCTATATAGAGAAATCCTGCCTTAGAATGAAGGCGAGACAGCATGGAAAATAGAGCCAAAAAATGGAGAAAGAGCCCAAATCATTGAGATCCTGGATCCAGTCATGCCTGAAGCTGGAGTGATCCTAAAATTCCTCATCTTGTGATCCAACAGATCCCTTCTTAAACTCATTGAATTGGATTTCTATAACAGACCTAACACGTGTGTTTGCTAATTAGCAACTACATGTGGGTGTGTAACACTTTTTGTGAACAATGGTAAATAACCCCAATCATTCTTGAAGGTCTCAGTGTATTCCTCAAAGCTCTCTTCTCTCACTTTATAGCACCAATTTTGTACTCCATATTCCCAAATATTGTTAATTAGTTCATTTTTCATATGTCAATTCAATTTAAAAACAGAGGAACTAAATAAACATTTCTCCAAAGAAGACATCCAAACGGCCAAAAAGTGCATGAAAAGATGTTCAACATCACTAATTATAAGAGAAATACAAATGAAAACCACAATGAGATATCACCTCATACCTGTTACAATGGCTATCATCAAAAAGACAAAAGATAAGTTTGGGCAAGGATGTGGAAAAAAAGGGAATTCTTGTACACTGTTAGTGGGAATGTAAATTGGTGCAGCCACTATGGAAAATGATACGTAGGTGCCTCAAAAAATTAAAAATAAATCTACCCTATGATCTAGCAATTCCACTTCTGGATATATACCCAAAGGAAATGACAACAGAATATTGAAGAGTTCTTATGCTCCCCCATGTCTATTGCAGCATTATTACAATAGCCAAATTATGGAAACAACCTAAGTGTGTGTCAAAGGACGAACAGGTAAAGAAGATGTGGTGTGTATGTGTATGTGTGTATATATAGATATATACATACATAAACATAATGGGACATTATTCAGCCATAAGACAGACAGACATCTGACATTTGCGACAACACGGATGGACCTTGTAGACATTATGTTAAGTGAGATAAGTCAGACAGAGAAAGACAAATACTGTATGCTATCACCTATATGTGGAATCTAAAAAAGCCAAACTCATAAAAACAGAGAGTAAAATGATGATTACCAGGAGCTGGGGGTAGGGGAATTGGGGAGATATTGTTTAAGGGTACAAACTTGCAATGAGTCATAAAAAAAAAAGTCCTAGAGATTTAATGCAGAGTAGAGTGAATATAGGCAGCAATACTGTATGATAATCATCAAACTTACTAAAAGACTAGATCCTATTTATTCCAACCATTAAAAACAAATGATCATTATGTGATGTGATAAAGGTGCTAACTATCGCTACAGTGGCAATCATATTACCACATACAAATGTAACAAATCAAAGTCCTGTACACCTTAAATCTTTTATATGTCTAATATATTTCAAGTTTTCAAAAAAAGAACCTCCCCAAATAAAAGGTAAGTCCTTGAAAAAAAGGAGCTATGTCTGCCTGACTCCATGATGCCTGGTAGCCGACATGTTGTTCAAAGTAGGAACTCAGAAAGCCTGCCTCGCCCTACCTATCAGCAGCAGCAGACGTGCATTTAGTTTAGATTTCTACTAGGGGGGATAAGCGGCCTTACAGCATTCTCACTCTCTCATTAAGTTTATAAGAGGAGTGCTGCCAGGATTTGAGAGTCCGTGGTCATGTACAGAAGGATCAAACCCAGAATCACTGAACGTTAGGGTGGGAAGAATCTCTAGCTATCAGTGGTTCTCAAACCAGCTCTGCAAAGACCTCAGGCTGTGTGTGGATGTCAGCAGCAGGAGTCCCAAAATCTGATGAGAGAAGCAAGTGGTTATGCCGAGTGTGCTGATTCCATATCCCTGTTTCTACCAGAACAGCCCCCATTTAATCCATTTAAATATCGAGAGTGCAAAAAGAGTCTCTGCTTTAAAAAATTAGATCACAGATCCAGTCAACGCTGTTATTTTACACAAGGGCAAGTAAGGGCTGAGAAGGAGAAGGGCTTGCCGAGGATCCCTCAGGGGTCAATGACAGAGCTGGGTTAGAACTCAGTCTCTTAATCTCCAGGTCGGTACCTGCTCCATACTACTGTCTGCTTTTCTAGACGCCTTTGAGTCTCCCATCTCCCAAGGCTTTTGAGGGCCCATTACAGTGACTCTCTAAGGTCCATGACCTTCATACACCAAAATCAGCTGGGAGCTTATTAGAAATGCTAACTGCCGGTTTCCACCCCAAACCTACTAAAACCTACTGTCGGGCGTGGGATCCCAGAATGGTATTTTTTAACAAGCATGCACTAAAGTTTAGGCAGCACAACTCTAGAATCCATCCAGAAATTGAGCCTCTTGCCATTCTTATCTGGAAATCCTATCCATCTCTACCAGCTCCTTGCCTGGCTAACCCCTGCCCTCCTAGGGAGTGGTAATTGAATGTCACATGTTGAGAATAATCTTAGAAAAATCCTCTGTCATCGTGCTCAAGTCCCAACAGCTCAGAGTAATTAGATCTAGACTGGGGAGAGGCACAAAGGAATCACATATTAATGCAATTTGAAGTTTCTGAGGTTGATGCAATGAGGGAGACCAGGAGCAGCAAAAGAAAGCACAGCCACAAAGTCCAAGTGAGGGGCAGCACGGGGGAGCCACAATAACCCTGGAACATTCCAAGTTCATTTCCGCTTCTCTCACCCTTGCTGTCCCCAATCTGGTGGCCCATCAAACAAGGACATGCATACATGGTGGCAAACTTTGTCCTTTGCAATGGTAAGCAGTGATGGATTTAAAAGCTCCACTTCCCTGGACTGGCTACATTTTAGCAACTTGATTTAAAAACTAAGAACACTTCCTGATCCTTCTCCTGACCTCTTAAGTCTGAAACCCCAAGAGTGGAACCCTGGGATCTGTATTTTTATAAAGATCCCCATTGATTTTTACATAGCCAGCCCAACTCCAAACTATTGGAACCCCCATATATGTTCACATTTGAAGGTTGCTGGATACTATTTAAAAAAAAAAAAAAAGATTAGGGTAGGAAAAGCATAAAAAACAGGGCCTGGAAAGAATGAAAGAATTAGAAAATCACCATCTTGCAACCACTAAGGAGAAGATGATCTGGACAAGATCAGTGGATGCTAAACCCATTAGGTAAAAAGTTGATGGAGAACTTTGTCGTGGTGAGACCAGGCTGACATCATGGAACTTAGGATAGCCTGACATTACATGCCCAGGATGTGGTAGAAAAGGAAGAACCCACTCACCATACCTGCCTACAGTGTCATCTAGCCAAAAATACTGACACTGAATATAATCACATTCTAGACCTAATACCACTTTACAGGAAATACTGGGGATAGAAGAACAACTAAAATAACACCAGGAAGAAGTAATCAACTAAATCCGTAATGTGTGATCATCAACAAAAGAACCCAATTTCTCAAACAGGTCAGTGGTATTAAAAGGTGGGGAGAATGAAATATAGACTTAAAAGACATAATTACCAAACATAATGTGGGAACCTTGCTTAAATTCTGATATCAACAAATCAACTATTAAAAGGCAGTTTTTGAAACAATCTGGGAAATTTAAACATGACGGGTAACAGATGATATTAAAGCGTTATGATAAATATTGCTAGACACAATAATTTTTAAGTCTTTATCAGTTAAGCTAGTTAGGAAGTAGTTACAACTAAAATGACATGATTCTGCATTTACTTTAAAATGCTCCAGTTTAAAAAAAAAAGTGGAGGGATAGTTAAAACAAGATTAGGAAAATGACAATAACTGCTAAAACTGGGTGATAAGTTTGTTATATCATTCTCTACTATTTTTTGTACTTTTAAACAGCTCCACTGCAAAAAAAAAACTTTAATTCCTGGCACTATTACTCATCCCTAGTAGGAAATAAGTCCTAGTCGGAAATGGTGAGTGGGTGGGTAAGAGTGAAAAAACAAACAAGCAAAAATATAATTGATTAAAGCATGAGGGGCTAACTGAGCTCCTGTTCGCCGTTGCCGGATATAAACAATGAAAATATCTCTTTAGACATCCATTCATTTTTGCCTCAAACTGTACTTCCAGACTGATATTTCAATCCTGTGAGGTGAAAAGTACTGCGGGGGGGATTAGCATCTAGTACGGTGACCAAAATTAAGGCAAAATAGAAAATACAGAATAATAATTAAGAAAAGCTAACTTGATTGAGCTCTTACTCTAGGAACTGTGCACTTAATATTATCTTATTTAATCTCACAGCACCTTCAAAGGTAGCTACTATTACCCCCATTTAAAAAGAAATTGAGTCTCAATAAATTCAGGTAACTCACCTGAAGTCATGCAGGTTGTGAGTTGGGCGCGGGGCCAGGGAGCTGGGCCATCATAGGGCAGAGGGAGAAAATGTGCTTGGGAAGATGGAACCATTTCTTGCTTGTTCCTCTCAGAAACAAGTTTAATAATGGAGAAGTTAATGTCCTTGCTTTGAACAACTGGGCAGCCTAGAAGGCCCAGGGGGCATTTAGAAGGTTATATTGTTACGAGTCTTCTTTTGTCTCCGGAATAGGAAGCAAGTTTGACACATTTAGGAAAGTGCAAACTTCTGGAGAGGCTCAACCCATGAAACTATTTCCTCCTTGACTCTGCCTACTCTTCACATTCAGTTCCAACCAGAAGAGTCAAGTCTTTGGGGATTGAGGCCTTGGAGTCAAACAGACGTGGGGCTTGGTCTTAGCTCCGCCCACCACTTAGCAGCTGGTGACCTGGCAGGGAGGGTTCTTAGACTCTCTGAGCCTCTCTGGGGTCTACGCGTGAAGTGGGATGATGACTGTCCCTCCTTCACAGGGTGATAACGAGGTTTCCACATCATGTGTTTAACCCCATGCAGGTGTTGAATAAATATAAGTGGCTACTGGGATGATGAAACTTGGCAGCCCGCTGACATTTTTCCTTCTTCCAGACCCCTCGAGCTCATTGACCAGTGAACTTCAACCATAATAAACCAATGCCTGGCATACAGTAGGCAGCCAATGAACACTTACCCTATGTATTAATATGCTCCCTGGTGCCGTTTCTCCCACAGGCCTACTGACTTACTGACTTGTGAAAATGCACCTCAACCAGAATGCAAGAATGGAAGGTCAAACTGGTCTTTCAATTCCATATCCCCCATTGCATGCAGCAGGGCATTAGAGATTCAACAAATGCTTCCTGAAAGACCTAAGTGAATAGCAAAGCATCGGCTGTGTCTATGGGACAGAGTGACCAGGGCCGCAGGCGTGTCCATGGCACAGCCTCCAGCCGAGTCCATTCGTAAAAGAAACACTGCGAAACCTAATGAGTCCAGTGGGGTGATTCAAGCCCCAGGTGACCAGAAGCAATTTCTCCCGACTCTGCAACACCCACCTTCTCTCTCCGCTCTGCCAGGCCAGGGGGTGGACACTTCCCTCCCGATGATTTGCGATGCCTCCACTGGGACGGAGGGAATGCAGCAGCGGCGACGGTGTCTTCACGGGGACGCATGCAGCAGGCTGTCCTGCTGGAGAGATGCAGACTGGCCACGGAGCTGAGCACGGGTTCCCCTGGGCACGGCGTGCTGCCACGCTGACCACAACAATTCATCATGTGTAAAACCCTGCCCACAGGAGGGGCCCTGAAAGGAAGCAGGGGAACCGAAGCTGCAGGTTCTCAGGGAAATTCAGGGCTGTGATCTTTTTTCTTTTTTTTTCTTTTTCACCAGGCCTAAAAGGACGGTGAGAAACATCCAATCCGCAGGATGCTGGGAGCAGGATCCAAGGAGGAATCCTCATTCTGGACTAAACAAAACAATCTAAGAAAGCTCGACCTCACCCAGGAGACAAATTCCCTTTTTCCTGCAAAGTGTCTCCTCCTGTCCCAACCCTGTCCTTCTGCTTTAGACACCATCCTCCGTGCCAAAAGGAGAGCTCAGTTTTGAGACCCAAGTGGTCTAGCCCGGCCACTGTGTGACCTTGGGCAAGTCACTTCTGCCCTCTTGACCTCAGCTTCCTCGTCTCTAAGGAGAAAGGGGTGAGCTAGATCAGGGTGCACAAATTTAAGTGATTGGGGGGAGGCAGTTTACGTGTATATATAAATATCTAAAACGAGTGGGCAGATGGCAATGGTGCTAAGCTGCTTAGCTGTAGGTCACTGTCACCTGACTAAAACCCTGGAAGGGTATAACAAAAAACACAGCAAAACAAAACTCTCACAAGTCTACTTGTTTGTAACCCACATTAAAGAGCTCCTTAGGACCTTTCCAATTCTATGGAATTCTCCTTCACATTCTTTCAACAGCATCTACAATGTTCTCCTATGGCAAAATCTCCTTGGTGCCCTACCAGAGTTGGCAGCAAGATGCACTCCTGGGAAGCAGCACTGGAGCCAGGCAAGAGGTTCCTCCTCCCAAAGAGCGAGCAGAGAGAGGTGAGGAGAAGGAGGGGCGGGGGGCAGGAGGGAGAGAGGCAGGGGGATGGAGGGAGAGAAAAAGATATCTCTTCCTTTAAATCGTTTCTCAATATGCCTACAAGTGAGAAAAGTGAAACTCAAGGGGGTTGAATAATTTAGCCCCAAGTCCCTCTGTGTGGATCAAAGCTAGGATTCAAACCCAGGCCTGTCTCAATGAGAAGACCTTGCTCTCTTCCTTTTCCACCTTTCCCCCAAAATGCGCTCAGGGAGAGCCTGGCCCTCACTGAGAAAGACAAAAAAGCACCCGCCACACACACATGTGGGATCCAGAAAAAAAAAGATACATTCAACAACTTAGCATTTCAGAAGTAGATTTCCCCCTAAGTTACCTTACTCTCTCCAACATCTGTTTTTAGCACTTGCCTGCATTCTTCCCTTTGCCTAGAATTTCCCCATCCCTAGCCAGGCTCTAAGGACCAGTTAAAGCCTTCCTCCTCCAGGAAGTCTTGCTGATTAATCCCTCTCTGCCAGCCCTTGAAGTTTCCCCTCTACACAGTTTGCAGCCCACATTACCAGTAATAAAAATATGAATACAAGTCACAGCAGTAATAGTTTTGACTGAATTCTAATTCTATGTCAAGCTCTGTTCTCAATGCCTGATCCTTACAACAGCCCTGTGAGGTGAGTGCTGTGACCTTCTTCCTCCAGCAGTAAAGTTAGGTAACTTGTCCCAGGTCACAAGCTCAGAAGCCACAGGGACAGAATTCAAACCCAGGCAGGTCTGTCCCAGCCAGAGCCTTCATCCCTAACCACCCCCCTGCACTGCCTCATGTTTCCATGCTTCTTTACAAATAGCCTCCTCATTTTTCATCTCGTGTTCAGGCTCATGACAAACTTCAAGTGTAAAAAGAGAGGGATCTTAAAAGAGGGCATCAAAGCTGTTCAGTTAGGAAACTTGCCAAAGGAGCACACTCGGTGCATGATCATTCTGGGGATCCAGGTCTCACGGACCCCCACCCACACCCCCAGCACCAGGCTTGTAATTAAGTCTTGCAACCAACACCGGAATGTCTCCCAGAGGTGGCACAGCTGGTACCAAAGATCCATAGTTATGAGACATTACCAGGGATCAGGGAGGAGACCAAGGTGTGGCCACAGACAATATTCAGGATCCAGGGAAGAGGAGGTGACAGGTCCCAGGGAGCAAATGCTGACAATTCTGTTCCCTCCGGCAGAAGTCGTGAGGCTGCTGTGCTTAGCCCAAGGCTGTACACTCTATATATCCAGTGAAGGATTAGAGACTCAGTGCGTGTGTGTTTCTCTTTTTCAGGGACTATATGATCTACAAAAGTCAGCAGCGTCATCGCCTTCTTAGAGGAAATTAAACTAAGGCTCAGAGAGAGGAAGGGCTGGACCAAGACAAGAGAGTAAATTGGCACAAAGAACGAAACCCAGGGCTTCTCCCTTTATTCTCTCTTGACCAGACAGACACGTCCCCTGCAGCACCCAACAGGCCCAGACAGGGGACCATCACTCACTGGACAGGCAGCTGGGAAATCCCAACCATCTGGCTTCTGCCCCGGCACGTCTCCAGCCTCTGCAGCAAACACACTACGTGCAAGAAGGTTGGGTGCCACCATCTGCACAGAGCCTTAATGAGAGGCCTGTGCTTTCTTGGTGTCTTTGGTTGCACTGTTTGCCGGTCCCAGCAAGTGAGCACCCTTGGGCTAACCTAACACAGACTTTTAGCCCCTGCACAGCCTAAATAAATACAAAACAAGATTTTGAAATGCCCAATCTCCTGGAGTCCCTTTGCTGTGGAAGCTAGGGATGGTAACCCCACTCCAAGAGTCTGTGCTGAGATGTCCAGGGGGGATAAGGAAGGCATTGAGGAAAGCAGAGAAGGAAGGCAATTCTCACATCAGTGAAAGCCCACTAACAATTAATGTCCTTTGTCAATGGAATGGCTTGGCTCCACAGGACAAGCAGTCAAAGGGAGGCTGAACCTGTTGGGGACCCTGTAGCACAGGGGTCCCCAAGCCCCGGGCCACAGACCAGTACCAGTCCATGGCCTGTTAGGAACTGGGCCGCACAGCAGGAGGTGAGCGACAGGCGAGTGAGCAAAGTTTCATCTCTACTTACAGCCGCTCCCCATCGCTCACATTACCGCTTGAGTGCCGCCTCCTGTCGGCATTTTGGTGAGTTGCATAATTATTTCATTATATATTACAATGTAATAATAATAGAAATAAAGTGCACAATAAATGTAATGCTCTTGAATCATCCCGAAACCATCCCCCCAGCCCCCCGGTCCATGGAAAAATTGTCTTCCACAAAACCGGTCCCTGGTGCCAAAAAGGTTGGGGACTGCTGCTGTAGCAGATCCTTTGTGGGTAGAATTAAGTAGAGGCCTTGAAGGCCCTTCCAAATCTTGGGTTCTGTTCCCATGATTCTTGGAGGGCAGCAGTTCAAATAGCACAGATTTTACAATCAGGACAATGCAGTTCAGTACCGGCTCTGCTACTTAGAGGCTGTATGACCTTGGGGGAAGTGTTTCTGATCTGTAAACTGTGGCTGACTCTTCCTCTTCTCTTTGGGTTATCAGTGGGGGTGAAAATGGGGGGGGGGGTGTGACTTGCACCCTGCAGGCACATTGGTCCTCAGCAAGTATTAGTTCCCTCCCTCCCTCTAAGGGAGCACACAGAATTCCAAGATCGCCTGATCCTAAGACTCATAAAATTTTTTCAAGTCTGATTCCAACAGAAATAGGACAAACAAAACATTGATATGGAACCTCCTTTCCTGTCTCTCAAGAGCACTGAGGCGATCTTCTCCCCAACCTTTGAGATAATGCCCATGTTGATTTTTATTTCCAAACTTTCAACTTGGCAACCTGCTCTAAGCATTTTTTTCCCCTCTTTTTCTTCAAGTGACTTTAGCCTGAGCTGTTACTTGAGCTTAAAAAAAAAAAAAAAAACAGGCTGAATTCTGTACCCTTCCCTCCAGAAGATAAATTATGTTGGTTTTTGCAATGAGTGAATTGGGGCAGGAGAGAGATTTCACTAGAATAAAATGTTCTGGCTGAAGAGGTGACTTGAAGTAGATCTGCTTTGTTTGCAGAGGTTCCCAGACCCCCTTGATTTCCTGGGATTGCCATCCACCTCCAGGCCATCCAGCGTGGCCTGGGGTGAGCCCTGAAGACTTGGAGCATAAGTGACCCTGGATGGAAGGGTCCCGACCATTGGCAGCTTGTCCCCTGTCCCCTCCCCTCTCTTGGGAACAGAGCTGTAAGTGGAGACAGGAAGAAATAAACCATTCTGTTTCTTTTCAGAAGGAAGATAGCCTTTAGCAGTATTGTCTAAGATATCACACCCGAGGAGAGAGAAGGCCTAATTCCACTGATTCAGCATTTTCCAATCAGTGCAACACTCGCTTCCTGCGGTACAGGATATGATTTTAGGTAAGACTCAGACACAACATTAAATCACATTCAGTCACTTCGTGAGGAAGTTATTTCCTCTCCAACTCTCCCTAAAACCTTCTCATTTTGAAGAAGAAAGCCTCTGTTTGGTACTAGTGTGTCTTTAACACTCTTCTACCACTTCTTAATTATCCTTTTCAACAAAAAAAGCAGGCCCTGGCCGAGGTCCCTTAGGCAAGAATATCTGCAAGAATGTAATTACTTTTTCTATTTTTGTTATATTTACTTTCACATTACCTACTTTTTGAAGCAAGTGGTAATGGCTTCCCATTTATTGTAGTGTTATAAAGATCCTTTTAAAATAAATATACATATTTTTTTAAAGGGGACTGATTTTTTTTTTAAATATTAAGTAAATAATGTAGTTGGTTCCCAGATATGGCAACAAGCAAAAAGCTAGAATACAAAACACTAAAATTGAAGAAATATTGGATTAATGGGAAAGAAACACATGGAGTGCAACTTTTTTACCTCCTTTCTCAAATTAAACAATATATTTTGTTGCCTTGTTTTTCCAGCTGAAATGAAAACTGGGGCTCTTCCACTTCCTTTTTCCTTTGTTTTCCCAAGGCTTCCTTAGCAGCAGAGGACTTTGCATGAAATATGACTGTATCATCTTCCTTTCCCTTAGACTCTAGGTGAATGCTTTGAGCTATATAAATGCTCATTATACTCATTTATTTATTCATCCATTTGATAAACATTTGCAGATACCCACTCCCTATCAGTCCTGTGCCCAATACAGCAAAGAACAGGAAAGGCCAGGTCCCTGCCTTCCTCAGGCTTCTAGGCTAGCTGGGGAGACTGACTAACTACACAGGCAACTGCAATGCAGGGCCACAAAGACTGGGATGGGGGAACCACATGACACTCAGAGGACCAGTAGGGGGTCAGGGAGAACTTGCTGGGCAAGGGTAGCTGTACAGTTGACCCTTGAATAACATGGGTTTGAACTGCATGGGTCCACTTATTTGCAGATTTTTTTCAATAGTAAATACTACAGTACTACACAATCCGGGACTGGTTGAATCCACCAATATGGAACTGTGGATACAGAGGAAACTGGTAGATGAACAGCTGTATATAATTTATACACAGAATTTCAACTGTGTAGAGGGTCAGCTCCCCTAACCCCCATGTTCAAGGGTCAACTGTATATTGTTACTGTTAAGCCTACCAGTTCTAGTGTAATCAGACATGGACACAAGTCCCAGCACCATCCCTTTCCTGCTAGGAGATCATGGGCAAGTCACTTCAACCTCAGTTCCAGTTTCCCAGTCTATTAAGTAGGGATAATAATGTTATCTTCCTCTTAATGCTATTGAGAGGATTAAATGAGACAATGAACGCAAAATCCTTTAGCACAGTTCCCAGCACGTAGTAAATGCTTAATAACTGCCAAATAATTTCTTTCAGCATCTTTCGTCCAAATACTATCTCTTACACACACACATACACACGCACACAATTTCATGCAAATATCCCTGCCTGAGCAAATTCTATATGAAAAGGCAAAGAGAAGTTAAGGATGTTCTTAGAGAACACAGCAGATCTAGGACGATACCAAGGAGAAATACTTTCTTGCTTCAGATCTGATAGTATTTTCCTTAAGCACAATTTGGTCTGGAAAGAATCCTGAGTTAGGGACAGAGTTGATTACCGTGGTCAAGATGAGGAAGTTCAAAAGAAAAAGGGGGGAGGAAGTGCTTCTTAATTACCAGTGAGAGAAAAATAAAAAACCTGAAATAGTGGAATATAGTGAGATAATAAATGTTAGAAGCAGAAAAAAAGAGAAAAAATAATCTCTCCTTAGCTTAAAGACAGAAGACCTCCAGATTCCATTAGAAATGTATGAGGAACTGGGCTTCCCTGGTGGTGCAGTGGTTGAGAATCTGCCTGCCAATGCAGGGGACACGGGTTCGAGCCCTGGTCTGGGAAGATCCCACATGCCGCGGAGCAACTAGGCCCATGAGCCACAATTACTGAGCCTGCGCATCTGGAGCCTGTGCTCCGCAACAAGAGAGGCCGCGATAATGAGAGGCCCGCGCACCGCGATGAAGAGTGGACCCCACTTGCCGCAACTAGAGAAAGCCCTCGCACAGAAACGAAGACCCAACACAGCCAAAAGTAAATAAAGAAATAAATAAATAATAAAAAAATAAAGGAATTCCTTTAAAAAAAAAAAAGGAAGTATAAGGAACTGAAGCAGGTATTTATGAGTATACACTGTCTTTCACAAAAGTTAGGACTATTGAGGGAAATCAAAATACCTTGTTTTTATAATGCTTTCATGTTTATAAAGTAGGTTCACATGCATCCAGTCATCACAATGGCCCTAGGAGGTAGGTACTATCAATAACGCCATTTATAAATGGAAAAACTGAAGGTGGGAGAATGGGCTTGATTTGCCCAAGGTCACCTGGTAACTAAGTAGAAGTTCCAGGGGTCCACGCCAGGCCTCCTGACTCCAAGCCCAGTGACCCTCTAGAACAAGGGTCTGCAAACTTTTTCTGCAAAGGGCCAGACGGTAAACACTTTAGGCATGTGGGCTGTGCCATCTTTGTCACAGCTGCTCAGTTCTGCCCTTGTGGCATGAAAGCAGCCGTAGACTTATATAAACAAACAGGAGTGGCTGTGTTTACAACAGAACTGAAATATAAATTTCACATAACTTTCATGTGTCATGAAATATTATTCTTTTGATTTTTTTTCCAACCTTTGAAAAAAATGTAAGAACCATTCCTAGCTGGTGGGCCACACAAAAGCAGGCAGTGGACCAGATTTGGCCTAGGGATGGTAGCTTGCCAATTCCTGTCCTAGAATATCTTAGTGATGAATGAGGCATAACCCCTTACCCTCCGAGACTTGAGAGAAGAGGAGGCATAACCAATTCTACTCCTACAGAATTAGTTTCAGTTAAATTTCACTCACTGTGGTACAACTTCCACAATACTTGCCTCATCTGCAGGAAACTTCTATTATTTAATCCTTTTTTTCTCCATCAACTCATTTTTCTTACTTCCATGAGTTTCTTTTTTAATGTTGTAACACTTTTATAAACAGAAAATCCGTATTACTAGCCAAAAGTATAAGATGAACCTAATCAAAAACCATAAAATTAAATGAGTGCTATTAAATTCTAGCTATCTACAATCACTCTGGGACTGAGGCCTGCTCTGTCCTCGGCCCTTATTTGAAAAAAAGAAACTGGCAAGTGGCAAAAAAGTGTTAAAAGTCATAGCGGCACCAACAGGAGACCTTCTTCTTGGTATAGTCAGAAATACTGAAGAGGAAACAACTTCCTCACCATGTACCTCACTTCCACATCTTTGCCCATGACTTTGTCCGCGACTTACCAGACACCAGGCCCACAGGTCCACATTCTGGAAACTGCTGTCACACAAACCAAGTGCCCTAGGTTTGTACAAACAAGAGAGAACCAACCAGACGGAGGGCAGGAAAAACTGTAGAAAGGATGTGGCCTTTTTCAGCAGGACTTTGAATAATGTCTAGGATTTCATTAGACATAAAATTCAGGAAGAGTATTCCAGACTGACTGAGAAAAGGAGTGAATGGAGATGGGACGAAAAAGAGGTGTGGCTTCTAAGTTGCGAATGGCCTGGAATAGCACGCTGAGGGCTGTGGATACAAACCTTGTTGTTTTCTCAATGTTCCCCAAGTCAGTGGGTGCTCAAGGCTATATTTTTAGGTTCTTCTCTGAGAAGGAGATAAAGAGATGTGGACCAGGGTCTCTAGAGAAGGCCCTTGGGGACAGAGAGAAGAATTAGGACTGGTGGCCCTGGACTTTTGTACCACTGAAGACCCATTTGTCATTTACCCTCATGCATTCCTGGCTTCAAAATAGCTCAGTCATTTAAGTCCTGCATGATTTAAGTCTCAGTGATTGTCCTTCTATTTGCTTAACCAATGATATACATTCTTGCCAGTTACTGTGAGAGACTGGTATTGACCATACTGAGTTGCTCAAATTCCAGCCAAACTGAAGGAGGAGCTCTGACCGGGGAATTAGTTGAGGTGGTCTCATTTGGGTGACTGTAGTGAGGAACTCTGTCTGGCTCCAAATTAAGTGCTCTCAACGCTGGACCCCACTACCCTGCTCTGAACCCACACACAGAATATGGATTCAGGGCCAGCTCTCCAGGGCCACCAAATGTATTACACCGCACAGGAGCGGCACGAGAATGGAGCAGCATTGATGGTAATTTTTAAAGAGAAAGAAAGAAGAGAGCATCAAATGCTCAATTGCTTGCTCTCACTTTCATTTGGAAACCCATGCATAAATATGGGAACTGTTCTCCTTTACAGACTGCAATGTAATCACAGAGAAGCAAATGCAGTTTGCAGGAGCTGCCTCCCACCTGCAGGGCTCCCGGAGTGTTCGATAACTCGATAACCTCATAATTGGCCAGTGGAATAACAGTGTAAAGCAATGTGGCTGCAATGCAGCTGCAGAAAATGCCCAGCAGGGCCTCTCCCAGGAGCTCCTATGGAAGCAGCAGGACTGGCCCTCGGCAGAATCGTCAGAGATACACAGCCCATCCTGTGCCCCCTTAGACATAGTCACCCCACAGTGCACACAGGGCTTTGAGGCTTGTGGAGGGCTTACCATATCTCATTCCATGCTCACTATCTCCTGGGAGAGAAGTGGGGCAAGACAGCTATGGAAGCAGCAGGACTGGCCCTCGGCAGAATCATCAGAGATACACGGCCCATCCTGTGCCCCCTTAGACATAGTCACCCCACAGTGCACACAGGGCTTTGAGGCTTGTGGAGGGCTTACCATATCTCTTTCCATGCTCACTATCTCCTGGGAGAGAAGTGGGGCAAGACAGCTGAGACCCAGTGTCTGATGGGAGACGACCCCGAACTCCCACTCCCTAAAATGATCTCTCCCGACCCTGCTCACCTACCTGACATTCAGAGCCTCCCCTCTGGCAAGGAAGATCGTCTCAAAAGAATCAAAATTGGTTCAAATTCATCATTGCCTTCCCACGTTCTAGCAAACACTTTCTGTGTATGCAAGCTCCCACATTCCCAAGTCTGTGTTAATTTCTAACTCAGTTTTGCCTAGCTTACCTTCGCCCTCCTTAAGCTGCTCTTCTGCATTTTTGCAGCTTGGTCTTCACTTTGCTCTTCAGCTTTATTCCCCACTGCTCTCCTCCAAACCCTCTGCTGATACCCACAGGCCATCTCCTAAGGGAGTTCTGCCTCCACCGCTGGCCCTAGCTAAGCTTACTCTCTAGAATGCCCTCCTCTCATTGATCTACCATTTACCCATCTCCAAAGTCTGAATTCCACCTCCTCCAGGAGACAAGTCCCTCTGGAGCGTGCTCACAGCTCCCACGCTGCCCACTTCATGGCCCTCATCCTCCCTCCCCACGTTATAGGAGTCCAGTTCCCAGATGATGGATTCCTTATGGGCAGCAACTGTGCCATCTTCGCCACTGCGTTCCCAGCACTAGATCCAGTATCTCTCCCAGTGGAAATGCTGCCTGACTGAATAAATCACTCCTCAAATTAGAGAGTGAACACAGGCTTGGGAAGCAGATATCACTGGCTTCAAACCTTGACTCTGCTGGCCCATAGTCTTTAGAGTAGCCCATGTGACCATGAATGGCTCACTTAAACTCTCCAAACCTCACTTCATCATCTGTAACATCGGTAAGAGAGCCAGAATACCCTCCTCAGGGGTACTGGGAGGATTAAATGACATAATACACACTGAACTCTTAGCACATGCCTGGAGCAAGAAAATCATTTAAGATGATACCCACAGATACAGACCTAGAACCTCAACTTTAAGCCAGTTCCTGAAGAAGGCACTGGAGATTCTATAGTTGTTGAAATAGAGTCCCTGCTTTGTATCTGAATTATTCTAGTAAGTCTTATCTACCCAATTAATGGTGCTGCCATTTATTTAGCACTTACTATAGTAACAAAAGAATGCATGCCTGTGCTAAACAGTTTATATTAATTACCTCCTGTGATCTTCACAATAACCCTATAAATTGGACACATTTACTAGATTAGGAAACAAGGCTGGAAAGACTTAACTAACTTGCCTACAGTCACACAGCTAACAAGGGGCCACACAGACACTCGAACACACATTATCTGACTCCAAAGACTGATCTCATAACCTCAATCTCAAGCTCTCTCCTTTGTCTCTAAGAACTTGTTGACTTTTTCCCATCCTCACAGTGACCTCTGTTACACAGGGATAACACTTTAGGTTATCATAAACTTAAATGTGTATCTATAAAACCAGATGTGTTTATGAGCTCTGAGGTCCCTGAGGGGTAGGATAGGTTCCAGTAAATAGGTTTGGGAGAGAGATAAGGAGTGGGGAAGTGAGGGGTAGAGCAGAATAACTGGTTTTCAGGTAAACTCTTCTCTCAGCAGCTACCTGGCGTACAGTGTGTGGACCGAATGAATGACTGGGAAGGGGAGGCCCAAGAAAGCACCAGACTGGAGACCCTGAGTGGTCAAAAGAAATTTAATGACTCAAGGGATTGGGAAATTGAGCAAAACAAAATATGAAGCAGAGGAGAACCAGAGCTGAGCTTTGCGTACATCAGAAGAGCTGGTTCCCACCTGCCCATCAGTCTCCTTGTCTGACATGAGGCAAACCTGTCATTACTAAAACAGGGTATTGAAATCCTGTTCTGCCAAACTTGGAGAGACCCCACAAAGATCCCTTAAAGTGCTTTGAAAAAGTTAAAGAAGGTATATTCTGAGGGTGATTTTTAAAAAGTTATTTGTTGGAGGGCTACAACTGTGATGTGATGGAAAATGCACCACCCAATGGTTTAGGAAGCAGTTTTTGCATCCTGCTTTGCTTCTTTGGGCAATTTTGCTAGCTTGAGAAAACTCCTTCACTTCCTGGAGTCTGTTTTTTCCTACCTATAAATCAAGGATAGGAACATCGATGTCGCAGGGTTGGCCTGAGTGGTAAACATGAACATGTATATGTCAGCTCATTGCATGTATATGTTATCGTGTCTGACGTTTCTACAACTGTTTTGTTAATTTGCTAAATTTATTATATAAATACTAAGTCATCCCCTATAGCCCTCCTAACAGAAGACAGCATGATTCACCATAAATGATCCAAGTTTTGGGGGCCAGATTTGTAGTCTCGACTCTATCCCTTACTAACTGGGTGGGATGAGTTACTGTGCCTCTGTGTTTCTTTATGTTTAAAGCAGAAGTGAAAACACTACCTCATTCCTCTTCTTTAAAATGGAGATGATATTATATAGATAAAACATTTATTAAGCACCTACCATATGTAATAATTTCTTATCAAGGAGCTTATATAAAAGAAGAACTATATAAGAGTCTTTGAGTCAAGTTTGTTCCACCCTTATTAAATCTCAAACCGCTCAGGACAGAGAATTACTCTGGGAGCAACTTTGCTCTCAACCAAAGGATGAGCTGGGGACTTGAGATCTCCTCTTGCCACTTTCTAAATGACCAAAGGACAAGTATGGATTTTCTAATCCCAGAGTACATGTTTTGTTGATGCACTAATAACCCAGGCACTGGAAATTCAGGTCAGGGATTTGGAGGGAAACTGAAGAAACCGTCATCAGCCTTTTGGGAACCCAATGTTAGATGCAAAGCTTTTAAAACAAAAAAGGACCCCTTGCTTCTGAAATTCAGGAAAAAACTGCCTTTAATTAGTGATGGCAACCAGGATCCCAGGAGAGAGTACAGAAATGATACTGTGTTTTTATCTTGCATTGTTGGCTTTGGAAAGTGGCTGGAGGCCTCAAAGACTCAGATCCCCAGTCTCACAGTCAGCTGTCAACTAACTGCTCAGAGGCACAAGCTCTGGGACTTCTGGGGGCCCTGCCTGGACCTCTTCTGCCTGAAGCCTGAGGTGCTACCAGGAGGAAGGATGGACACAGCCCCCAGGAAGTTCAGGACACACTCACAGGCTAGGGATCATGGCGGGAGAGGGAGAGTGGTGGTAATAAAAACGATAATAATAATTGGGCACTTTCTCTGTGCCAGGCTGTTTTTTTCTGCATGACTACACAATATCCCAGTGAGGTGGGTATTATTATCATCACCATTTTACAGATCAGGAAACTGAGGTTCAGAGCTGTTAAGTAGCTTTGCCAAGGTCACACGTTAGCAAGTAGCAAAGCCAGAACTTAAACCCCAAAGCCCACATTCCTAGTCATTGTGACCACCATCTACATGTATATAAAATGAGTGAGGATTTACCTTTTGAGTATAAGTTTTTCTCCCAAGAGCATTCCACAACAAACCACACTGAAGATCTCTTGAATACTACTGTGTGAGTAGGAAGGGAGCCTAGAAGCCCAGTCCCTCCTAAGATGCTGGAATGTCCTCTGCACTATCCTTGTCATCATCCAATACCTGCTTTCATACTTTCAATGACACCTGCATTAACTACCTTATAAGACAGACCCATCACCTTTCAAGAGTTTGGCTATAGGAAATACTATATTGAGCTGAACATAGGGACATCCTATGTCCCCTGAAATGTCTACCCACTGGGCTTACTTCTGCCCTTTGGGATGGCACAGAACAAATTCAACCCTTCTTCCACCTAACAGTCCTCCGGGTACTTTGGAAACAATTCTGGTCCCTTCAGATATACCACCCTCCCACTTGCCACCCCTGCAAACAACAACAACAAAAAAATTAAGGCATTTATTTACTTGTTCACACTCTCAATAAACATTGCCTGAATACCTACTACAGATCAAACACTCTGCTATCTATGTGCTGAGGGGACAGCGGAGCTTAAATTCTCAGAAAGAAGATGAAAAGATACACAAATGATTATATTACAAGGTAAAAAGTTACAAAACCATAGGAATACCTGGTAGAGTCCCTTACAGGTTCCGACAAGAGATCTTTTCCAGCTGGGTCATATGTGAAGACAGCCTAGAAGAGATGTCATTGGAGCCTGGTCTTGAAGAATGACAAGTATTACCAACCGTCTGCTGTTGCAAAGACCTGGGTGGTCAGAGTGTCCTGGCGTGGTGTAAGAATGAGAGCACTGGTCTTGGAATGGATCTGCTGCCCTGTAGCTGTATCTCTCTGCACCTTCTTTTCCTCATCTGTAAATTGGAACGAATAACACCTGCCCTGACTCTCCCCACATTGCCTTAAGGATCAGGTACCAGGGTTTTGAAATAAGATGATAATGAGGGGAAACTGCCTTGGGTGTGCAAGGAATTGATAAACCCTATTTTCCTATTTGAGGATTCCTCTGACCTTTCTACAACTTGGTGAGAACTGGAGGAATCGGAAGACACAAGCTTTGGTGAGAATGCCATTGAAGGGTTTCTATTCCAGCACCAACAAAAGGAGGAGAAAGAAAACTGAAATGCCAGAGTGAAGCAACATGGCCTAATCGTAAGCAAGACAACCAAATAACAGCCCCAGTTCCTCGACTGTTCCATCTCATTGCAGAATAATCCTATAAGGGTGATCAAAGAAAGGATCAACAGCTCAAACATATTATCAGCCACCTAAGCCTTTAGAGGAGAAGGCCTACTGAGAGATTAAGACACTCAGGACATGTCTGAGAGGTTTTCAGGCAGTTAGGGTTTCACTAATTGATATCCAAGCATCAGCAAATGCTCCATCTGACTCACTATTACCACCACCTGAGAAAGGAGAGCCCGCCCTCACACAGAGTCAAGGAGAGAGCAGAGGAAGGTGCATGGTGAGATTTTCTGCAAGGTCACTCAAGACACCCTTCTGCCTCTAGTCAGGCTACATGGATGCACTCTTGGGTTAGGTACAAGTTGCATGTCCACATAGCCAATCAACCATCAATAGGCATTTATGGAGAACTATATGAATCAGGGCTCTTTCAGGTGTAAAGGGAAGAGAAATCCAACTAAAACTGGCTTAAGCACAAAATAAATGGATTGATCCATTTAACTAAAAAGGCCAGAGGAGATCACGGTTTGAGGCTGGCTAGATGCAGGTGCTCAAACAATATCATTGGGAATCCAGCTTCTCTCCAACTCGCCACTCAGTACTGGCTTCATCCTTTTTGTTTCTTTTTAATGGGGGTGGAGGGGGCTGGTGAGGGGAGTGGGCTCTCCTATTTACATCCTCAAAGCACTAAGTTTAATTCATTGTAATTGGATAGATTTGGGTCATTTGTTTATTCCTGAGCAAGTCGCTGTTCAGGGGCTGGAGTATATTGATTACGTAGTCCTGTGTCAGGGCCTCCCACCCCTGGATCTTGGGCTAACTCCACCCAAACCATCTGGAGTGACAGTGGGTGAGGTGAGGGGAGTTCCTCAAGGAAAATCCAGGTACTGTTACCAGAAGAGCGACGAATGGATGCTGGTTGGGCAAAAACAGCAGATACCTATTCTCAAAACTCCTCTGGTGCAAATCCACAACACAACCACATTTTTGTCATCAAGGAAACTATTATTTAGTTGAGAGGAAGTTGCCACATGTAAAATTAATAGAAAACCTAATTGATTATAACAAATAACCTGAAGTATACAGTACAGATCATAAGTCTAAAAAATGAAGTTAGGGGTTAAAAGTGCAGGCTTGGGGGACTTCCCTGGTGGCACAGTGGTTAAGAATCTGCCTACCAATGCAGGGGACAGGGGTTTGAGCCCTGGTCCAGGAAGATCTCACATGCTGCAGAGCAACTAAGCCCGTGTGCCACAACTACTGAGCCCACGTGCCACAACTACTGAAGCCCACATGCCTAGAGCCCGTGCTCCACAACAAGAGAGGCCACCGCAATGAGAAGCCCGCGCACCGCAACGAATAGTAGACCCTGCTCGCCGCAACTAGAGAAAGCCCGCGCACAGCAACGAAGACCCAATGCAGCCAAAGATAAATAAATTTTTTTTTAAAAGTGCAGGCTTGGGACCAAATCCCAGCACCACCAGTACCTGCTATAACTGAACAAAACACTTGATCCCTCTGTGCCTTAAACATTATTCCTCTGTAAAATGAGGGCAATAATCGACTCTATAGGGTTATTGTGATAATTTAATGACAGAGTTCATCAGGAGAACAAATACAGTGTGTGTCATATAATAAAGAAATCTTATAGGATTTCATTCATTCATTTAATGCTTATTATGTGCCAAGAGTTACTGTAGGCACTGGCAATACAGTGGAGAAGAAAGTTCCTATTATTGTGCTGCTTATATTTTAAAATGAAAAAGTAAATATGTAACTGAGTAAAAAAATTTTAGATGAGGATAATAACTATGAAGAAAACAATGAATGATAATGATGGGGGGAGAGGGACTTCAGAGAGGATGGTTAGGGAAGGCTTTATTGAGAAGGTAACATTTTAAATGAAACATGAATGATGAAACAACTAATTGTGTGAAGGTCTGAGCTCAAAGACAAGTGGAAAAAACATCTGTAGCTTGCTGAGATAAGGGGAGAGAGGCATGAGGTGTGATCGGAGAGGGAGATCAGGGCTGATCATGTAAGTCCATGGTGAGGAACTGTGTTTCATTCTAAGAGCAAATGGGATTCAATGCAAAGATTTAATATTTTAAAGAGTACTCCGCTACTGTGTAAACAATGGACTATGAGTTGGGTGTAAGAGTAGAAATAAGAGCTAGTAAAGAAAAACTGCTTGAGGGAAGAAAAGAAGTAGAAAAGTTACAGCTCATCCCTAAGGAAAGCATCAGGTGAGAAAGACAGAAAGATGGGCCAAAAGCGAGCCAGTTGAGGGAAGCCATGCACATAATGCAGAGTAGTTGTGGGAAGCCGTCAGTGGCTCCCCATTTGCCTCCTGGCTATGAAGCAGTAATCTGTATCTGACAAACCCTCCTACTGAGAACAACTATAAAAACTGGATCAAAAATAAAATCAGGAGCCTGAAGGCAATGGGGAGCAACAAGACAGCTGTGAATTGAAGGGCCAGAGGAAAGGAAAACATACTGAAGTTGGTCCTAAATTGGTGCTTTCTCCACTCGACGTATTTTCTGATTCTCATTGCAGGACAAAAAAGCAAAACAAAAAACAGGGGCCTAGCAGTTCCACTGGGCTGGAAGGACAAAAAAATGAGTTACAAGCAGCCAGAAATTGAAGGGCCGATATCCTAGAGAAAAAGGAACGACAGAAAAGTGAGCTTAATATTTTGCATGAAGTTTCTCCGGGCACTTGCCAAATTCTCAGATGCACACGTATGTGTTGAGAGTCTGAGACGCCAAACAAACCTAACTGATAACCTCTTCTAGGAGGTGGAGCTCATTTCCCAATCCTTGAGTAAGAGATGGACTTAATGACTTACTTCCGAAGAACAGAGAATGGGAATGGAAAAAGAGTAACTCTACAGTGGAGGAAACTGCCAGACAGTACCTTACCCAAATGCTCAAGGTTAACACCCACAGTGATAAATCATGGTGATATCATGGACCTGCTGATATCATGTGACAGGAAGGGCACTTCACCACTCTGATATTCTTCCAAAAACTCATAACCTCAGTCTAAACATGAGAAAAAAATTCAGTCAAACTCAAATTGAGTAACATTCTCCAAAATACCTGACCAGGATTCTTCAAAACTGTTAAGGTCAGGAAAAACAAGGAAAGACTGAGAATCTGTCACACTTCACAGGAAACTAAAGAGACGTGATGACTAAATGTGATGTGGTATCCTGGATTGGATCCTGGGACAGTAAATGGACAATCAGGAAAAAAAAAAAAAAAAAGGGAGAAATCCAAATAAAGTCTATAGTTTAGTTAATAGTAATGTACCAATATTTATTCCTTAGTTCTGACAAATGTACCATGATATGTAAAATGTTAACATTAGGGAAAACTGAGTGAAGCGTATATGGGAATTTCTGTAAATCTAAACATAAAACAAAATGAATGATAGTGATGGGGGATACTTTAGGGAGGATGGTCAGGGAAGGCTTCGTTACAAAATAAAATTAAAAGATTGTTTTTGAAAAAGCAGCTGCAAAGAGGTTAAAAAAAAAAGCTAAGCAATAATGTTAGCAATCCCATAGATTTGGGGAAACAAAAGTTGGAGTTTATGGCCCACCAAAGAGAAGGTACTGGTTTTCAGTTGAGACCCTGATAGGCTATGCCCAAGGATAAAGGGAATCAGAAATAGACACCCCTCACAAAGCCTGAAACACAGCTTCAAATCATCTCAACCCATGGTTGGATCAAGGTGAGCTGTCCAAACTCTCCCAGCCACAAGGAAATTTAATCCTTTCTAGAAGATAACATGATTCAAAGCCACTATAATTTTTAAATTTTTAGACAATTTAAGGTGTTCACTGAAAAAATACCAGGCATGACAGTATACAGGCACAAATGACCTAAATCCAATTTTTTAAATATCAAGCAATAGAAAACCCAGATTCTAGAATTATCAGACAGGAACTGTAAAAAATAATTATGACTAATATGTTCCAGAAAATAGATGAAAAGATGGAGAATTTCTTCTGAGAACTGGAGTCTATTTAAAAAAAAAAAAAAAAAGAAGCAAGTGGAAATGCCAACCTGAATATTAAAACAATTTAAATTAATTCAATAGATAAGTGAAAAACCAGATTAAACACAACAATGAGAAGATTAATCAAAAGAGTAGAAAAGATCCAGATTGATGCAGAGAGAGAGGGAAAAAGAATAGAAAATGTGGAAATAAGCATAAGCAACATAAGGCACATAATGAAAAGGTCTAACGTGTGAAATTGAGATTCTAGATGGAAAGGAGAGACTAAAGCAGCAATAATTAAAGAAATACTGACTATTGATGAAATACATCAAGACACAAATTCAGAAGGCTCTGAGCTCCAAGCAGTGTATTCATAAAGAAAACCTGGAGAGGGTGTGGAGAAAAGAGAACCCTCCTACACTGTTAGTGGAAATGTAAATTGGTGCAGCCACTATGGAAAACAGTATGGATGTTCTTTAAAAAACTAAAAATGGAGTTTTCATATGATCCAGCAATCCCACTCCTGGACATATACCCAAAGAAAACTGTGATTCGAAAAGATACATGCAACCCTATGTTCATAGCAGCACTATTTACAATAGCCAAGACATGGAACAACCTAAATGTCCATCGGCAGAAGAATGGATAAAGAAGATATGGAACATATTTACAATGGAATATTACTCAGCCATAAAAAAAGAATGAAATAATGCCATTTACAGCAACATGGATGGACCTAGAGCTTATCATACTAAGTGAAATAAGTTAGAAAGAGAAAGACAAATACCATGTGATATCACTTATATGAGGAATCTAAAATATGACACAGATATGAACTTATTTACAAAACAGACAGACTCACAGACATAGGAAACAAACTTATGGTTACCAAGGGGGGAAGCAGGGGGAGGGATATATTAGGAGTTTGGCATTAGCAGATACAAACTGCTATATATAAAACAGATAAACAACAGGTCATATAAGCACAGGGAACTATATTCAATATCTCGTGATAAACCATAATGGAAAAGAATATGAAAAAGAATATATATATGATTATATATATATAATATATATTTATATATAATATATATTATATATATATATAAAACTGAATCAATTTGCTGTATACCAGAAACACAACATTGTAAATCAATTATAATTCAATGAAAGAAAGAAGAGAGGAAGGAAGGAAGGAAGGAAGGAAGGAAGGAAGGAAGGAAGGAAGGAAAGAAAGAAAGAAAGAAAGAAAGAAAGAAAGAAAGAAAGAAAGAAAGAAAGAGAGAAAACAAAACCTAGGCAGTCATTGTGGACTGAAGCAGATTGAGGCTGCAGCAGAGGGAGATGCCGTCCCAGTATTAAAAGGACAAGCCAGTGAGTAGCTCACACACAGGCATGATAAAGGATCTAGGCACATGTCTGTTTCAGTTGCACTGTGTGCTCAATGAAAGGAAGTACACTGAGAAGTACTTGGGAAGTACCTTGTTTGAAGGAAGGAAACTGCAAAACTTTGAAATACCCATTTTTCAAATGTAAAAGATCAATTTTGGATGCCAAATCAAGATTCAGAGGAAGAAAAGGATGTTGATACCACTGTGTTCAAAATAAGATAAGAACAACAAAGGATTTTCTCTGGTTATTAAAACAAAGAAGCCAAAATAGGAAACATGGTTATTGCTACATCTATGTGTTTGGACTAGTTTTTTCCTCCATGGAGCACTGGAGAAAATGGATGAATTCTGTTTTTCAGTATGAATAAATTATTCTCTTGCTCTAAGTTATTTTTAGAAGAAAAATTTAATTGAACAAGTATGGGCTAAGAGCATGATAGATGTGTTTTGAAAATTATTCTAAAGCACAAAGAATAAAAAGACTGTTATTTTCAAACTTGACTCTTCAACCAACTGATACAATTTGTACATCTTTGTGAATATTATGATGGGCACTGCTGGGACTGATACAATCAATAACTTGCAGCCTGGTGAGAAAATGTCTATTGGGAAATTTTAGGATAAAACTTTTGTTTATTCAATCTGTTCTATTTAGTCCTAAAATAAATTGTGTTTGACTCCTCAGGAAAAAGAAAAAGAAAACCAAATGTAGGCATGGCATATAAAACTAATAAAAACTGGAGAAATCATGCTGCTGACTTCAGACTATACTACAAAGCTACAGTCATCAAAACAGTATGGTACTGGAACAAAAACAGACACATAGATCAGTAGAACAGAATAGAGAGCCCAGAAATAAACCTACACACTTATGGTCAATTAATCTACAACAAAGGAGACAAAATATACAATGGAGAGAAGACAGTCTCTTCAATAAGTGGTGCTGGGAAAACTAGACAGCTACATGTAAAACAATGAGATTAGAACATTCTCTACCACCATAAACAAAAATAAACTAAAAATGGATTAAAGACCTAAATGTAAGACCTGAAACCCTAAAACTCCTAGAAGAAAATACAGGCAGTACACTCTGTGATATATTGTCTTAGCAATATATTTTCAGATCTGTCTCCTCAAGCAAGGGAAACAAAAGCAAAAATAATTAAATGGGACCTAATTAAACTTAGAAGCTTTTGCACAGCAAAGGAACCATTGACAAAATGAAAAGACAACCTCCTGATAGAAGAAAATATTTGCAAATGATATAACCCATAGGGGTTAATACCCAAAATATATAAACAGCTCATACAACTCAACCTCAAAAAAACAAACAACCCAGTTTTAAAATGAGCAGAAGACCTGAACAGACATTTTTCCAAAGAAGACACACAGATGGCTAACAGGCACATGAAAAGATGCTCAACATTGCTAATCATCAGAGAAATGTAAAGCAAAACCACAAAGAGGTATCACCTCACACCTGTCAGGATGGCCATCATCAAAAAGACTACAAATAATAAATGCTAGTGAGGATATGGAGAAAAGGGAACCCTTGTACACTGTTGGTAGGAATGTAATTTGATGCAGCCACTGTGGAAAACAGTATGGAGTTTCTCAAAGAACTAAAAATAGAACTACTATATGACCCAGCAATTCTACTCCTGGGTATATATCTGAAAAAAAAGTGAAAACACTAACTCAAAAAGATACATGTACCCCAATGTTTATAGTAGCATTATTTACAATTGCAAAGATATGGTATCAACCTAAGTGTCCATCAACAGATGAATGGATAAATAAGATGTGGTGTATATATTCAATTGAGTATTACTTAGCCATAAAAAAGAATGAAATTTTGCCACATGTAACAACATGGATGGACTTGGAGGGTATTATGCTAAGTGAAATAAGTCAGACAGAGAAAGACAAATACTGTATGATATCACTTATATGTGGAATCTAAAAACAAACTAATGAATATAATAAAAAAGAAACAGACTCACAGATATAGAAAATAAACTAGTGGTTACCAGGAAGGAGAGGAAAGGGTGGAGGGGCAAGATAGGAGTAGGAGATTAAGAGGCACAAACTATTGTGTATAAATAAGCTAAAAGTAAGCTGTATATTGTACAATACAGGGAATATAGCCAATATTTTATAATAACTATAAATGGAGTATAACCTTTAAAAATTATGAATCACTATGTTGTACACTTGAAACTTATATAATATTGTACATCAACTATAACTCAATTTTAAAAAATCTGATAAAAACCAAAGACAGTAAAATATTAAAAATCACCAGGAAAAAATGATGCATTATCTTTAAAAAATCAAAAATAAGACTTTTAGCTGACTTTCCAAACACACGATGTAAGGCAGAAAAAAAATGGAATTATATCATTGAACAGTACACTTCCAAATACCTCTAAGGATTTAATATTTTAACTAGAAAATATTTTGAACTGAATAATATTGAAAATATAACAATTTGTGAGATGTACCTAAAGTAAAGCTCAGGAGAAAATACGAAGTTATATGTATATAAAATAAGAAAAGTTAAAAATAATTATCTAAGCATCCATTTTTAAGAAGCCAGAAAAACAAGCAAATTAACGCCCCCCCCCCAAAAAATGCATAAGTTGAGAGGGGAAAAAAACGAAATAGAAAACAAATTTATAATACAGAAAAAAATTAAAGCTGGTTATTTGAAGGAACAAATAAAATGGCTAATCCCCTAGAAAGAATAATCAAGAAAAAAGAGAGAAAGCACAAATTACCAATATAACAACAACAACAAAAAAAGACATCACTACAGATTCTATAGACTAACAAGATAAGAGGGTGATAGAAATTTTATGCAATTAAATGTGAAAATTTATCTAAAATGGACAAATGCCTAGGAAAATACAACTTATTAAAATAGACACAAGAAGAAATATACAGTCTTAACGGTCTTACATCTACTAAATGTGTAAATTAAAACCTTCCACTAAGAAACCACCAGGCCCAAATGGCTTCACCAATGAACACTTCCAAACACTTTTAAAGAGAAATAACACCAATCTTATATAAACATTTCTAAAGAAGAGAAAGGAGGAAATATTCACAGCTTGTTGATGAAGCCACCACAATCTTTATACCAAAACCTGAAGACATTTTTAAAAAGGAAAGTTACAAGTCAATCCCTATTGTGAACAAAGACGATTATAATCAGACAAAAACAAGCCAATCAGAAGTAATAGAATGTGGAATAGTAGATCCCTTTGGCAGATAATGACTGGGAGGGGATATGAGGCAGGCTTCTAAAGGGCTGGTAATGTTCTCTGTCATGATACAGATAACTTCCATTTTGGAAATAATTTATGCACTTTATATATGTGTATTTCCATATTAAATGGTTTTTAAATATGCAGTACAAGAATCTCTTTTCATCACTTCCTCCCTTCAAGCAACACTGTTTAAGCTATTCTTGTTTTACCATTTGTCATAGTTCCTAGCACTGAGAAGGTACTTAAATGTTTGTTAAAAACTGAACAGAGAGACCTTCAAGATGGCAGAAGAGTAAGACGTGGAGATCACCTTCCTCCCCACAAACACATCAGAAATACATCTACACGTGGAACAACTCCTACAGAACACCTACTGAACGCTGGCAGAAGACTTCAGAGTTCCCAAATGGCAAGAAACTCCCCACGTACCTGGGTAGGGAAAAAGAAAAAAGAAAAAACAGAGACAGAAGAATAGGGATGGGACCTGCACCTCTGGGAGGTGAAGGAGGAAAAGTTTCCACACACTAGGAAGCCCCTTCACTGGCAGAGATGGGGGGTGGGCAGGGGGGAAACTTTGGAGCCACGGAGGAGAGTGCAGCAAGAGGGGTGTGGAGGGCAAAGCAGAGAGACTCCTTCCGCACAGAGGATCGCACAGAGGATCGGTGCCGACCAGCACTCACCAGCCCAAGAGACTTGTCTGTTCACCTGCTGGGACAGGTGGGGGCTGGGCGCTGAGGCTCCGGCTTTGGAGGTCAGATCCCAGGGAGAGGACTGGGGTTGGCTGCATGAACACAGCCTGAAGGGGGCTAGTGTGCCACAGCTAGCCAGGAGGGAGTCCAGGAAAAAGTCTAGAACTGCCTAAGGGGCAAGAGACCATTGTTTCAGGGTGCATGACGAGAGGGGATTCAGAGCACCACCTAAACGAGCTCCACAGACGGGCACAGGCCGCAGCTATCAGCGCGGACCCCAGAGAAGGGAATGAAACGCTAAGGCTGCTGCTGCAGCCACCAAGAATCCTGTGTGCAAGCACAGGTCACTATCCACACCTCCCCTCCCGGGAGCCTGTGTAGCCCGCCACTGCCAGGGTCCCGTGATCCAGGGACAACTTCCCCGGGAGAACACACGGCGCACCTCAGGCTGTTGCAACATCACGCCGGCCTCTGCCGCCGCAGTCTCGCCCCGCATTCCGTACCCCTCCCTCCCCCCAGCCTGAGTGAGCCAGGGCCCCCTAATCAGCTGCTCCTCTAACCCCATCCTGTCTGAGCAAAGAACAGACGCCCTCAGGCGACCTACAGGCAGAGGCGGGGCCAAATCCAAAGCTGAACCCCAGGAGCTGTGCGAACAAAGAAGAGAAAGGGAAATCTCTCCCAGCAGCCTCAGGAGCAGCAGATTAAATCTCCACAATCAACTTGATGTACCCTGCAACTGCGGAATACCTGAATAGACAACGAATCATCCCAAAATTGAGGCAGTGGACTTTGGGAGCAACGATATATATATTTTTTCCTTTTACTCTTTTTGTGAGTGTGTATATGTATGCTTCTTTGTGTGATTTTGTCTGTATAGCTTTGCTTTTACCATTTGTCCTAGGGTTCTGTGTGTTTTTTTGTTTGTTTGTTTGTTTGTTTTTAGTGCTTGTTGTCATTGGTGGATTTGTTTTTTGGTTTGGTTGCTCTTTTCTTTCTTTCTTTTTCTTTCTTTTTTTCTTACTTTTTATTTTTTTTATTTTTAATAATTATTTTTTATTTTCATAACTTTTTTTTTTTAATTTTATTTTATTTTATTATTTTTCTTTCTTTCTTTCTTTCTTTCTTTTTTTCTCCCTTTTCTTCTGAGCCATGTGGCTGACAGGGTATTGGTGTTCCGGCCGGGTGTCAGGCCTGTACCTCTGAGGTGAGAGAAGCTAGCTCAGGACATTGGTGCACCAGAGACCTCCCAGCACTATGTAATATCAAATGGCAAACGTTCTCCCAGAGATCTCCATCTCAACACTAAGACCCAGCTCCACTCAACAACCAGCAAGCTACAGTGCTGGACACCCTATGCCAAACAACTAACAAGACAGGAACACAACCCCCCCCCCATTAGCAGAGAGGCTGCCTAAAATCATAATAAGGTCACAGACACCCCAAAACACACCACCGGACACGGTTCTGCCCACCAGAAAGACAAGATCCAGCCTCATCCTCCAGAACACAGGTACCAGTCGTCTCCACCAGGAAGCCTACACAACCCACTGAACCAACTTTAGCCACTGGGGGCAGACACCAAAAACAATGGGAGCTATGAACTTGCAGCCTGCAAAAAGGAGACCCAAACACAATAAGTTAAGCAGAATGAGAAGACAGAGAAACACACAGCAGATGAAGGAGCAAGGTAAAAACCCACCACACCAAACAAATGAAGAGGAAATAGGCAGTCTACCTTAAAAAGAATTCACAGTAATGATAGTAAAGATGATCCAAAACCTTGGAAATAGAAAGGAGAAAAAACAAGAAATGTTTAACAAGGACCTAGAACTGAAGAGCAAACAAACAATGATGAACAACACAATAAATGAAATTAAAAATTCTCTAGAAGGAATCAATGGCAGAATATCTGGGGCAGAGGAACGGATAAGTGACCTGGAAGATAAAATAGTGGAAATAACTACTGCAGAGCAGAGTAAAGAAAAGAGAATGAGAAGAATTGAGGACATTCTCAGAGACCTCTGGGACAACATTAAATGCATCAACCTTCGAATTATAGGGGTCCCAGAAGATGAAGAGAAAAAGAAAGGGACTGAGAAGATATTTGAAGCGATTAGAGATGAAGGCTTCCCTAATATGGGAAAGGAAATAGTTAATCAAGTCCAGGAATCGCAGAGAGTCCCATACAGGATAAATCTAAAGAGAAACACGCCAAGACACATATTAATCAAACTAACAGAAATGAAATACAAAGAAAAAATATTAAAAGCAGCAAGGGAAAAACAACAAATAACATATAAGAGAATCCCCATAAGGTTAACAGCTGATCTTTAAGCAGAAACCCTGCAAGCCAGAAGGGACTGGCAGGACATATTTAAAGTGATGAAAGGGAAAAACCTACAGGCAACATTACTCTACCCAGCAAGGATCTCATTCAGATTCGATGGAGAAATTAAAACCTTTACAAACAGGCAAAAGCTAAGAGAATTCAGCACCACCACACCAGCTTTACCACAAGTGCTAAAGGAACTTCTCTAGGCAGGAATCATGGGAGAGGGAAAAGACCTACAATAACAAACCCCAAATAATTGGCAGGATGGTAATGGGAACATACATATCGATAATTACCTTAAATGTAAATGGATTAAATGCATCAACCAAAAGACACAGACTGGCTGAATGGATACAAAAACAAGACCCATATATGTGCTGTCTATGGGAGACCCACTTTAGACCTAGGGACACATTCAGACTGAAAGTGAGGGGATGGAAGGGGATGTTCCATGCAGGTGGAAGTCAAACAAGAGCTGGAGTAGCAGTTCTCATATCAGACAAAATAGACCTTAAAATAAAGACTATTACAAGAGACAGGGAAGGATAGTGCATAGTGATCGAGGAATCAATCCAAGAAGTAGATATAACAATTGTAAATATTTAAGCACCCAACGTGGGAGCACCTCAATACATGGGGCAGATGCTAACGGCCCTAAAGGGGGAAATTGACAGTAACACAATCATAGTAGGGGACCTTAACACCCCACTTTCACCAAGGGACAGATCATCCAAAATGAAAATAAATAAGGAAACACAAGCTTTAAATGATACATTAAACAAGATGGACTTAATTGATATTTTTAGGACATTACATCCAAAAACAAGAGAATACACTTTCTTCTCAAGTGCTCATGGAACCCTCTCCAGGATAGATCATATCTTGGGTCACAAATCAAGCCTTGGTAAATTCAAGAAAATTGAAATTGTATCAAGTATCTTTTCCAACCACAATGCTATGAGACTACATATCAATTACAGGAAAAAATCAGTAAAAAATACAAACACATGGAGGCTAAACAATACACTACTTAATAACCAAAAAATCAAAATCAAAAAATACCTAGAAACAAATAACAATGAAAACACGACAACCCAAAACCTATGGGATGCAGCAAAAGCAGCTCTAAGAGGTAAGTTTAAAGCAATACAATCCTACCTCAAGAAACAAGAAACATCTCAAATAAACAACCTAACCTGACACCTAAAGCAATTAGAGAAAGAAGAACAAAAAACCCCCAAAGTTAGCAGAAGGAAAGAAATCATAAAGATCAGATCAAAAATAAATGAAAAAGGGATGAAGGAAACAGTAACAAAGATCAATAAAACTAAAAGCTGGTTCTTTGAGGAGATAAACAAAATTGATAAACCATTAGCCAGATTCAGCAAGAAAAAAAGGGAGAAGAAATGAAAAAGGAGAAGTAACAACTGACACTGCAGAAATACAGAGGATCATGAGAGATTACTACAAGCAACTCTATGCCAATAAAATGGACAACCTGGAAGAAATGGGCAAATTCTTAGAAAAGCACAACCTTCCGAGGATGAACCAGGAAGAAATAGAAAATATAAAGAGACCAATCACAAGCACTGAAATTGAAACTGTGTTTAAAAATCTTCCAACAAACAAAAGCCCAGGACCACATGGCTTCACAGGCGAATTCTATCAAACATTTAGAGAAGAGCTAACACCTATCCTTCTCAAACTCTTCCAAAATATAGCAGAGGGAGGAACACTCCCCAACTCATTCTACGAGGCCACCATCACCCTGATACCAAAACCAGACAAAGATGTCACAAAGAAAGAAAACTACAGGCCAATATCACTGATGAATATAGATGCAAAAATCCTCAACAAAATACTAGCAAACAGAATCCAACAGCACATTAAAAGGATCATACACCATCATCAAGTGGGGTTTATCCCAGGAATGCAAGGATTCTTCAATATATGCAAATCAGTCAATGTGATACACCATATTAACAAATTAAAGAATAAAAACCATATGATCATCTCAGTAGATGCAGAAAAAGCTTTTGACAAAATTCAACACCCATTTATGATAAAAACCCTCCAGAAAGTAGGTATAGAGGGAACTTACCTCAACATAATAAAGCCCATATATGACAAACCCACAGCCAACATCATCGTCAATGGTGAACAACTGAAACCATTTCCACTAAGATCAGGAAAAAGACAAGCTTGCCCACTCTCATCACTATTATTCAACATCGTTTTGGAAGTTTTAGCCACAGCAATCAGAGAAGAAAAAGAAATAAAAGGAATCCAAATCAGAAAAGAAGAAGTAAAGCTGTCACTGTTTGCAGATGACATGATACTATACATAGAGAATCTTAAAGATGCTGCCAGAAAACTACTAGAGCTAATCAATGAATTTGGTAAAGGAGCAGGATACAAAATTAATGCACAGAAATCTCTTGCATTCCTATACACTAATGATGAAAAATCTGAAAGTGAAATTCAGGAAACACTCCCATTTACCATTGCAACAAAAAGAATAAAATACCTAGGAATAAACCTACCTAGGGAGACAAAAGACCTGTATGCAGAAAACTATAAGACACTGATGAAAGAAATTAAAGATGATACAAATAGATGGAGAGATATACCATGTTCTTGGATTGGAAGAAACAACATTGTGAAAATGACTACACTACCCAAAGCAATCTACAGATTCAATGCAACCCCTATCAAACTACCACTGGCATTTTTCACAGCACTAGAACAAAAAATTTCACAACTTGTATGGAAACACAAAAGACCCCAAATAGCCAAAGCAACTTTGAGAAAGATAAACGGAGCTGGAGGAATCAGACTTCAGACTATAGTACAAAGCTACAGTAATCAAGACAGCATGGTACTGGCACAAAAACAGAAATATAGATCAGTGGAACAGGATAGAAAGCCCAGAGATAAACCCACGCACATATGGTCACCTTACTTTTGATAAAGGAGGCAAGAATATACAATGGAGCAAAGACAGCCTCTTCAATAAGTGGTGCTGGGAAAACTTGACAGCTACATGTAAAAGAATGAAATTAGAACATTCCCTAACACCATACACAAAAATAAACTCAAAATGGATTAAAGACCTAAATCTAAGGCCAGACACTATCAAACTCTTAGAGGAAAACATAGGCAGAACACTCTATGACATAAATCACAGCAAGATCCTTTTTGACCCGCCTCCTAGAGAAATGGAAATAAAAACAAAAATAAACAAATGGGACCTAATGAAACTTAAAAGCTTTTGCACAGCAAAGGAAACCATAAACAAGACCAAAAGACAACCATCAGAATGGGAGAAAATATTTGCAAATGAAGCAACTGACAAAGGATTAATCTCCAAAATTTACAAGCAGCTCATGCAGCTCAATATCAAAAAAGCAAACAACCCAATCCAAAAATGGGCAGAAGACCTAAATAGACATTTCTCCAAAGAAGATATACAGATGGCCAACAAACACATGAAAGAATGCTAAACATCACTAATCATTAGAGAAATGCATATCAAAACTACAATGAGGTATCACCTCACACCAGTTAAAATGGGCATCATCAGAAAATCTACAAACAACAAATGCTGGTGAGGGTGTGGGGAAAAGGGAACCCTCTTGCACTGTTGGTGGGAATGTAAATTGATACAGCCACTATGGAGAACAGTATGGAGGTTCCTTAAAAAACTAAAAATAGAACTACCATATGACCCAGCAATCCCACTACTGGGCATATACCCAGAGAAAACCATAATTCAAAAAGACACATGCACCCCAGTGTTCATTGCAGCACTATTTACAATAGCCAGGTGGTGGAAGCAACCTAAAGGCCCATCGACAGATGAATGGATAAAGAAGATGTGGTACATATATACAATGGAATATTACTCAGCCATAAAAGGGAATGAAATTGGGTCATTTGTAGAGACGTGGATGGATCTAGTGACTGTCATACAGAGTGAAGTAAGTCAGAAAGAGAAAAACAAATATTGCATATTAACGCATATATGTGGAACCTAGAAAAATGGTACAGATGAACCAGTTTGCAGGGCAGAAATTGAGACACAGATGTAGAGAACAAACGTATGGACACCAAGGGGGGAAAGTGGCGGGGGTGTGGGGCTGGTGGTGTGATGAACTGGGCGATTGGGATTGACATGTATACACTGATGTGTATAAAATGGATGACTAATAAGAACCTGCTGTATAAAAAAATAAATTAAATTAAATTCAAAAGTAAATAAATAAATAAAGCAGAAACTAACACACCACTGTAAACCAATTATACTCCAATAAAGATGCTAAAAATGTATATATATAAAAAATTTTTTAAATAAACTGAATGAACAAATTTTTTGCTAGACATGTAAAACCTCAGCACCGTGTCAGACACACAGCCAGTATTCAAAATACATGTCCTTTTTAAACAAATGAATGAACCACTGAGTGAAAACTCAGAAAAAATTGTGTATCCTCTGCCAAAACTTCTTGATGCCAAAAGTCCTTGCAGAGGCAGTAGAATATGAGAGACGCAATAAGAGGAACAGACTGAAGAAACATGAAATCAGAGTTAAGGGCAGACTGAGCAGAAAGCAGGAAAAAAAGAGGCAGAGATGGCTTGAGGGAAAGAAAGAAGAAAATGAAGCACTAGGAGGTTATAAAATGTCTCACATGGATGTCAAGCTACTAGAACACAGGGTACAAGTACAGACCTGGCAGAGAAAGAAAATCCAGGAGTCTTCAGGCAGAAATCCAGGGTCTGATCAGCCGTGATATGAAGCTTTTGTCCTCTCTCATCTTACCTTCTCTTCTTTTATTTTAGGTCTCTGAGTGAAGGAGTTGGGAGCTACAACTTGAAAGATAGGAATCTTGAGTTCTAGATTCAACTTTGTGGTGATACATTAAGCCAGTCACATCACTTTCCTGGCCCCTGGGTGACTAGTCTGTAAAATGGGAGGAACGGTCTCTCAGTATTTTATCATCTACTCCTTATGACTAAAAATTCTCTGGTGCCACTGAGATTTCCTAAGTAGCTCTGAGTTCCCTTCTTTAAAGCACAAAGAACAGACTATTGGTTTGCAATTAAAATAAAAAAAAATAGCAAGTTCATTTTCTAAGTTGGGTTAGGAAAGGCTGGCAGGAAGCCATCAGCTCCTTGGAGGAAAGGCTCTTCCAGAGTCCCATTTTCAGACCCATATTCATCATAATACTTCAGCACAATTAGGCAAGCTGCTTAGTTGCTCCAAATATCCATCTCTCTTTACAAAGTATCACTGGAGCCTGTCAAAGCAGTGTTGAAGCTTCAAGCACTCTCCTCTGTGAATGTCATTTTGGACAGAGGCTTGCCATTGTGTTAATTACATTAGCTGGCTCAAGACAACATAATCTCACCTGATTAACACCATTCCTTCCTTTTCTTTTCCTCCCTTCAGGCCCTCTGCCTGAATTTTTTTGTTATGCTTTCATTTATTCACTCATTTATCCCTGCAAGAAAGTTACTGAGCACCTGCTATATGCCAGGCACTAGGTGTGCCAAGTGCTAGGTATATATCAGAAACAAGCCAGGTAAAGTTCTTCCCTTGTAGATTTCCTTAAACTTTATCTTAGTTGGAGCAAAAAACAGTGGAAAGATCCTTTAGCCATAATTACAGTACCTGTATTCTTATCCCAAGTCTGCTACTAGTTTAAGGGGTAAGTTGTTTAACCTCTCTGGAGTGGAACAAGAGCAGCCTCTAAGAATGTCACATAGATTTTTTTTTTTTCAGTTAGCTCCTAACTAGTCTCCAGCTTTCATTTTGCCCCTCTCCTCCCCATACATTTATTCTAAACACAGTAGCCAGACTAATCTTGTTAAAATGTTGTCAGATACCGTTAATGCTTTGCTCAAAACCTTCCAGTGGGTCTCATTCAACATACAACCCAAAGTCCTTGCTATGCCTTGGAGGTAGAACACGATCTAGCCCCTAACTACTTCTTAACCTCTTTCCTGGCACCCTCCCCTTAACTCACTCCATCCAGGCACACTGGCCTCCTTGCTGTTTCTTGCACACTCTAAGCATACTCCCCTCTCAGGGCCTTTGCATTTTCTTTTCTACTGCCTGGAAAGCTCTTCCTCCCCTCCCTGAGGCTCACAAGGCTCATTCCCTCACTTCCTTCAGTCATTTTTTCAAATGTCTCCTTTTCAGAAAGCAGTCCCTGATCTGACCACCCTGTATAAACTAGCATCTCTGTGTTAGTCTCTGCCTTTTACCCAGGTTTACCCTGCTTTTTTCTTTTTAATCCTTATGATTGCCTAATACATCATAATTTGTTTATCTTCTGCCTCCATCTGCTAGAAGATATACTTCAATAGAAGAGGGATCTTTACCCGTTTTGTTCTCTGCTATATCCCCAGTGCCTAGAGCAGCGCCTGACACATAGTAAATGTTCAATAAATGTTTGCTGAGTTAATGAAAGAATGAGTCTCCTCTAGTAATAAAATAACTATCAGTGCATGTCATAATTTAGTCATACTTAGGAGGATTCACATCTGGCTACTGGGGCCTATAAGGGACCAATCAAGTATTGGAATTAGGCTACAAAGATTGCTTACCACTAGAAATGGACCACCAGAGGAAGCCAATCCATTCCACTCCATTAAGAGTTCTGTTTCATAGCATGGTAGTCACCCTAAGATTAGATCTGAATGCCATTGCTTCTCTACAGCTTCTTGTGGGGAGAAGAGTGGGCGTGACTATCTTCGTTTGACTTAGGCCAGAGAGGTTTGGTCATTTATCCCATGTCAGCCAGGTTTTTTGAGGCAGAGAGAAAATAAGAACATAAATCCCTGACCTCCAAGTCTATGGTTGTTTATTTTCAAAAGTGACCTATACAACACAGGAAGATCTGGGTATACTGTTTATAGGCATAAGAGATATGTGAGGTACAAGGTAAAACATGAGGAACTTTTCCCACTGAACCTCTGAAGTGACCGCATGTTCCAGAGGTTCAAGTTATTGTTTATCTTGCGTATTGTCATATCCCCAACGCTTGGCACATGCTCAGTTCATGTGTGCCGGCTAAATAAAAGTAGCACCCTCAGATTAAACGCCTACTAGAAAACGGGTAATAATTAGTCTCATCTCCTGCACAGGCCACAGCCTTAGAGCCATTCACACCCACAAACAGCAACACCACACATATACACACATGCGCACGCACACACATACACAGCATCTCTTAAAGGAGAAGAAAACCCAACTCTACACACTGCATCCACACCCACGTACACAGGTGCTTCCTAGCCAGGTGAGGAGGAAAAACAAAGTTGTCAGCTCGCACTTTACTTCAGTACCTCTAGGGGCACATCAGTGACACACATAGATGCATACATATATGCCTATGTGGGCAGAAACCCATTTACAACCCCAAATGTACAAATACACATATGTACTTCACATTCACTTCAGAATTAGTCAGGTGTGGCAAGTGAATTTATATACACAGAAATATGTGTGTTTGTCTTTCCCGAGCAAACTCACAAATGTGCACATACATAAGTATACAAACACATTCACAAAGATAATATTTACCTCAAGGTATGACTATAAGAAGTAAATGAGATTATAGGAAGTGCACAATAGTGCCTGGTACATTGAAGACATGTTAATAAGGGTTAGTGATAGATAGATAGATAGATAGATAGATAGATAGATAGATAGATAGATAGATAGATAATAGATTGACAATATAAATTTGTGTCAAACTCGTGTGAATAGTCACTTTCAAAGCAAAATTTCCTTCTCAGTCACTACTCAGAATCTCATGGAAATGCTAAGCAACCTCTCACTGCTCTGGTGTGTGGGAGCCAACGAAAAAGGAAGTAATGTAGGGTGTGCTGTAACAGTGTAGTGGGTAGGGGGTGAATCTATGCTGATAGGAGGCTAGTGAACAAAGATTTCCAGACTTCTTTCCTGGGAAGAAAGCCTGGGCTTGGAGAGAATTGAGCTGTCAAGAACTATTCTAGGGAGAACCAGACTCCAAAAACTCAAAAGAAGGAATTCGTAAATCTACTGGGTGAGAGGGAGGGGTTATCCCCTTTCAGTAGGCTGGGAGAGAGAGACCCCACTGTCCCAGTCAGTTCAAATCAGCCAGAAAATCCTGCAGAGGCTATTAATCCACTAAAGTCCAGTAGCTTGGAGAAAATCTGATTAACTCCACCTCCCCAGCTGGGCTCTAGAGTGAAACGTATAGTTGTTTTCTGAGATTCAAATAAGCTGGGAAAACAGAGAAGCAGGAGGAAGAAAAAACAGAGGGGAGTTGGTAAGTACTGGATACCTGTATGTACAGGTTGGCACTACCATTATTTTGTAGCAAGCCACAGCTCTCTGAGGCTCTGTTTCCCAAACCTGTGAATGTAAATAAAACTGTCTCCTGTCCAGTTAAAAGAGGGCATATCTTCCTTATCTCCCCAAAGAGTGCCAACAGTGAGGCCAGGGCTGCTCTCTCTTGACCCTGAAAACTGCTCAAGGAGTTTCTCCTGTATTTTCCTGCCGCTGCGGCCCTGGGGAGGGAGAGGCGGGAATCTTCCTTTACAGATCAGACTTCTTTTTGAAACCTCTCCGTTTTTTTTCTGGAGCCAAATATTACTACTTCAGAGCTCTAAAGAAACTCAGGCATCTGGTTCAATGCTTCCCTTTTAAGATGATACACTGAGCCAAAAAGCACGTCTGAACTGGAACCCGTGGTGTTTGTTTTTCTCACATACAACTACATTCTTTAAAAATAAAGGCAATAGTTTGAGAGACCTCGGGAGATTAACTCCATAACCTCCTCCACTCCACCGCCAGCCTGCAGTGGAGAGGGGAGACACGGATCTCCTCCAGCGCTCTAAGCGTTAAACTCAACCCAGAGTCTAATACTCGATTGGCCGAACACCGGGAAAAGATCTGGTTTTCGCAGCCGCGGGCCAATGAACACCTCGAGTGGGAGGGTTTGAAGATACTAAGGAGTTTTTCCCCCCTTTTTTTCCTCTCCACCCCCTCCCGTCGGCCATCGCCCGCCCCCCCCCAATCCCCCTTGCCACCAGTTTGTTAAATTAATGCAGTAAGAAAGTCTGAAGATCTAAGGGAGTCCTGGCCAAAGGAAAATGGGCGAGCTCAGAAAACCGAGATGCATCTGAAGCCTTGGGCTCCTGAGCCCCGTGGGGTTGCCATGGGCCCCGGCAGCCCCTGAAACTTGCCCTGAGCTCTCTCACGCCTGCAGCCCCGAGCAATGGGACACCTTTCCTGCAGCGATCATAACTTATTCGGCGAGGACCAGAGAACAGGGATCGCAAGGCAACAGCAGACGGGTACGCAGGCAGGGGAATGAGATTCCGGGACTCTGTCGCGATGCGCCAGCCTGGCACATTCTCTGGGATTTAACTGAAGGCAGCACCATCCATCGCTTCCCCTCGCCCGTAAACCCCTCAGGCCAGCCCAGGGGCATAAAGCCCTGCTCTCCCTACCCAGGATGCTTGCCCAATCTAACGGTCCGAGGCCAGCGCTCTGATCTCCACAGATTTTTCTCTTTTTTTCCCTTCACGGGGCTGGCCGTTTAAACAGAAAAACAGGGGTAAAAAAGAAAATATACCCGCCCCCAGACGTGCCTCCCCAGCGCCGCAGGGAGTCAACAGACACGCTGGAGTTTCACGAACAGCAATACTCTTCGCGCTCCTGAAAAGCAGGGCTGGACTCTCTCCGTGGTGCTGAAACGCTTCGAGGCTGTCTCTGCCCGTGGTACCTAGAGCCCCCTCGCTCCAATTTCCCCTGGGGCTCTCCCTCCGCGCCCCTGTTCCCCACCTCCCATTAGGATTTGGATTATTTTTTTCAACAGCGCTCAGTTTTGTAAGTGCCAATTTGAAACATTTTTGCCCCCATAACTCGTGGACTACAAAGCACAAGGACCTGAAAAATGTACAGCTTCGATACTCTTCGCCTCTACCTTTGGGAGACCATTGTATTCTTCAGGTATGCAATTTTCTACTGACCACATCGCTCTGATGGAAATGGGGAAAAGGAGCACGGAGGCTGAATCTGTCCGTGGTCCCCTCTTTTCGGGGGAGGAGGGTGCTGTATACCGCTGCAATCGGGTCCTTCCATCCCCGTTCCCTCCCTCCCCCCTCCCCACCCCCCCCCCACCCCCGCCCGCAGGGTGTCTGGCTTGTGCGTGGAGGTCTGAGACAGTCGCTACCCTGGCAGCTGTTTGCCTGTTTCTTGTGATTTGTTTGTCCTTCTGCCTGCTATACCCCCGCCCCATCACTGGCCCCCAACCCCCCTGCATATCGGCTCTCGCTCGGCTGAGGACTTTAAGGGGAAGCTTTAGGAGTTACTCAGTTTAATTAGGACTGCATTCTCTCTAACCGCAGTGCCGAAAACCTCAGCTCTCCCGTCTGGGAGCCAAGTGACAACTAGCGGTGACGGGGAAGGTTGCACTCGAACTCGCTGGACACAGAAAAATCATTTTCTCTCCTTTTTTGTTGTTTTCTTTCCCTGCGGGGTGGGGGTGGGAGTGTTGCTGAGGCTCAGTGCTTGGAAACAACAGCGTTATGACCTCAGGCTGGAAAGCCCGGAACTTGCGGGCAGAGTGGATCTACTCAGGAACAGATTCCGGGAAACATTTCTCTTTTGAAACTTTGACTCCCTCCTCTCCCCCATTCACCTTTCCAAACTCTACTTGCTAGCTGCAGATCCTGAACTGATGGACAAGTCTCGTTTGCTTTGTTTTTTTAATTTATGTCTATCTGCAACTCAGTAGCTGAGTTCCCCCACCCATGGTCTCCCAGGTTAAATTTTTCTGCCTATAGGCTTAGCATTCTTATGACAGCACAAGTGAAAAATCACCTCTTCAGGAAGCATTGAAATATACAGTCTTTTTGTAAGTGGGTGAATCATGCCATCTTCAGAGATTGTTATGATAAATTCCATTTATATGAATTGAAAAAAATTAGTCTTCTTCTATGACCTGCAGGGATCATTAATCTTCTTCATTTTAGATGTCTGACTCTCATGTTTTACCATGGCATTGGATTAACAGTCATTTGAAAAACCCACTCTAGGTTGTTTTTAAAAATAAGTAACCAACAAATATTAGTCTCTCCCATCATAAACCAGCAAACAATTCTTGTTGTTGTTGTTTTTTTCTTTTTTACATTATAGAGAACTCTGCATATGAATTATTGGTTTGACTAATCCAGTGGTTGGTTTAATTAAATGAATGACAACTCTCTCCAGATCGTAAGGGTCTATATGTGAGCCTCTCTTCATGTCTTTCTCTTGAGATGAAGACAAGACCTCTCTCCTTCTCTGAGATACCCAATGCTAAAGCTTCTAATCTCCAGTTCAAATAATTCTTTGATAGGCCATAGTCCTGCCCACTACTCAGAATACAAATAGCCAAGGAGTCAGATAGAACAAAAAAAGTGCAACAATCCAGGGCCTTGTGAAATATAGCTACTTTATTGGCAAGAGGGCAGGAAGTATCCTCTTAACAATATCAAATCATTTCTCCTCTACATACATAGTAGAACTGTAAAATGCTGTGGAGGTGGGATACTTAGTAACATTTGTATGCAAATTGATTCTCTGTTTGGCTTTGGCTTTCTGAGACAGAACTGAACCAGAGAGATTAAAGAGCAAATTAATAGGACCAAGCACATCCTCCCCCCCAACTCCTTTTTTCTTGATGAACAGTATGTAATGCTTGATTTTCTTCTCCCAGACATTGTCTTTCGCAACAGGGAGACAGTCTAAAAGGTTTGCATCGTAGTCATTTTGATAAGGTTATGAATCCACCGTGTTAATTCTTTAAGTTACTGGTGGTGGCCTATCAGGAAGCATCACTCCACATCTCCTTCCCCTACATACGTCAAGGCAGACATGGGCTGCAATGGATATGGGATATAATGCCATGAGTTTATAAGAAGAGTCATGACTATGGAGACCTGGAAAAGGGATGGTACTGTTGCACTTTCAAAATGTAGAAATGGCTACATCATTTGGGGAATAAATGTTGTTTTAGAACATGAAACATAAAATAATAAAAAGAATTGAACTAGGGAAATACCCTCAGCAATTTTTCAGAGAGACGAGAAAAAAAAAGGTCACAGAGAGGGAAAGTATTGTCTTTGTCTAATTGGCATTTTCATTACTAACGCTCTCATTTTTTTAAGTTTAGGTGAAAATACAGAAGCATTAAAATCTGGGGGCTCAATAGAGTGTATGTGGGGGTAAATGAAGACTGGCTCCCTAGCAGGTTCCATGTGAATAACCCCTTCTCCCCCAAGGGACAGGCACCGTGTTGGAACGAGCCAATCCCATCATCTCAGGCACCCAGGTACTCCTTAGGTTAAATGATGCCAGCTGCTCACCTTGTTGGGGAAATCTGGAGGCTAGAAAGGGAAAGGCTCTCGATAACAGAAGTGCTGCTGCATCAGCACATAACCAGCAAAATGACAATAATGACAGCAAAACAAACAAAACAACAATTGAAGTGAGTAAGGGAGAAATCTCATACAGTGCCAACAAAGAGAATGAATTGAGGCCTTAGGAAGCACTGAGGGGGAGAGAGAAAGAGGGTACGGGGGGACAAACAGCACTGCAGTGCTCACCAACTGTGTCCCCATAAGTAAAATGAGGTGATTTGGCTGAAGTTCTTGCTCTGATATTTTAAAAGCCTGTGGTTCTAAAATTCTATGAGTGATATTCAAGTATTCAATAAACTAAATTTTGTCTCTTTGTTTTCAATTGGGGATGGGGCTTTATATCCAGACCGGTTAAAAAATAATAGGCAAAGATATGGTTTTTTATGGAAGCATATTCCTTTCAAACCTCCTTTCAAGTCAAAGGGAACTTGATTTGATTCCCAGAGCCCTTACACTGGCTTATGGCTGGGAAGGGTTCAGGGTGACCCCCAAATTTTCTCACCTTCTGAGTAACTCAGATAGACCCATGGTATATAACCATGTTTCTCAATCTTGGCACTACTGACATTTTGAACATTTTGGAAAATTCTGTGTTATGAGGGCTGAACTGTGCATTTTAAGATGTTTATCAGAATCCTTGGTACCAATAACCGCCCCCCTCAGTCATGACAGTCAAAAATGTCTCCAAACGCTGCCAGAAATCTGGGATGGGGTTGGTGGGGCACAAAATTGCCCACAGTTGGGAACCACTGGTATAGAATGACCAAATATTTAACCCGGGGCTCTGATGAACCAATTGTAATGAGGAGGAAAGTCTAGTTTCCTTGAGGAAATGCCCCCATGGAACACACAAAGCACCAGAGTGAAGCAAACAGAGACCTAGCTTGTGCTTGAGAAGGGAATAAAGGCAGAGGAGATAAACCAAGTCTAACCCACGGGTGGTTTTCCAAAAGATGATCTTTATGTGCTTTTCTTTCGGTGTCATTTCCATCTGCCAACCCAGTAGATGTTTCCTTGAACAGGGTTTTGTACTGAACATGGTACTCACTTGTTAAGAAAGGTCATCAAAACCTTGAAGGAAAGATGTCTCTACCCACATTAGGGTCAAAAGGAGCATGGCAAGTAGATTGCTTCATATCTCAGTCCTGAAAAACCACCCAGCTGAAAGGTAAATGAGCCTTCTTCTGAGGTTGCCCTTCTGGCTTCCCATTCTCCAAGCTTGCCAAGAGGAGCAAATGACCGCCTGGATCTTTTCCTCCTGGTAGCATACCTGTATTCTTCCTCAAATCTTACCCGTTGCATTTTGGGCACTGCAGAAAGTGTCTAGGAGCTTCTGGAGTGGGCCAAGGACTTTTTCCTAAGGAAAGATGCCCCTTGGGCAAGTTCACATTAGGGCCAATCAAAATGTCAAGTCTACCCTCTTTGGGGGGCTTAGGAAACTTGAGACAGAGAAAAGAAAATGTCATGTTTTTGTTCCCGAGGGACATCTTGGACAAGAACCTTAGGCTGGTAAATGGAGTTATGAATCAGCACATAACTTCTGCATATTTGCAAAACTGGTAATGAACTATCAAGGGAAATGTAGGGAATTTATTTTTGAGACCACTTTATGAAAGAGGTTGCAACCAAGCAGTGCCGTGGAAAGAGCAGTTAGGCTATGACTTGAGAGCCTTCCTTGTAGAGTCAGCTCTGCTCTTACCCTGCAGCACAGCTTTGGCGAATCTCTTTCCTTCATGGGGACTCAGTTTTCTTTCCAATCAACTCAAATAACTGACTCCAACACCCCTAAGTTCCCCCCAGTCTCAGATAAGGTGTTCATGAAAGACAGAGGCCCATACCCATGAAGGCTCAGGCTGAATTTACATCAGTGCTGATATTGCCTTCATTTCTACACCACGCATTTATTTATCATGTGTTCACGTGTCCAGTCCAAAACTAGGCACTCTGCAGGGGAGACAGAGGTAACAGATGCCACAGTCCCTGTCCTTGCAGAAAGGGGAGACACTGCTCCCTTTAAAGCTACATTAAAAACCTTTTTCCTTCTTCAGAGGGCCCGCAGAGCTCCCCTCCAGACAGTGAGCACGGCCTGCGACAGCATCACATTTATGTGGGCGTCATTAACTTTATTTCCTTCATCAGCTGGCAGAAGCCAGAATGATTTTTAAGATGGATGGCACTGTCTCCTGCCTGGTCATCTTGACACTGTTCTGCAGGTTTTCTGCTGCTTTAGGCAAAGTGGCCTTGGCACCAAGGGCACAAGACCTAGGATCCAGAATTTAGCTAGTGGCATGCCCTTGAGAGGGTTTCATGACCTTTCTGGCCTCAGTTTCCTCAGCTATAACATAAAGAGAATTGACAAATCACTGTCCCTAAAATCATTTTTACCTCTGCCAGTCAAGGATTATTACCTCCCAATCTCCTTCATGATAGAACAGTTTTGGTTACAGCTATTGCAGTATATTTCATATACTGCAATTTCATATACAGTATATTTCATATACTGCAATATATAGAATTATAGATACTGCAATATATAGAATTCATATATAGAATTATATTCAGGCTCAAAGATCTAAAAGAATTGAGGGCCTCAATAAACAATTTCACTCCCTGGAGATTTATCCCAATCTGGACACAATTACTGACAGATCCCATAAATATGTCAGTTTCCCCAGGAAATGCTTTGTATGATGAGAAAACATGATGTCTGGTCAATATCCTCATAGATCTGAAGAGGGGCCTGAGAAAAAGACCAAAGGTTTCTATACTTTTATCAGTGACTCTGTTTGGTTTTTTCCTCCCCTATAAGGCTATGTTTTTAAAATTCTGTTTACCAAACCCCATTCCCCATTAACTTGTTTTCCCCATCTTTATCAACCAAAGGCATACATAACTGCCAGAAATACTGAACATCATGGGATAAGCAATGTCACCACGCTGAGCTAACCTAAGAAAGAACAAAAGAAAAGGTGTAATGCTTTTTTGTTAGCCCATAGAGCCTTGTCAGAAATAAACATGCAATTTGTTAGCCTCTGAAATGTTTAAAATGGATTCTGAGTCCTCACTACTATTTCATGAACTCCCTAGGTACCCAGGGACCCCATTTGGGAAACATTAGATTTGATTTATTCTATATGGCTCCAAGAGAAGAACGGCAGATAAATAGATAAATATATTTTTAATGTGCACACACAAATTCTGTTTTAATGTAATTCGGAACCTTCTGATAGATCTGTCAAATGTGCACCAGCTGCCTCAGTGGCAGTGAGGGTCCCTGTCAGTGGAGGTGTGCAAGCAGAGACTGGAAATCCACCTCCCAGGAGGGATGCAGAAGGAATTCAAGCTACTTTTGTGCATTGAGATTTGCAATTTGCAGCAGAAAAGTAAATGAAATGCAGGTCAGAGACAAATCTTCATGATACTTATGCTCCCCCCCTTTCCTGATCCCCAAATTACCCATCTGATCTTCATAAGCTCTCTGAGTCATGCCATAAACACACACTCACTCACGCCTTTTCCTTCTCTAAAATGGATTGGATAATAAATAAATTGGGCAATGAACACGCACGCAAACACACAAACTCACGATGCGACAAAGGATTATTAAAAGGAAATCACCTTAGTGAAGTAAGAATCTGGTCTTAAGAAATGAGAAGGACCTCAGAATAAGAAAACGTCAGAACCAGAAAGACCACCAGAAAATGCACTGGTCCACGGACAAGTCCTCAGGCACAGATGGTGTTCACAGGACTGATGGCCTGTATGGCTAAAGGCCTCTCAGCCCTGAACTCCAGCTGTCTCTCCTGAACAAACTCCCTGTTAAGCCTGACACACAACTGAAAACACCATCGGGCCAGCCAGGAAATTCATTCAGAAAGCACATTAGGAGGGACCAGTGCTCTGAGATGCTGAGGAGAGGGGCTTATGGGCACAGTGCCTACGCTTTGTAATGCAAGCCCTAATGAGGGGTGCTGAGGCCCCAACGCTTTTGAAACTCCTTATAAAGGATCCCTTTGTGGTTTTCTGAAGTTGATATTGTCTGAGTCTCCCAAGGCTAATTCAGTGCAATTAGATTACCACTCCCTGCCTTTGAATTCAGCTGTTTTTCAGTGTCCGTTGCTAAACGAGTTTACCGTCTTAAAGGGGAGCTGCTGACAGTCATTAATCCCAGCTGTGAAATGGGTGGCGTTCTCTCTTGCCTCATACACTGGGCAGCCCCAGACACCTAGAGAACAAGTCTCCTTGCTCGCAAGGTCCTTTCTCCATCTCCCACGCATTCACCCACAGAGAATCGCACTTTCTTTCAGGGGGTCTTAAGTACCAACAGAATCATGGAGACTTAGGGCAGTTCTATAATTCAACAGCTCTCAAATCTAGCTGTGAGGGGCTTATCAAACATACAGCTTCCCACCATCATACTAGACTACTGAAACAGAATCTTTCAGGATGGGGACCCAGAAACCTCTAAAGGTAACAAGAGTCTCTAAGTCAGTGCTTTTCAAACTTCAGTGTGTGTATGAATCACCTGAGGATCTCATTAAGATGCTAGTTCAGACTCAGGAGGTCTGGGGTGGGGCCTGAGAGTCTGCATTTCTAGCAGCCGCCACGTGATGCTGATGCTTCTGTGGACCAAATGTTTGAGTACCAGGGTTCTGAATCATTCTGACTGGGGACCCCGGACATAGATCAACCCTTTTATTTCGCAGATCAGGAGAGGAGAAATGACTTCCTCAAGATTACAGAGTGAATGTCAGCGCTCCCAAAGCCCTACACAACTGTGCTCATCCCCCAGACTCATTCCCCTACAGCCCATGTGCCCTGAACTCTGCCACTGTGCTTTCCTTCCTTCAGCCCTTTCACACACTGTGCTCCCTCATAAACATAAACATGCACCTCAAGAAGCGTTCCTCAGGGAGCTATCCCCGTCCCCACACTGAGGGGAGTCTTGGTGGACCAAAAAGTTCTCATTCACACAGCTGGAAACTACATTGTGTGACATCTGGATAAAGAGAAGGGGCAAATGAGGAACTGGCTTTGAATCCTGGCACCAAGGGGCCCTGGGACACAGCAGTGAGAGCCTATGGGGATTGATGGAAGAGGCAGAGCAAAGGGGATCAGAAGGAGGGAATCTGTGGTTTCTTTCTCCAAGGATGATCTCACTGACCAGTCTTCCTGTGCACATTGTACTATCAACTCTGCATAACTGGAGGCTTACTTAGGACTCTCATGTTCAGAGAATGCCGCCCCATTCTGCCATCTGTCTGACCTCAGAACCATGTCCTTCCTTCCTCTCTCCCCCTCTGACCTGTCATTCTTTCCAGAAAGTATATTAGTATCTTATACATCAAATAGAGTGACTGTCATGATCTTCAGCCTTTGAGAGCTCCGTGTTTATTGCTGTGCACTCAGTTCTACAACAGTCCCCAGCTCCAGAGGAATGCAGCAAGGTTGCTGCAACCCCGGTTGCCAGGCAGACTTGCAGAATTCTCTTACAAGAGCACTTTACAGTTTATAGAGTATTTCACAGCCGCAATCTCATATGAGCTTCCCAATCACCTTAAAAAATGGATACAAGGCAGTGGTTACTATCCCCATTTTAGAGTTGAGAAAACTGAGACTTGGAGAAGAAAAGTGACTTCCCTAAGACAATGCTGTTAATCTCAGGGTAAAGTCAAGATTCAAATACAAATCTCCTTCCTCCTAGCTCACCACACTGCCTCTTTCCTTTTAAAGCTGGCATATATCTATATTCCTAAGCTACAGCTGGAATATATACATCCCTAAATATATAGATGATTGATAGATAGATAGATAGATAGATAGAGACATAGATATAGATAGATAGGTACAGGTATTCCTCTTTTATATATTCTTCTCAAAGCTGCAACCACTGTGAGCTGATGTAGATATCCGGCTAATAGCCCTCACCCTCTACCAGTGGGCCACGGGGGTAGAAAAAAGCCTATGAGCTGGGAATTTCCCATCAGGGTTTTGGTTTGACAAAGTCATAGTCTTCCAATTCTTAGCCAGATAGGTATTTCCTTCTCTCTTCTTGATCGCTTTTAATTGTACAATATATGCATACATTCTCTTTTTAAAAAACTCTGATACTAGACTTAAACCTAAAATCCCCTTTGATGATGATCTCCAGGTCCCTCCCTGCTTTTATTTCTTTAAGGGGTATCCTACTTGATCATTTTTATTGAGATATATATATATATATATATATATATATATATATATATATAAATGCACATATCAAATGATAGTATGTATATTTCAATAGTTATACACACATATGTTGAAATAAATATTGAAATCTATTGAACTATATATACTATCTATTGAAATATATATACTATCATTTCATGGAATCAAATTGCCCATGTGATTCTGCAACTTATTCTGTTCGCATATCAACATGTCTTGGAAAGCTTTAACTGTCGAGGCATACATCTCCACCTCATTCTTTTAACTACGGCAATACATTTTATGTTATGGATATCCTGTTGTTTTCCAGCCATTCCTGTATTGATGGGCATTTCTACTTGTTTCTGATTTTTCCACTGAAATCAGTGCTGCAATAACCACAGTGTACCTACATCTTTGTGAACGAACACAAGACATTTTTCCAGGCAGACAACAGGAACAGAAATGGACTAGCTGGGTCACAGAGCACGCGCAGCTTCTATGTTAACAGACACTGCAGGCAGACATGCCTTTCTTCCTTCCCTTATGATTCTCCATCTCAGCCTTGACTGCAACAACTCAACAATAATCGTTACTATTTATTGAGTGTTTATTGAATGCTAGGTACTGTGCTAACATCACATGCCTCATGTCATAAACCCTTAGACAAAAGTACTATTATAATTCCATTTTACAGGTGGCAAAACTGAGGCATAAATAGGTTATATAGTTTGCCCAAGGTAAGACAACTCATAAGAGGCAGAGCCATGATTCAAAAATAAGTCTGACTGCAGAAAACATTCTTTTAACCATTGTACTGCCACTATTACTCCAAGAATGAACCCAGGAGGAGGAGGAGGGAGGAGACTGAACTGGATGAGGAAGATGGAGGCAAAAAAGGGAGGAGTTTGCCTCTTCAAGAAACCAAGGACTCATCTCCTGCAGGTGGTTCTAGATAATAGTAAAGTTAACACACATCCATAAATAGATGTGAATTTTTAATCTCCATCCTTCACAGAGGAGGGAAATTGCACTACCTTCCACCCCTGGAAGAGAGTATGTGGTTAGAGCTCTGTCTCAGGGTAGAGACAGGTCCCTGCAGCACATCTTTTCTTCTTCATCCCCAAATCACTCCATCGAAAGAGCTATCGGGGATTATGGGAGAGAATGTCTGATTGAGTGGGGATGCAAGGAAGAAAGGCAGCATAATCTCTGGCCCGTTTTTAAATTGTTTTTCATTGCGGATCCCTAGTACTCAGACCAAAGACCTTCTCAAGCCTCACACTCTAACCCCCAGACACACAGGACTGAGGGTACCCAGTTTCCCTTCATCTTCTGTATGGGAGATTGGAGAGGCAGCCCGATCTCCAGCATCGGAGATCTCACCACAAGCTCTAGAATTGCTGCTCCCAAAGCAGACCTAAAGGACTTCTCAGAACATCTCTAGGCCAGGAAAACATACCCAGTCCATATGAGGGCAGGGGAGCAGCATGCAGAGAAGCAGCAAGGACTGGGCTAGTTCTCCTTTATAATCAGGAGCATCACTCCAGACAAGGCCTGTGGGGAACCTAAACAACATTGTCTCCGACACCTGTTTCCAACAGCTATCTGAGTGACACCAGAGACATTTCTGAATGTGTCGCTAGCAGGCCTGTTGCTAGTAGGAGAAAAGATACAATAGAAATAAAGTCTCCTAATGTCAACTTTTGAAATAAACTTGCTGGTTTGTTTGTTTGCATTATAAACATTATTCATTCACCATAAAATATTTAAACCACGTAGGGAGATATGTTTAAAACCAAAAGGCACAGAAATCCTACTCCCTAAGGGAAATCACTTAACAATTCAATATTCATCTTTCCAAATAATTTTAATAACATAATAATGGCAAGAATGCTTACTGTGTGCCTGACCCCTTTCTCAAAGTTGAATATGTGTTAACCCATGTAATCTTCAGAACAATCTTGCAAGGATATACTATTATGCATCCCATTGTATAGATGAGGCTACAGATGAGGAAACAGAGAAGTTAAATAATTTTCCTAGGGTTGCCATCTTGGAAATGGCAGTGCCAGATTGAAATCCAAGCAGTCCAGCATCAGAGAGTCTTTAACTGCTGTGCTGCAGGCGTAAGCTGTTCCTATTTTACAAAAATGGGGTTATACTAAACACCAAGCTCTGTGGCGTCCCTTTTTCCCCCTCAGCAATACTGTGTCAGTGCACGTACAGATGGATCTCGTTCGTTTGTGCGTTTGTGCGGCCCTTCGCTGAGAACACGGGGCTTTAGTGGGCTCTCGCTCTCAGCTTTGCCACAATGTAACCCCACCTCCACCTCCAGCTCCTTCCCTTCACACAAACCAAATTCCACCTCAGATGAATTTCTTATTGGTCTGCTACATGCCCACTGTGCTCCGCTCTGTACTTTTCTCACACTGGTCCCTCTCCCTCCACGTATCTAGAAAAACCCCTCCCCTCATTTCTGCCCTGAAAGGCACACCCACCAACTCTGGATTCAAGCTCAGGTGATTTTTGAATCCTACCTCTGTCACTTCCTTGCTGTATTATCATGACAGTTTGCTCAAACTTTCTGAGCCTCAAGTTCCTCATCTTAAAAAATGGAGATAACACCTTTACCGATAGATAAATGCAGTCACCTTTAAGCCCTTTTTCTGAGCAAAGCGCAAGCCCTGAGTGAATTCCCTCTCCACTTCTCTGAGATCCCATCCACGCCTCAAGAGGCCCTGCTAGCAACACTTCCTCCACGAGGCAACCCCAGACTGCCACCATCACTACCCCCAACTGGGCATGGATTCGCCTTCCTAAACCCCCTGGGAAATGTAGGCATTAACCCTCAGCAGTCAGTTTGCTCAATGTGGCCTTACATACATTTGGGTGCCCTTCTAACCTTCCTGCTGGATTGTAAGCCCTTCAAAGGCTAGGAACTTAATGGATTTCTTGGTTCATGTGAAAGGCCAACACAAAGACAAGGGACACATCCCCTGGTGCATCCCAGAGTTTTCAACTTGCTCCATTTCCCCTCATAGATAGTATCACCCAGTGGTTCATGTACTGTATGTTAGATATTCAGTGCTTATTTAATTGAATTGTTTTTCCCCAATATGCCTGCTCCCATCCTTCTTTTATTGACTCTGCAGAGGCCCAGGACTGGAGGCTTCCAACCAGCCAACCCAAAGCACTGCTATGTCTCACCATGACCCCTTTTTGCTCCAAGAAATGAGTCACAGTGAGAGTGAGCTAGACATGCAGCTCAGCCCTGGCTCAGGAGCTGTTGCAGTGAGTTGTTCAGCCTTATCCTTGCTGTCTGGCCGAGCATGTCCAAACTCTGGGCCTCTCAAAACATCTAAGCCATTGCAGATAAGGCTGCTTCCCACTATGACCTGGGTCTGCAGAGAGGCCCCTTCCATAGGACAAGGCAAACTTTCTAAAATGGTTTTCAATCGTGCAGAAAACATGGACCTCTTTGGAGATAGTTTTCTTGATGTGACCTAAAACAACTAGTAGAAAAGAAAAACTCTTCACAGGAGCCAAGAAAAGACTGCATCATGCCCAGAGAGAAGGGGCTTCGAGGAATTCATTGAAAATGCCTTGAAATATGAAAAGCTACACTTCCTGACAAAGAAGGCAACAAGGTTTAGTAAAAGAGTCAATCCCCATTCTACCTCAAAATTGGACAGCCTAGAGATTAGAAAAGATCTTCCTCTCCTTTCAGGCGCTGCTCTGACTTTGTAACTGAGTCACAGTTCTTCCATCCCTAAAATAAGATTGGACTACATAAAGACTCCACGTCTTTCCAGCTGTCATTGCATAATTCTTAAATTAAGTTGGCTCATAGAAGACCCAGAAGTTAAAAACTCTGGCTTGGGAATCTGTCAAATATGTTCTGGAATCCTGGTAATACCACTTGCTATGGTATACTGCTTTATGCCTTGGAGCAAGATTGTTTTTAAGATTTCTAAGCCTCAATTTTCCTCGTCTTTAATATGGCAATAGGGACTTCCCTGGTGGTGCAGTGGTTAAGAATCCACCTGCCAATGCAGGGGACACGGGTTCGAGCCCTGGTCCAGGAAGATCCCACATGCCGCGGAGCAACTAAGCTCATGCGCCACAACTACTGAGCCCATGTGCCACAACTACTGAGCCCGCGAGCCACAACTTGCCACAACTACTGAAGCCCGTGCGCCTAGAGCCCATGCTCCGCAACAAAGAGGAGCCACCGCAATGAGAAGCCCGCGCACCACCATGAAGAGTAGCCCCTGCTTGCCACAACTAGAGAAAGCCCACGCGCAGCAACAAAGACCCAACGCAGCCAAAAATAAATAAATAAATTTATTTAAATAAATAAAATGGCAACAATAATTATCCTTCCCTGACAAATCACCCTAAGAATTCAATATGAGAAGGCATGTGGAGTGTTAGCACTGCTTATGGCACATAGCAATTGTGCAAAGCGGGAAAACCATGATTACTATTATTAAAAAGGGATAGGTACAAAGCATTGTGGGAGCATAAAGAAGAGTCTGACTAACTCTGCCTGGAGGTGGGGGGACAGTACAAAGTTGAAGACAATTTTAATAGGAGTCAGGACACTTAAACTGGGCCATAAAGAATGACTAATTCAGCAGGTGGCAAAGAGTGCCAAGAGAGGATGATGCAGGCAAAGGAAAAGGGCTTACAGAACAGGCAAGCTGGATGATGTGGAGTTCAAGGACACTGATGGGCCAGCTGTCCACTGTTGCCTAGGCTCAGCCCAGTCCTGCTCAGCCTTGTTCTCTCCCAATGGGTCTTTTATCAACTGGAAGCCTGGCTAAGAGTGGATAATTTATTCACTATCGAAAAAATATTTATTGACTTCCTACTATAAGCCAGTAATCTTTCCACATTCTGGGGACAGATACAGCGACGAGCAGAAGAGATGCGGTCCTTGCTCTCACACAGCTTAACTTCTATAGGTGGGGACAAACAAAGAAACAACTTGGGAAACTACAGAATTTCAGGCCATGGTCAGTGCTCCAAACCCAGCCAAACAGGAGTATGGGACAGAGAATGGTTCCCTGGACTCCATCACAGGATGCCTACACTTTCACACATGCCCACTATCTCCCTGAAAGCTTATATCACATGGAGGTGAGCAGGTGGCAAAGGACTGTTTCCTTTTACCGATGAGGAAACTGAAATTCTGAGAGGAGCAGTGATTCATCTAAAGTCTCACAGCCAGTAAGTGCCAAAGGCAGATGACCTCATTCCATACAGAAAAGTCAAAAATACTGAGGATGAAAGATTAAATAGGGGAAAAAAGCAAGTAGCAAAATAGTATGTATAGTAGGATCCTGTTTTTATTTTTTTGATGTTTTATTGTTCTCATATGGGGAAAAAAGTCTAGAGAAATGGACCCAAAACTGTTTATAGTTGTTATTATCTCTTGAGAATGAGACTATGGGGGACTTTTTATTTCCCACATTACATATTTTAGTAATGCTTGGATGTTTTACAACAATGTATATTACTTTTGAAAGCTGGAAAGTAGTTTTGGGTTTTTTTTCAAAAACAAAAAGAGGATATCAGAAAGCATGGGCACAAAATCAAACTTGGAGGCAGAGCACAGCGGGGACAAGGTCACCAACGAGTGTCTATTTAAGCTACATTCATAGTTTTCCATTCCCTTCTTTTTTTGGCCACACCGTGTGGCATGCGGGATCTTCGTTTCCCCCACCAGGGATCGAACCCGTGCCCCTTGCAGTGGGCTCAGAACACGGATTCCTAACCACTAGACTGCCAGAGAAGTCCCCTCCATTCCCTTTTCATGTGAGAATGACATCTGTGACTCCCAACCCTGTGCCTGACAGACAGGAATTCCTCTAAATAATAATATTTATAATTAACAATATTATACATAACATGTATTTAGAACCTACCAATAGGTTGCCAGGAACTTCTCTAAAAGCGCCATATGCATTAACTATTTAATCTTTTTAGCAACGCTATGAAGTAGGCACTGTTATCATACCCCTTTTGTGGATGAGGAAACTGAGGTAGGGATCTTCCCAATCTGGGATGCCTGTAGGCCACCGTGCCAATCCAGCTCAAAGTCTTCATATGCAGAAAGACATTGTACAAACCTCTCCAAAGATGTGGCGGGGCAGGGTAGAGGGAATAGAGTCTTTGAGGAAGAAAACTGAGAGGATCACTCCAAACCACAGCCTTTCCCAGTGAGAGAGGTGAGGAGAACCTGACAACACACTTCCCCTCAGTTCTGCTACCCAAGGTCCTGATTTCCTTTCCATCTATCACCATGGGGTTTATGAAGACACTACAGAAAATAAGAAATAATACTGGGCAAGAAATAAAAGGGGGGAAAAGACAAGAAGGGGGAGAAAAGAGGGAGACATGCAGAATAATAAAGAGGAAAGACCACTCAACACAGGTCTACTCTGGGTTCAGCCAAGAACTCACTGTGGGAGTCTCTTTCCCTCCCTGGACCACAGTATTCTCATCTGTAAAATGGATGGGTAGACTGTACTAGATGACTTTTAAGATCTCTCTCAACTCCATCATTCTAGGATTCAGAAACAAATGAAGGGAAAGGAAGAAGGTAGAGGACCAGAAGGGGAGAAAAATGTTGGTGGGAAGAAGCAAATGTTAAGGAGGAATAATGAAAGGAGGAGGAAAAAGGAAGGCATCTCCCAAAGCAGGTGGAATCTGCTTATTTTGTTGAAAGAGGAGAAGGAAGGACTTTCACATCAAAAATTACAACAAAAAAAGCTTTATTCTCAGGCAGCCAACTCCATGTCTCATCAGTGAGAGCCATGGCTGATTTTGGTGAGGGCCACGGCTGATGTTGGTGGGGGCAGTGGCTGATATTGGTGAGGGCCATGACTGATGTTGGTGGGGGCCATGGCTGATGTTGGTGAGGGCCATGGCTGATATTGGTGAGGGTCATGGCCGATGTTGGTGGGGAGCATAGCTGATATTGGTGAGGGCCGTGGCTGATATTGGTGAGGACCATGGCCGATGTTGGTGAGGTGAGGGCCATGGCCAATGTTGGTGGGGGCCATGGCCGATATTGGTGAGGGCCATGGCTGATGTTGGTAGGGGCCATGGCTGATATTGGTGAGGGCCATGGCTGATGTTGGTGGGGGCCATAGCCGATATTGGTGAGGACCATGGCCGATGTTGGTGAGGGCCATGGCTGATGTTGGTGGGGGCCATAGCCGATATTGGTGAGGACCATGGCCGATGTTGGTGGGGGCCATGGCCGATATTGGTGAGGGCCATGGCTGATGTTGGTAGGGGCCATGGCCGATGCTGGTGGGGGCCATGGCCGATGCTGGTGGGGGGTCATGGTTGATTTTTGTGGGGGGTCATGGTTGATTTTTGTGGGGGGCCATGGCTGATGCTGGTGGGGGGTCATGGTTGATGTTTGTGGGGGGCCATGGCTGATGCTGGTGGGGGGTCATGGTTGATGTTTGTGGGGGGCCATGGTTGATGTTGGTGAGAGGCATGGCTGATGTTGGCTGGGGGCATGGCTGATGTCTAAGGAACAGGGGCCTGAAGGGAACTGTGGAAGGAGGGAGGACGTTGCCTTGTTCTCTGGCCTGAGAAAGAAGACAGCCCCTTCCTGACAATGGGCAAAAATGATTAGCATATTCCCAGGTTCTGGGAGATGTCCTAGGGAAATGACTAGAAAATATGCCCAAGGGAGTTACGACTGCAACATTACCACACTGTGCCTGCGAGGATGCAATCCTGAGAACCATAAAACTGAGAAAATCCCCCAGGCCAGAAAGAAATCTTCCAAGGTCATTTCTTTCCAACCTCCTGCCTCTAAGCAGCCCTTCCCTAACTGCCCTGTGCCAAAGGACTTAGCACAGAATGACACTCAGTCCTATTCTCTAATCTTTTCATAGTTGTCTGAGGCATCCCAGGCATTGAGGCCCTTGAAGACAATGAGAATGCTTCCAACGGATTGAATATACCCTTAATCCACGTGGCAGGTGCTGGGCACACAGTGGGCTTTTCACACCCATCTGATAATTGATAATAGAATAAAATGGTTCTAATTTCTCGCTCTCTCAATAATATCTATTCTGTTGCTTAACATTACAGTCCAAACATCCTTCCTTTTGCTTACTCCACTGCCCCTGTTCCAAAGTCCAACCTGTCATTTGCCTGAGGGGACAGAGCCTGGCAGATACCCGCCTCTGCAGAAGTGAGCTAGAATACCCACTCTGCAGGTGACATCTCCAAATCTGGGATTGACCTCAAGGAAGAAATAAATAGATAGGACCACCCTATAAAATGAGAAGCACAGGTACAAATAAATTTAAAAGACCACAGATAATTGTTCACTTAACATATAATGAGCAACTTCTGTATACCAGGTTCTTGGCTAAGCAATTTACCTGAATCTTTTACTCCTCCAACAGACCTAAAATTAGAATTAAGTATTCCTAGTTTACAGATGAAGAAACTGAGGCTCAGAGAGGTTAAGCAACTTTCAAGGTCATACAAGTAAGTAGCAAATTCATGATTCTAATCTACTCCTCAGGTGATTCGTCCTTACAATATGATACTAAGAGTTCAGCCTGTATGTGAACACTTCCAGAGACAAGAAACTCACCATCTCCTTAGGCAGCCTCTCCTATTACCGGGTAGCTCTAATGGGTAAAATATTCTTTCCTCACATGTATCAGGCAGCCACCTCCCTATATGAGAGGGATACATGTGCCTTCCCTGGTCACTTGGAACAAGTGAGTGGGCTATAGAAGGTACCTAAACTGTGGAATCAGAAAGATCTCGTTCTATTCCTCCCCTACCACCTACTAGCCATGTAACTTCCACCATCTGTGCCTTATTTGCTTCAGCTGGACAACAGTAACACAAATATGTACCTCGCATAGTCTTTTGGAGAAGAAGAAATAAATAGTATTTGCAAAGGGCTTAGTTCAGTGCCTGGCAATTAGTAAATATTCAAGAATATTATTTTACTAATTTGAGTCCCTCTTCCCATGATACCCTACAGAGATTTGTTAAAAATGATCTGTCTATGTTTTCTCTGAGCCAAATTATTCCTTACAGGTCAATTTCAAGTTTGTTTACCAGCCTAGCTGTTCCTTTCTGGACCTGCTCCAACCTATTAATGCCCCTCTTAAGATGCAGAACCTATGATGGAAAGTGATAAATTAGCCAAGATTTGAAGTACAGCCCACATCCAGTATTTCCTGCCATACCTGCTTCTTTTAGTCTTCAGGTTTTTCTGAAGTTCTTCAGAATCATCAGGTATAACGTGGACTGGCGTAAAATTTTAGTGAAGAATATTTGAATCTTATGAACAGAAATTTTTATTTTTTTTATTTGTAATAATGGCTAAGATACTAAGTGGTTTCTATCCATCACTGCACCAACACTTGATTCTCTCCTGTAACTCCAGCAATCCTAAGAGCACTATCATTACCCTTATTTTACTGATAAAAAATTAATAAAACAGATGTGAAGAGGCTAAGTGACTTGCCCAAGATCACACAGCGATGTGGCAGAATCAGATTTAAGTTCACCCATCTATCCTGCCTCCCGTTTCAAGCGTGTATGGGATACTTACTATATACACGCACTTGCAGGGATGAAAGGAACATGACACAGGGAGAAGACATAGGCAGGGCAATTTAATAGAAAAGGAAGTGTATAGCACCAAGCTACACTGGACTTCTGAACTACACTGTCACAAAGATCTCCCCTTCTCCCCTCCAGCACATTCCAGTGTCTATGGCTTCTTGGGCAATGTGAGTTAAAGGAGAAAAAAAGAAAAAAGAAGCGGTCTTCTCTCTTCTTCAGCTTTCACTTACTCACCACTGCCTTCAGCCCTGGCCCCTAGCAGACTCCGCCTGGTGAAGAATTCATTTTCAAAAAGGAGCCAAGCTGCTGGTCCTGCGGTGGGGAGGGGCCCCTTTACACTGGTAGAGTCTTTCTGCCTTAGAAATATTCATACCCTTTGACTCAGCAATTTTGCTTCCAGGGCATGGACAGAGGTTTGTGACCAAGGGGGTTTTTCACAGCATAGATTATAATAGCTTAAAATTGGAAATCATGTAAATGGCCATCAAAGAGGGATGGCTAAATGAATGCTAATACAGCCACACACTGGCATATGCAGTCATTTAAAATTGTGTTTCTAAAGGTTTAATAACAAGAGAAAATAAAATTCTCCTTAGAATCTTCAGTAAAAAACCAGGAAACAGAACTGATTATAATCTATAGAGAAAAAAAAAAACCTAGAGGAAATTTACTAATATGTTAACAGTAGGTTTCTAGATAATGGGATTTCCAGGTGGGTTTTATTTTTTTTCTTTGAACCGCATTGTATTTTTTCCAATGTGTGTTCATTGCTTTTATCATCAGAGGAAAATGTTATTTTTTAAAGGATTGAAAGAATCTGGTCTGAGGGCTGCCAGCCAGCTTGTGAAGAACAGTTTTTGTCACTGGACAGTTTCCATCTGTGCAGCAGCAATTACTACTCCGTTATCATCAGATCATCTTAATCCTATTGATTGAAATGTCAAAGTAATTCTATTAATTTACTACTTAAGAGATAAATTACTAAGAACAGAGCAGGAGAATTACCAGAAAGTGCTGTGGTACTCCTCTAGGTGTGAGTGTGGGTGGTCCTTGTAGATTCAAGCATAAAATGCAAAGAAACCTCTGGAAGTTCATATATTCATTCCTTGTCATAGAGCTTAGATCAACCAATGAAAATCTGAATCAATAAAGATTGTCTTGAACATTTACAATGTTCCAGGCACCAAAGAAACACTGCAGAAGAATTATTTATTCTTTACCACAACCCTGTGAGCAGCAACAACTATTACCCATTTTACAGATGCAGAAACAAAGACGGACAGGATAAGTAACTTGTCCGAAGCCACACAGCTAGTAAACAGCAGAGCCTGGCAGAATTCATGTGCTTAACCCTGGACCATGCTCCTGTTTCAATCCAGAAATGAGTTCTTATTTGTGTAGTATCTTATGCTCTCTTCAACATGATTTCTTTTTTTTTTCCCTTGGCCATACCGCACATCATGTGGGATCTTAGTTCCCCGACCAGGGATCGAACCCGCACCCTCTGCAGTGCAAGTGTGGATTCTTAACCACTGGACCACCAGGGAAGTCCCACATGATTTCAAATAGTGATTTATAAGTTCGGATAGGAGGGATCTACACTCTATGGATGAGGAAAGTGATGCTTCAATATACTAAAGGACATGCTCACAATCACAGAAGAAAGAATCGAAACAGGTAGCAGCCAAACCTAGGACTTCTGACTCTACAGACACAGCTTGTCCCATTTGCCTCTGAGCCGTGCAACAAGAAACAGAGGGCAGTGGAATTTGGGGCCCCGGTTTTGTCCTCCTATGAGCTACAGGGAGGTGACTCTGCTGGAGGATCCTGAAGGTACAGGGTAGAAAGAAAGGAAATCCCAGAAGGAAAAGAAGTCTCAGTAATGACCCTTGCCATCCTTTCACCATTAGTCCTCCTTCCTCCTAAAACCAAGAAGGGGCCCTAGCCACGGCACCTTGTCCTTCCCTCATCGTCCACCTCCTTGCTTTCAGCTCATTGAGTCCCACAGGCTTCACTGACACGTCTTCTCCTCAACACTCCTCAGTAAATATTCCTTATAGAAGAAGCTTATACTAAACCACAGAGGAGCGGGAACTTAAAACAATGCATATATTAAAGTTGAGTGAGCTGTATTAGCACATTTGAACAGCTGCTCCAAAACATATGGCAAAATTCCACCTCAATTAGACTCGTATATCAACTCAGCCACCAAATTACCTTGATTACGTCATTTAAACTTTCCAAGCCTCGGTTTCCTCAAGTGAAAACTAGAGGAGAAAATGGTTTCCCCCTCATAGAGTGGTTGGGTGGATTAGGAAGCATGTGTGGGAAAGTTCTTAGCACTGTGCATGGCACCCAGAAAGCATTTGAACATTGGTAGCCATTGCTATCATTGTTAGTTAATCTGAGTCAATTTCCTCACCTATAAACGAAGATGATCATCCCTACTGACATTGCAGAGCCTTAATATACAGTCGTTGATTTATAGCAGGTGCTCAAAAAACATCTTTTCTTAATGCACAAGATGTCCCCGGTCCCATAATTGTATGACTCTTCTTCCCACTTCTTCCCCAAGATGTTGGAACCTGCTGAGTGAGACAAAGAAGTTCCACCCCGCTGAGCATAGCTGCAGCTCTCTATCTTAGAGGATACAGGGGAATCAAGGAGGGCTATTTAGAGCGTTGTTAGAGCCCGGGAGCTTCTGTAAACAAATACCCACTTCAACTAAATCCTCTCAACTCACAGTAAAGTATTCTCTTTCTGAAGACCAGTCACTCAGTTTATTAAAGGCAGATGCAGATTTTAATCCAAGTTGGTTTTTCTACAATATAAGGTCATTTCTTCCTCAGTGCCCAGTGAAGATTATTTACTATTTTCTCAACATCCTCCTTTGAATCACAGTCTCTTGGATGCTTGAAGACCACACACATCCAAGCTTCACTCTTATGAAAACCTCTTTTTTCTCTGGGACAAACAGATCCCTTTTGCTGATGCATTTCTTATGGGTTCATTGCACCTTGGCTTATTTTCCGCTATAAGTTTGAACTAGTATAGCTCTCGGAGGGAGAAGTGATATATTTTTCTAATAGGCTCAGATATTCAAGTACTTATTTGTCTTCACACTGTATTAATTTGGGAGTTCTTGGAAAACAAGGGCTATGGCATATCTATTACTGAGATACTTTTAAGAGAAGACTCCAGGGTCAGGTGTATCTAGGTAAGTTATTTAACCTCTATCAACCTCAATTTCCTCATGAGTAACATGGGGGTAATGATATCCAACCCAAAGGATTATATTCAGGATTAAATATTGCAGACAAAGCTCTTTGTGTAAGGCCTGGTACTTTATAACCACTCAATAAGGGCTGTTATATTTTTATTATTTATATTCTGCTCAGTCACCTAGCACAGTCTCTGACATACAGTAGGCACTTCCTAATTATTTGATAAATAAGTAAATAAGTGAAGTAATAAATTAATGCCATCTCAAACGAGATGATTATCTCAAAGTACCTACTGAATGAAAAAAGTTCACTGACCTAAGAAGGGAAAGAGTTTATGCCCACAGCATCTTTAAGCACCATGGCCTTTTGCCATTCAAATGACACCTGCAGTTGATAAAGGCAGGTGGTATTTTAAAGATGGGTGAAACTGAGACAGAGAAAAATAAAATGAAAGACAAGTTGACTACAGAGAAATTGAGTGACAATTTAATTAATCGTAAAGAAGGGTTTATCCATCCCCTTCCCATCTTTTGGGACTGGCCAAATAGTCAAGCAGAAGATGCCCCAGACCCTGGTCCTGTTAGGTCTCTGCCATCTGAGACTCTGAGAAGGTCTCTTAACCTTTCGGTTGATCCTCAATGTCATCACCTGTACATGGAGATGCTGTCATGGGGGTGGGATCAAATGAATTGGAAGTGCCAAGTAAACCGAAAGTGTTATTTGTGTGAAAGTAATCACACTTTCACACAAATAACATATTTTTCTCAATCCATAATTTCCAATTCCCAGAGCTCCATGAATTCTCACTCATAGTTCCAAAGAATCATACAAGCATTTCTATTATAAACAAGAGCAGTTCCTCAGAGGGACTCTGCAAATCTCTATCATTTGGGAGAGTCAACAGAGTACTGTGGGCTTTAGAGACCAGCAGACTGTTGGGCTCTGACACTTATAAGCTATACGACCTCTGCTAAATTTCTGAAAATGCAAGCATCAGTTTCCCCATCCACAAAAAGGAGGTAATGCTGTCATCATCATAGGATTGTTGAGAAGATTAAATACGGTAACATATGTAAAGGACCCAGCACATAGTAAGTACTTAGTGAGTAGTAGCTATTACTATCATTAGCTAATATCACTTCTTTATCTGTTTTTATCATATTACTATTTCTCCTCAATATTTATACTCCTGGGTCTTTGCAACATCAAATGACCATTACTTGCTGATCAATGCACTCTTTTTTCCCAAAACTTTTTGTCTAGAATCCCTGAGCTCCATTCTCTGCAAAGACATACTTTTCCAGGGAGATTTATCTGATTAAAAAAAAACTGCATTGAAGGTAATGAGAGCCATTTGCTCTCCTGTCCGATTTGTGGGATGCATGCTGATTACCCAAGGCCTGATAAGAGCTTCGACTCAGGCAGAGTAAGCCCCACAGGCCTGTTCTTCAGCACTCAAGCCTCTGAAGAATCCACCCCCTCAAGCCCCGAATTCCTCTCATTGTAACTCATCTGGGAGGCTACTTTATGCCCACAGCCCTAAGCCAAGAATTCTTTAACCATGGAACCAGATTGCAGAATGACACTGAAGGTCAGAGGCACAGGAAAACTTCCCTAAGTGAGATACACAGGGACAGTCAGGGCAAAGTGAGATGGTTGTTGTAGAATTATAATTAGTGACCTAAGGGAGGAGATATTCGCAGACATAGGTTTGACCTTGGACACTGATCTGAGTCATTCTGTGGGAGGGCTGTAGATGCTCCTAAAAGAAAATGGGATGGCTTCTTCTATTTTCTTGCCTTGGATTTTCCCAGAGGACATCAGGGTTTTCCCCAGGGACTGATTAAAGATTTCAGGGCTTTTTGACTCCAGTCAAATCACATCATTGATCCCAAGTACCCGCACAGCTAAATTCCACTTCCTCTGAAGTGCCAGGTGTATAATCATCCATTTAACAAATATTTACTGAGCCCTGACCATGTGCCAGGCTCTGTACTTCATGAAAACCACACGGAAGAAGCTTGCCTAAGTCATGCTCTTGGGGTCTTATCTACATAACACCTGATTGCCCCAATTTGGGGGAAAGGAAGGTTAGAGAGCTGAAGGTTGAGCTTGAACCAGAATACACCAAGGGCTGCCATGATTCCAGCCTTGAAACATGCACAGGGGGTAAGAAGAAGGGAAGTGAGAAAAGAGAAAACATCGACATAGTTTAAGCAAATGCAGTGCGGTACGCCAGAGTTAGACAATCAAGCCACATGTTCCTTAAGCCTTAATTTTCAATGGAGACAGACATCCCTACCTCTCAGGTTGTTGAAAGGATAAACTGTGATAAAATATGTAATGTTGTTTTTGGCCACTGGACAAGAAAAATTAAAACGAAGCTTTCTGAAAATAAAATGAGATGCTGTGAGCGGTGGACACTCCCTCTCCAGAACACACTTGATTATCTACAGGAAACGCTACCCTAGATAGACTGGGTTTAAGGAGCTATGATGCTCTAGGAGGACCAGCACTGGGGTGAAGCAAGTGAGGCACCCAGGGCACAAAGTTTAAGGAGGCGCTCACTCTCAGGTCTCCGCAAGTGCAGGGTTGGAACGTACACAACCCTGAGAGTGAGCGCCTCCTTAAATTTTGCCAGGAGCCTCATTCGTCTCACCCTGGTTCATGGGGATACTTAAATAAAGCAGAAGAGTTTGTGGAGGGAAGGCTATGGAGAAGAACACACTGGAAACAATGATAAGGAATAAGAGACATCCCTAGAGAATCAGACTTCCCTAGGGGCAGGGGAAGAACCAGATGGAATCTCAAGGTTCCTTTCAGCTCCAAAGATCCAAGACTTTATCTTACTGCAGAGAGAATCATGTTCAAATACTTGTGCTTCTTACCCAGATAACGGTTCCTTAAAAGAGGCAGATACAGCTGTAGGAGGTGGGACAGGAAGGGAGAAGGGTGTCTTGTTCCGAAAGACCTTGGGGAGAAGTGGGCTCAGGGCATGCCAACTGTGTCATTCTGCTCCCAGGGGTGCTTAGCAGATCATGAAGTGAGACTAATAAAATGTCAAGCACTCCCGGGCCAGCCTAAGCCCCTGACTGCAATCAAATAAAATCAGAATTGCACAGCTGGCCAGGGGAAGCCAGCTGTTGACCTGAGGATGCAACCCAGGCAAAGCTGACGGTGACCAGCAAGGCCCAAGCTCCCGGTGTCAGAGCCACGGACAGGAAACTAGTTCAGCCCATAAGGCCAGAGAGCGCCAGCCTCACTCAGCCCCACTCCTTCCCAGGAGTCTAGGACACCCAGCCCTCCCACCATCTCTCCATTCCTCTCCAAGGACAGCCTACAGGCAGAAGAAAGCTTTCTCCCCCAAAATACACAACGTGGACATTGACAAATGTCAGGTCTTTCCAACAGTGCACAGAGGCAAAAATTCATAAAACTCAGAAAAATTCTGATTCCTGTCCCCACCTGCCCCCAAATACTGCCTTCCTCCTCTGAAGCACTATGGCACTCCAATTATGCCCCTAGGCTAGGTGGCAACCTCTTATGATTGTTTATACGTACCTAGCCTAGTCTATCTGCTGAACTATAAACAACAAGAGGACAAAAGCTATTCATCAACAAATGAGCATTGGGTATTCCCTGGCGGTCCAGTGGTTAGGATTCCGTGCTTTCACTGCTGAGGGTCTGGGTTCAGTCCCTGGTCGGGGAACTAAAATGCCACAAGCCTCACTGCACGGGCAAGAAGAAAAGAAGATATGATCATTGATTGCTACTACCTGCCAGGCACTGAATGAGACAGACACAAACCCAGTCCACATGGAGGGCCTTGTCTGTGGGCAGTGACATATTGATCTGCCTCTCCTCCACAGTGCTTTATTCAGATAGTGGGTGTGTAATAAATTAAAAGGATGAGAGGACTGTAGAGCAAGAGGACCCCTAGAAATCAGAGGAGCCCCCTACTCCACAATCTAGTCCCTTGAAAGAGACTGATAATCCATCCTGCTACCCTTCCCAGCTGGGTCAGGCCCCAGAACCCATCTCTGAGCAATCACTTAAAGTAAAACTGTTTACCATGCCTGATCTAATCCAAAACTTCCATTTCACAGATGAAGAAACTGGGAACCATCTAAGAAAAGAAAAAGAATTAGCCCATGACCAGAGAGAAAGTTAGATACAGAGCCGAGACTATATCCCGGTTTCCCAGCCCAACCTTCATGTTTTTCCCTCTATTCCACAGTGACCTTTATAATTGTGTCTTAAGTAAATGCTCATGGAAGAATAGACCTTCAGACAACATCCAACTAGTTGACTTGGTACAATACTTTCGGCACGGAATAAATACCAGCTCATTAGATTACCTCCCTGCCAAGGCAAAGGGGATGTTCTGGCCCAAGTCAGAGGACACACTGCCTGGAAACCAAGTTGGACACCCACCATTTGGAGGTGTCTTTGGAGAGTGCATTTCCCAAGCTTGGCCAGGCCACAAGTCAATGTAACCAGAGAACAGCTGAGAAATCCAGATGGATTATTCTTCCTGTAAAGGCACTGAGGAGGGACAATCTTCATTAACTTTCAGATGCACCATATGGACATAGAACAGAGGGTCAAACCCTGGCTACTCCCAACCTTGCAGACTCAGTGTTCCATCCTCATCTCTCATCTTTGTCCTTTCTCTCTCTCTCCTTCTCTCCCTTTTTCTCTCTCTCCTTCACTCACCCTTCACTTCCTCACACGCACACTAAACTCCTCTTAATTCTCCAAGTCCTCACTCACCTCTAGACTTTACACGTGCTGTTCCTTCTACTCAAAACACTCTCCTTCCCTATTTCTTCCAGGCCAATTCCATACCCAACCTTCAAGTTTTACTGTAAAAGCCACTTTCTCCACAAAGCTTCTTGGAAACCACCCCACTCCCGCCAAGTGCAGTTGGGTGCCGGTCCTCTGTGCTCACAGACTTCCTCGGTTATAGTACTGGCCACACCTCAGACACCTCCACTTGCCTCTTCCTCTCTCCTTCCCGCCTCCCTTCTCTTCTCTCTCTGCACCTCCGACTCCCTCCCCCAGCCCTATGCATCCCTCCCTTGGCTATCCTCAGCCTCGGAGTCCCTCTTGTGCCCCTCACTTCGTCCTTCCTCCCTTGTTCCCACCCCTGACCTCCTGACTTCTCTGCCCATGGTGAACTCAGGAGATGGAGTCTGCTGGGGGGACCCCCACGGCTAACCCAGAGTGGTCCTCGGGTGCGTGGTGGCACGAAGGGTCTAACTGAAACTGTTTCTCCCCAGCCTCACTGCCAACCCCAGCTCATTTGAAATTCAGATTGACAGCTGCATATTGATTCCCTATTTCCAAACGATGCTGCAACTAGAGAATGAGAATCTGAGCATTGATCTGGCCGGTCTTCCAGCAAATCCCTGAGAAATGAGCTGTCCCACTGGAGAGAAATGTGGAGACTGCGTGGGGAGGAAGCAAGACATGAACACAATCATACTCCGCCAAAGGGGTCCAGACAAACTCAAGTCCCAAGACCAGATGCGTAAAGAAGAAAAAAAAACGAGAGGGAATATTAACGGTTACTAGAATGATGGTGTAGAGCCAGAAGGACTCTTAGAGATTATTCTAATCCCCTCATTTCAGAGCTTGGGAAACTGAAAGCTGAAAAGGGAAGTGATTTACCAAAGGTCTCGAAGCTCTCACTGCACCCTGTCACCTTGCCTCCAGTGCCACTGTGGAACCGGCCCCTGGACTTTTCCACAGTCTCTGTCATTAGGAGTGAAAGCTGATGGTCCTTTAAGTGCCAAAATCTCCTAGTGTGACAAATGCCCCCACTAAAAGGCGACAGACAGTTCAAGGCTCTGTCCAGTCAGTGCAGCCATTGCCATAAGCCCTCTCAGCGAGGGACACAATGCTTGGTCCCGGGAGACCTTACGGTCCTTCCGAAAATAACTAGTAATCAAATCTGTCTAAATCGAGTCTGATTCACCACATTACATTTCAGTAATCCCTGAAACAATTTGCATCATTTCCAAATACTTTTATAGGGTCAGCAAATTCTAACAATCACGCGTTTCATTGCTCGGACTCATTCCCAGCTTCTGTGCCCAGTACCTTACTGTGTATAAGCAAAGTCTTCAGCTCACCAGAGGCAGTGGCTCCAAATGTGCATGAAGGGCCCCTGGATGCATATTTTCTCTGCACAAAGGTGCAAAGCACAGATCTACTTGAGAGGGCCTTAGAAATAATTCTGTGCAAAATGTGCTGTCTAAATATAGCCAGAAATGTACAATGATCATCAAGTAGAAAGGCATGGCTATTTTGACATTCAAATGGAGGATTTATCTGAAAAAGAATTAGAGAAACTTTGGACTAGGGCAGTAAGGGATGGGGGGATGATTTTAGGTCGTTCAACACATAATAACATAGAACGATTATTTCAGTCCTTCTCATTATCTCAGGAAGAAAAGTCTCAGTTAGGTGTTACTATGTCTCTAACACCTTTCCTACAGTAGCTGATCTTCCTTTGGAACTGAGGGGAGGCCTCAGGCTCGGGACTTCAGCCAGAAACAGTATATAACTAGGATTTTTAAACACTTCTCTTTCTGTTTGGTTTTCACTGTACTCACTGTTATGGCTGTCCTCTATTACGGCAAGTAATACTGGTTTTTCGTTTGTGAAGAGTGAAGTAAGTTTCTTTTTTTTAAAGAAGTGAGACAATTCAATGAAAACTTTTAAGTGACTAATAGTAGAAGTGGTACAAGAAACAGGGCGAAAATTGTGAACGTGATATCCAAGAAACCACTGGTCCATGTTACGTGGGAGAGGCTAGACTAGAGAATCTCAAAATTTCCAAGAATTCTGCTGTGAATCACCTGACAAAACAGAGGACCATTCGACTTCTTCTTCAACTACTTCTTCCCCATTTTTAAATGTGGTAAATTCAGAGTTGTGTATGTCGGGATTGTCGGCAGTCAGATACATGTTTTGATTTTCTTGGATAACAATACAACGAGCTTCACAAACAAGTAGTAATAATAGCTACTGTCATGACCTATACCCTTCACAAGTTATAAAAGTTTTTTCCCATACATTGTAGCATTTGGATGAGGCAGGACATGAAAATTTGAGTTCTAATCCTTTCATTAAAGTGCTGTGTGATCTGAGGCCAGTTACTTAACCTCTCGGAGTCTCCATTCCCACCACTTCAGATCCCCATGCAAGGGTTGTTAGTGAGGCAATGGCCAGGTGATCAGACTGTAAACACCTTGCTGCAGATGTGTGAGCTAGAATAACCAGAGGACGCTTCAGCTTTGTGGAGTATTCAGATATTAAATGGCATATTTTGCTAATAGCAAAGGGCAGCAGATAATTTGGGGTGAATTCATTCTCTCACTGTACTGCCTAATGGGATTCAGGCTTATTAAAGAGGCCTAAGGGCCAGAGATGGCTGTGCTGTAGTAATTGCTGGGAGGGAGTACCACGTTCCCAAATCTTATTATCTGAGAGGAGGGGCTTAGAGAGAACAGGAGCTTATGAAAGCTTCATAACTGCCACTCCAGAGTGGTTTGAGAAGTGAATCATAGCAGCAGCAAAGTCATAAATCACCAGTTGCGTGCCTGTGGTCCCCTTTGCCACACCAGAGCCACACAGCGGCCATGGGTGTGGTGCTGAATGGAGAAAAGGCTGGGACTGTGGTACCAACCGTGGGCCATGGAAGGCATCTGGCAGGACTTCCCTGTCATGTGGGGACTATGGTGCAGCTGAAAGCAGCAGTGAGACCAGAAGAACCTCCAGCCTGAATCTCAACTGCTACACACACACACACACGCACACACACACATGCACACACACACACGGCGAACCATCCTTGGCATTTGTTACCTGTGCTATCTCAGTTACTACTTGTGCAAAACTTCTTTGACATATCAGGCAACTGAAGTTCAGAGAGGTTACGTAATTTTCCCATGGTCACACAGCTAGTAAATGACTGAGACAGGATTGATTCCAAATCACCTGTTCTTTCCACTCTTTTTGAAGTATTCTCCATTACATGTGACAGTACGTTTCAGTAACACACACGTAATATACCCACCACATACACACAGCCACGAAAGCATTTGACACTTTCACACTCTATACCCCATGTCCACATACATGCCACATGTACACACAAAAATGCCCACACTAAAGCAGCCGCATAGCACAGGGAGATCAGCTCGGTGCTTTGTGACCGCCTTGGGGGGTGGGATGGGGAGGGTGGGAGGGAGGGAGATGCGGGAGGGAGGAGATATGGGAACGTGTGTATATGTGTAGCTGATTCACTTTGTTATAAAGCAGAAACTAACACACCACTGTGAAGCAATTATACTTCAATAAAGATGTTTTAAAAAAAACAAAAACAAAAACAAAAACAAAAATGCCCACACTAAATACCACGCTTAACAACACATTTTGACAGGAACACAGGTCTTCACACTTTTGCATATCCGAATCTCTGTAACACAATCCACTGTACATCCACAGATGCCCCCATGCATGCTCTAGTCCCCACACACATCCATACACATCCATCCATTTATTCACATAACATGCATACACATCACACCTAGAAACCTACCCACATCACACAAACTCACAAATATCCATATTCACACCTACAAAAACAGGAAAATGCATTTGTCCCTCATTCTGTTCATCAAAACAAGCCCTTCAGGATGTAAATAAGGAATGTTCAGATTACTAAGCGTGAGTGTCTAAATCATCCTGGAATACCTCTGAACCTTCAAAGGAATAACAGATTATTTTCACTATTTTTCATTAGTGGGTATAATGGTCTAATTATTTTAAAATTGTTAGTCCATGCATGCATATTTATGAATACTTCTACTGACCAGGACATTTGATTAATTAAAGTAGCCTATTACTCATCTGTTCATTCACTGTGCAATTACTGAGCGCATTATGTGGGAGACACACTGTGGTAGACACAGTAGGAGATTAAATAAACAAACAATAAATACAACCACCATGATTGCTGGTCTCGGAACACAAACACAAGTAACTGCCTGACAAGGTAGCATGGCCATGACATGTGCAAGACAGGAAAGGCCCCCTTGAGTGAGGGGACGCAAGAGGAGAGGGGACACAGAGACTAGGCGGCTCTGAAGCGTCTAGTCCTAGAGAATGGGAAGACGACGTCGGTGCCACCTGGGCATCTGTGGTGTGGAGAAACAAGTTTGGGAGGAAGCTGCGGCATTTGGTTTGGAATGAACTTGAGGCCTGGCAGGACATCGAGATGGACACGCCCCCCCCCCGGGCGTTTGCAAATGAAGAAAGGGGGCTTAAGGGAGAGGCCAGGGTGGAGAGATTTGAGAGCCACCCATTAGAGGGGATCACTTAAACAGTTACGACTCTGAGATCAGAAAAGGAACCGAGGCAAAGAACAAGAGAGGCAGTACAAACCCTTGGGGGACACGACGTCCTGCTTGGCTAGGTGACAGAAGCTCTCATTTTATGCGACACACACAGGCATCTCTCTATACATGCACTTCCTCCAACGTACCAGCCCTACAGCACGCACAGCGGGGCTGCACTAGCTTCCAGCTCTCTCCTGGGTATAATTTCAGGACAGGGAAGCTCAGTTGCCCAAAGCAACAGAAATAATTGATCCTCAACCCTTAAGCTTCCAGTCTTGCCGGTTCTAAGAATCTGCATGCCTCTGAGTGTGGCAGGGGAAGGGCTGCCGTTCTCAGACATCAGTACTTCTTACTGTGGCACGAATGAAGACCTAAAACTACTTTGTTGGGGGGAGTGGGGGGGGGAGGGGTGACAGAAACAATGTGTAGCATCCCCAGCAGTTGGATTTCAAATCCCCCAACTCTTGATACACTGAGGCAAGCTGCCACTGATCGACTCTGGGACCTATGTCAGTTCCCTCACTAGCTGTGCCTCAGTTTTCCCAACTGAGCATTTTTGAAAGTATATGAGATAGTCCCATAAGTACAGGATCTAGGCTTGTTGCAGGTTCTGAGAACACCCGAGGTAAAGATGCCTGATTCAATTTGTGTTCCCAAATGCATTTGACTTTGGCATCTTTTTTTAGAAAATTAGTAACTGATTCTGAAGAGAAACTTTGGGGAAAGGCTGGACTATTTGATCTCTAACATTCTTTCTGGCTGCACTGTTCCACGGACCTATGAAAGTGGAGGCACCTAAAGCACAGGGCTGGGCCTAGTGGGAGGTGAACCCTTCAATCTCCTCTCCCAGGGAAACCGGCAGCCAAGTGTGACTGCCCTAAACCTTAGAGATGCAGCCTTAAAAGAGTCAGCAGCTTCTCAGCATCAATCAGACACTCGGCTGCCTGCCAGGATCCCACGCTGGCTAATACTTAAGCTGGGTAAACAAGGTAGCGAGGGCCTTACCTCCTTAAGGACTCCTATTACCTATTTCTCTAGCGGCTCTTATGGTTGGGTAAGCGACAGGGGCTGAGCAAGACTGGGATCTGATCACGGTGTGAGAAAGGGCCGTCATTAACCCTCTGCTTTGTCTCTCCTTTCTTAGCCTTGCTGCTTCTAAGGAGGCTGAAGCTGCCCGTTCCGCATCCAAGCCTATGTCACCCTCGGATTTCCTGGATAAGCTAATGGGGAGGACCTCTGGATACGATGCCAGGATCAGGCCCAATTTTAAAGGTAGATAAACTTGCCTTTCAGAGCCCCAGGGATCTGCTTTCCTAGATTGTGGCAGCGAGCCGCATGGAATTGTATGCAGATGGTATATACAGGGTATGAATTCCATGACTCTTTCCTCTACCCGAGGCAGATACTGTTAGTCAATTCACAGAGACCAAACAAAGGCTCGGAGAGCCCAACTCAACAGTATCTCTGGTTACCAGAGTCAGTACGTGAATTAAACTTACTTGCTTAGCTCCGGTATAATGGACAAAAGATTAATGTGGAATGTGGAAAAATGGGTTCAAGTTTTGCTTCAGGCACAAAATTACTCTCTGAGCTTAGATAAGCCTCTTGCTTTCGCCGGGCCTCAGTCTCCTCTTCTCTGCAGGCATGGAGTTGGCTGTCTCTGTGGTTTTTAAACTATGCTTCATCGAGTTCTGGGGCTTTTACCCTGTGTCCCAAAAGGGAGAAACAGAGGATGGGATGAGCAAGCCCACCCTTGCTTCTCCCCCAAGCAGCTGCACTTGTATTCGTCTTACATGAGAAGCTTCCAACTACCATTCATCCACTGATAGCTTCCCCTGGATTAACAAATAATTTTGGAACTCTCTTGCCTAATCAGAGTCTCAATCTCAAATGCCTAATAAGGCGATAGGGAGAGACTATGGAGAAATAGAGGAGCAGTCCCCTCGAAAGTGGGCGGCCCCTCCTGAGCCCCAGCGCGTAGTTACCCTACAGGAATGTGGGTCCCGTGCTGCCAGACCACCCAAAAGTCCAAGGAGAGCCAGAAATCAAGATTTACGTGAAACTTCTTGAATCCTAAAACATGTAAATTCAAACAAAACACGTTTGGGAGCCAGATATGCCCTGTGGGTAGCCAGTTTACAAACCATAACTGAAGTGATTTGAGAAGTTTCTTTCAGCTCACAATCCTATGAGATCTTAATGTCTTACATCAAGAGTGGACCAGTTCCCTTTGTCCACTGATGCCTTAGGAGGCTCTAACCATCTCTAACTGCTGGCCAGGTTTTCTGCAGGCACAGTCTTAAGGACCTCCTTGGGAGTCTGTGACCCTGACCTTCCTCCCAGCACCCCTGCAAAAATCTTATTTCAAAGACCCACAGCCAACCTCCTAATCAATTCTTGATTCCAGATGCCCTTCCTCACTGTTCCTTTTGGCTCAAGTCCAAGACCAAACAAGGGCTGCGACAGCTGGTAATGGCTTCCTAGTATCTGCTCACTCTGTCCCCCACCTTCTAAGTCCCCTTCTCAGAGCGCTCTGCAAACAGAAAACAGTCTGGGAAATGCACTGAGGTTTGTTTGGGGGCCCACCTCCCACCCCTGTTTACCTCAAGGTGCCTTGCTCCTGAGGCTGTTATCCTCCAGGATCGTTAGCATAACCTTTCTTCCCTCAAGGACAGGTAAGTCGGCACCCAAGCCCTTCACCAGGGTCACAATCTCAAACACCCCAAACACCCAGAGGGGCCCGGCAGATATGGTACATGATTGAAGCGGGTTGGGGATAAGCAGAGAAAACCAGAAAGCACAGGCCCCTCTAAGGGCTGCCACTTCTCAGCTCCTGCCCAGAGCTGCCAGACAGGAATGCAGGCCCTAGGCATCGGACCTTCCAAGATAAGACTTAAGTCTGGGGATTTATGTGAAATCTTCCAAGTTCGCAGCTAAATCACACCTTTGAAACACCATTGGCCAAATCGAACACATCAGAGAACTGACCACCAGGTTGCATCCGCAGCAGTTTTCAGGAATTCCATCCCACTGCGCCCCCTGGTGGGATCTCTTGGAACTCCAGCCTGAGTAGAAGTGCCTTGGTCTTGCTGGTTTGCTGAACGTGGGTGCATCCAGGGTTCATGTGTTAGTTATCCTTTGTGCATACCACTGTGTTTGGCACAAAGAAGGCCCTCAATAAGCCTGTCATAAATCAATGAATGAACGAATGACCCCACAAATATGCTAAGTAGAGCTGTTAAGTGACTTTCCCAAGTCACACTGCCAAGACTGGGGACTTTAACCCAGCTAGCTGCTCTGACTCAATTCTCTGTCCAATGCTAGTGATTTATTTATTTGCTTATCTCCTGAGTCGTTTATTTATTTACTTACTTACTTAGCAGTGAACATGTTTAAGAAATAAAATTTCACCCAGACTGTAAGACCGTTGAATCGCGGCCCTTCCCCTCCTCGCTTTGAAAACCTTATTCCAAGCACGTGGGCCCAAAATATACAGGACTAGATAATCTCTTAGGCCTCTCGCAACCCTGCGCTGTCTCTAACCCCTACAATCCCCTCGACGATGTGGGCTTTGAGCAACAAATGCAGCTTCTTGGAACCTCACGCCAGGAGACAGGGAGCAAGATTTCTCTACTCTCCCTGCGGTAAGGGCTGAAACATTGGTTGCAGGGGATCCCCTGCCCCTGAGTCCCATGGCCTCGTTCACGCTTCCACCCAGGCACACGTGAGATTCCCAAAAGCCCCCCGCAAACTACAGAGCTCCTGAAAAGGCCAGGCCAAGTAGGCCCAGTGACCCCGACACAACAGGAAGAGGCCTGCCTGCTTTGAAAACTCCTCAGAGTGATTAATCACACAGCAGGTTCCTTCAAGCACTGGAAATTGTGCCTGCTCCTGACTCTCTTGAAGATAGGGGTGCCGGGGAGAGCAGCCTCGGTCTGCAGAACATAGTGGCAATGCAACTCGTAATACTGAAGCAAAGAGCTCAAAAATTGGATTCTAACCCTCCCACTATTTACCTGATATCTGTGACCCAGAGTAAATCACTTAACACATCTGGGCCTCTGTTTCTGCACCTGTACAATGGTCCAGTAGGACCAGGCCCTGTCAGCCTCGGTATTCTATATCTTCGCTAAGACTTTGCATATCACAATGGCTCCCAGGATCAGGGGCACAGCCCAATGCAAACATATACACAGAAGCAAAATTAAACTATAATATTTAATGAAATATATACATTATGCTGCTGCCAAAGGCAGCCAGACTGTAATTTTCTTGGGGATAATTTAATTTCAGATTTATTTCAATGAACCACACCTCCCCATGGGATCATTTTGGCTGGCGTCCTCTTGCACACATAAATCAGGATCTAATTTATATGGGAGTCACAGCACCAGACACTTGCAGGGCCTGGGTGGGAACTCTGTGCATGTCATTTCAAGGCACAGGCAGTAACTCTTTGGGGCATCTTAATGGTATGAAGCTAAATGAAAAGAAAAACCTGGATCTGAGTCTAAATGAGGGGAAAAAAACCCTAGTGGGCCTTTGTTTGGGTGAAAGTGACCAAGGAGGCAGATTCCCGCTCAGCATAAGGACAAAGTTTTTAGCAAGCAGAGCCATCCGACTATGGAAAGGGCTGCTCGAGACGAAATGAGTTCCCCACTGCTGGAGGTGATCAAGCGCTAAGCCTTGAATGGGTAGCAGCAGTTCCTAAACCTGGCTCTGCATGAGGATCACCCAGGTGGCTCGTTAAACAATAAACTCTGGGCTAATCCTCACACGTTTGGGTTCACTGGGTCTGGGTCTGGGCTGAGGAATCTGTAGTTTAACAAGTTTCCCAGATGATGCTACAGCAGACAATCCCGTCTGCACCTCAGTTTGGAAAGCAATAGATTAGGTGACTTTTAAGAGACCTTCCAAAGCACCGAGTGACCAACTAGAGGGGTGACGCAAGAGGGAAGAGATATGTGGATATATGTATAGGTATAGCTGATTCACTTTGTTATAAAGCAGAAACTAACACACCATTGTAAAGCAATTATACTCCAATAAAGATGTTAAAAAAAAAAAAAAGAAAGAGAGACCTTCCAGCCCTGAAATTCTATACAGTAACATCATAATTCAAATGGGTAGCTTCCATAAGGGAATTCCAACCCCATGGAGCTGAGAATGACTGCCCAGATCAAGATCTACTCTACCAAATTGTTGGGGAAATTGCAACCCAGAAAAGGGAAGGGGCGTGTCTCAGGGCAAACGGCCAGGGAGAGCTTGGGGCTATGTCTAAAACCCAGGAATCCTGGCAATCCCTTGGAAGGAAAACCTGGATTCTCACAGCAGGATTGAGTCCCTTTCTATACACCAGGATTTCTGAAAAGAAGGAAGTCTTGGCTGAGTTTGGGTGAAACGCTTGGGCTACTTTTTCAAGAGGAACAGAGAGGAGTGGGTATCAGGAAACTTGGGTTTGAGTCCTGGCTCCACCACTTGCTGGGTAAATAAGCCCAGGTGAGTTACTAAAACTCTCTGTGCTCCACTTACGAAGCTGGGACAGTAACTTTGCCCTGCCAACCTCAGGACCTCATGCGGATCAACAAGAAAGTGGACCTGAAAAAATTCACAAATGGCATGTCACAATCTTCAAGTGAAGGATTATGACCTATTATCCAAGTCCTACCCACCTTCAAGGTCAGCTCAAGGTCATCACCTTCATGACGTCTTCCCTAATGCCTCACTCTTCAGAACCTCTCTCACATCTGGACTCCTACTGCTTCTATGACCCTTACCCACGGTCTCACATTCCTCCCTGGTTATTTTATGCCAGTCCTCTTATCTGCACATGTGGAAGCCCAGTGCTTAAAATCCTGGATTCTGCCACTCTGTGACCTTGAGCATAACCCCTTCCTTTCTCTGAACCTCTTTCAAAAAGTATAGCCATTAAGACCACTAGCTATGGAATTAGATCAATCTGAGCTCAAGCTTGACCATTTACTAGCTGTGTAGCCGTGGACAAATAACCTCTCTGAGCCTCTGTGTGCTCATCTGTAAATTAGAGGGAATAACCATGTCTTCTCATGGAGTTGTTGAGAGGATAGAATGAGATAATGTTAGTAATACTCTCAGCACAACAGCAAAACTTGCTCAGTAAATGGTAGCTGCTGTAATTAATAGTATAAAATGAAGAGACTGGGCTTCAATTGGACAGAGGTCCCTCTAGCAATGAGATTCCGAAGAGCAAATATTCCTCCACTTCCTTCCTGCCCTTGCAGTAGTATTCAAAAAGCTTGCCTGGAAAGTATTTAACAAAGACTTATGGACTTCCTTTGAGGGTCCCTCTGGATGCCTCAGCTGGTAATTCCCATCAGTGTCCATTCTTGGTTCATAAGTTCAAGGCAAGGAACTTGCTGTTCCTTGCGATTCCCAAGATGGCCTCCAAATGTTGTAGCTGTAACCTTTCGGCCACAAATTAGAAGGCAGCCGATGGGGTTTGGGGAAGGGATTTCAACCATATGGCAGGACGATGAGTTATCCTGTTAATGAAAGTACATCCCGGCTCAGCCTCTGGTGTTCTATAACTGGTGCTCACTCGGGGACCAGGGAATCTGGCACAGCAATGCGGCTGGGAGTCCCCGCTGCTCGGGGGTGGGGTGCAGGGCAAGCAAGGGTCTCCTCCACCAAGGGGGATCCATCCCTGAAGTCAAAATCCCACAAACTGGTCCTATCCTGGGGATTTCTTTGTGGCCTTGGAACTAAGCAGGAATCTCTCTTGATTGGCAGGTCCCCCGGTGAACGTGAGCTGCAACATTTTCATCAACAGCTTCGGTTCCATTGCGGAGACAACTATGGTGAGTGAGTCAAAACACAAGCTGCTATTTCCTGCTCGGGATATCTCTCTCCCTGAAATATCTACCCTCTGCGCTGATCTTCCCCAGGGAAGTGGAAAATCTGGTGTTTTTTCAGCTCTTCAGTGGTATACTGTGGGATTTGGACATTTTTACTGTCCTAGTCAATGTTTTGGGTGAAGACATACATCTGAAAATGGCCAAAGAGCTAGCAGGGCTAGCACATGCTCAACACTCAGGATTACAAAAGCAAAATTCTATCAACAGGTGAAAGTTTTAGATTAAAGCAAATGTAAAGACCTGCTTTTAAGTTTAAAATTCAACTGCGGAATAGCAGAAGACTGGTTACAGAAGCTGAAATGGGTATATTGATTCTTCTCTCTACTTTTGTATGTATTTTTAAATTCCCATAGTAAAAAGTTTAAAGTAAATCAGTTACTCTAGAAAAAAAGACTAGAAGGAAAAATACCAAAATGTTAACGGCAGTTATCCCTGGATCGTAGACTTATGCATGATTTCATATCCTTCAGTATTTCTATGTTTTTCTAATCTCTACAAAGAGTAAATCATACATTACTAATTATAAATAAATGTAATGCTACTTTCAATTCCTTTTTCTCAATCCTTACAAAACAAAAAATCAATTATACTTGTTTTGAAGGGAGCAATCTAGCCTGTGAGAAAATAATTGAGGCAGTTTCAATCATCTCTTCATGAGCAGAGGCAGAAGCAGCCAGTCAATCACCAAGCCCTGTAGATGTTACTGCCTTGAAATTCTCTAAACCACCCATCCCCAAATGTCCACCTGACCCTGGTCCAGCTCAGGCTTCCATGGTGCCTGGCCCATATTACTGCAAAGCGTCCCAAGACTTGCATCTTGCCCGCCTCCCATCCATTCTTCCTCACACCGTGGTCTTTCTAAGATACAAACCTAACTACGCCAGTCCCCTGCATTAACGCCTCCCTGTGGACCCCCCTCCCCTTCAGCATTAAGCTTGGAAGGCCCCTCTGATTCTGCTCGGCTGCATCTCTTCCCTTTCGCTTCCCATTCTGGATAAGTGGAATTGTCCGGCGTTCTCCACACGGGCCGTGCTCGCCCTCTGGTTTTCAGCCTTCTCTTGATGCTGCTGAGGTCTCTGCCCAGAGCACCCACTCCAGCCTCCTTTCCATTGCCAACCTCCAGGCTCCCTTAACTCTCTGCTTAGAATGACCTGCACAGGGGGACATATAGTTTTCAAGGGCAGGAGCCCTCTGTGTCCCCCTTTGCCTGGCAAAGCAATAAAGCTATTCTTTAAAAAAAAAAAAAAAGAATGGCCTCCACAGGAAGCCTTCACACTCTAACACGTGTGTACACGTGTGTGAGTTCATGTGTGCGCTTGACCTAAGCCTGCGATGGGTCACTTCTACCCATTCTCGTGACACGTGCTACAATTCCCATAACAGCACTGACCACCTGCACTTACATTCTCACAGTCTGCTCATGTGTCCCTCCTCTCACTATAATGTCAGTTCTCTGGGGGCCAGAATCTCGTCTCATTTCCTGGGGTAATCTCGGCAGCTGGCACAGTGATCTAATAACAGGTCTCAGTCATTTTCTAAAATAAATAAGCCAAATCAGATATATTGTCTGTTGATTCAAACCATTATTTGGTCCTAAACATTTATGGAGATTAGATCTAACCTTCTAGTCCCAGACTGGCAAAAATCACTGAGCTCTGTATGTCATGGGGCAAATGGTCCAAAATCTATTCTCCTGCAGAGAGGCCTGTCTTAATATGGTCAAGAGACCCTGCCCACATCCAAAGGAAAAGCGATCAAATTCCTAAAACTCATAGGACTTTTATCTCCATATGGAGATGGTCTTACCTGTCGGCTAGGAACCAGCGTGGCTGCTTTTCACTGGGCCTCCAGGTTCGAAAGCCAAGTCTTTCCACTCTGTGAATGGATATCTTATTAGAGCTTCTAATGAACTTCTCTGCTTTTCTTCTTCTCCCTCCTAAATCAGAAGTGCACTGACATCTGCATTATTCATAGTCTCTGTGCGGTAGGTGTTGACACTTCCTCTCTTCTTCTGAAACAGTAAAGAGTTATCACACCAAGTCAGGCGCCACCCGGTTATGTTGAGAACTTGGTTATCTGAGGACAGGTGTACATATCTGCACTCCAACACCACCCCCACCTGTTTCCCTGTAATGGTCACACAGAGATCTATTTCCTTGTTACAGATTACTAACGGTGTAGTGGTTGGCCCTTATTTTGTGTAGTGGTTAAAAGCCGAGACTCTGAAGTGACGTAGACCTGGGTTCACTCACTATATGTAAGAAGCTGATTTGGTTCGTATCTTTAAGCCTCAGCTTCATTGTATGTAAAATCCCAGGGGTGATTAACATCATACTACTTCACCAAGTTTTTGTTTTTTTTTACCTCCTCAAGTTATTATGGATGGAAATTATGTGCAGGGAAGTGTTTATCACAGTAAATGCTTCGTTAAGTGCTCTTAATGTTTTCGATGATGATGGTGATGATGGTGGCGATGATGGAGGCTCTGGGCACTGAAGCCCCGAAGCCACCACTGATTAGCTGTGTGATCCTGAGCAATTTCTAGACTTCTCTGAGCCTTACCCTTCTCTGGTATCTCTTTGTCTACCTTTCCAGACTCCATTCCTGCTGCATACTGCTTTCTACAGAGACAGTATAGCGATTAGGACACAGTCTTCCATGCCCAGACAAAATCTGAGGCTCAGCTCTGTGGCTTTGGACAAGGTAGCCTAAGTTAGCCTCCTCATCTGCAGAAGCAGGGGACCAACAGCATCCACCTTGTGACCTGTTGTGAGGATTAGGAGATAAGGCACCAGAAGTGCTAAGTGCAGGGTCTGACACATAGTACACACACAATGAATGTCAGTTATTATTATTAAATGCCGCTTGTAATTTTCAACACATTTTCACACTCATTCTCTCACTTGATTCCTTCACCAAATACTTACTGTAACGACCACTCTACAAAGTAGACATGGCAGACACAATGTTCCCCAATTTACAGCTGAGGAAACCGAGATTTGGTGACATCACATCCCAGAACTAGTTATTGACCGAGCAGGGATTAAGATCCAATCCTTGCAACTGCCAGAACATTGAAGAGCACAGACAGGGGAAATTGAGGGACCCCAGGCCCACAAAGCACACTTAAGCAACAACCTAAGCCTTATCAAAAGTGGAAATCCAACCTCAAATCATGCTAGGCTCAGCATGCCTCAGGAGAAAATAGTAAGTAATCAAAATGGAGATAACCCACAAGGGGAGCGCAGAGAGATGGCCCCCTGGAGTGGAGATCAATAATGTTTAGACAGAACATAAAGGATTGGCGATGAGGTGCTTCTTTGGGAATGGTCCACAGCTGACACAGTTTTGTCCTTATTAACTAAAGTTAATCAAAAGTAGGAGTTGTCATTTTCCTGCTTCCATATTCCATAATATGTGATTTTTTTCTACTGGGTTCTTAATTATCTATATGTGTTTAATTTACATTGCAGACGATTTAGGGGAAAAAACTAAAATCTCAGAGCTAGAAAAAACCTTAAGAAACTATCTAAGTCAGCCTTTACCTTACTAAGAGGGAATCTGGTGGCTAGAGAGGTGACGTCGCCTGAGCAAAGTCACACAGCATGGAACAGGTGTGACAGAAACCCAGGTCCAGTGCTCTTTGCAGTGGCCAAAGTTCCCCTCCCCCTCAGCTTCTTTCTCCCCTAAATCCCACCAACGAAACCCTCTGGACCACTTTCCCATTCAAGCCTGTTTCCTTGTCACTCAGAATACGCTTAGAGAGCAAGAGTGGACTCGCATTAATGTAGTAACAAGGGCAACAACCACACATTAAATGCTACTGTGTGGCAGGCAGTATGCAGAGCACTTCCACGTGTTTCATCTCATTTAGACCTCACAACAACCCCCATGAGCCAGGACATGTTATCCCCATTTTACAGATAAGTAAACTGAGGCTCAGAAAGGTTAGGGCACTTGCATAAGGACATGCAGCTAATCGGTAGCAGAAGTGGGAATTGAATTCAGATCTATACCACCCCAAACCCCACGTTCTCCTGAGCCAAATGTAAACATTTAATTTCCGGATGTTTGGGATTACCCAGCCGTTGCTTGTTTCTTTTCATCATAAAGAAGTTAGAGCTAAAGGGGAACTTCATTGAACAGACATGCTCAGGCCCCCGGACTTTCATCCCAGGGCTCTGCCTCACCAGCCATGCAAAGAGCTGGTCGTGCACCCTGGGTCCATGGTAATATGGACGTAGTCCCAATGTCAGAAACTTTCCAGGCTGTGTCTGTTCTCTAAGAGCAACGGGAGTGCAGAGCCACTCTGTAAACAGCTGGAGTCCCCAGGCCTGACTGTCTGCCTCTCAGAGCCTGGCTTTATTCACCAGAGCTGAGAGCAGAGAAGGCAGCCAGCAAAGCAGCAGGGGTCTCTATCCGTTCCTGATGAGGGGAGGGCTGAGGCTGGCTGGCCTTCATCTGACCTTTCCAGCGACTCTCTCTGAGTCTATGCAGTGAGATGAAGGTAGAAGCAGGGACAGGAATGGACGAGGGAGAAGAGGGAAGGGAGTCCTGGCCTAGAGCAGCACCTTCGGCACTCTACAAGAGAAAGATCTGGAGCTAGGACCTAGAGGGAACCATCCAGCTTGTCTGGACACGTGTGCTTACGAGTGCGCCTAAGTGTGTGCTCTGCAGCATCTATACGTCATGGAGCATGTGTGTGCATGTGTATATTGTGGGACCATGTGTTTGTGCAAATATACACATCGGCCTGTGTATATGTGTATGCTAGTTTGAACAGATTTAGACAGGTAACCTCAGAGAGAGATGTATCTGACCATGTACAGGTATGAACATAAGTATGTGTACTTCTGTGGTTATAAATGCACATGTGAATACATGTAGTGAGGATGTGCATGTATCTGCGTACATATGTAAGAATACGTGAAAGTGCTTAAGAGTGAGAACACATGAAGGGTATTATTTTCACATAGGTAATTGTGTGTGGATATTTGTGAAGCACATGTTTAAGTATGTAGCAGCATTTGAGCCAGCAATATGTCTGTATGCATGTGCATGTGAATGTGCGTAAATACAAAAACACGTGAATAAGTGAAAGAATATTTAATGCGTAACAGTATGTGTGTACGAGTATGTCGATACATGTGTGCAGGTGTACATGTGAGTGTGCACACGTGGGAACATGCACACAGCTGGAATTCATGTGGAACTAAATGTCAACAGATGTGAGACAGAGACAGAGTGTGTGCATGTGTGTGTGAGTCTGTGTGTGGGTCCTGACGTCCTTTGGGCATGAATCTCAGCATTTCCATTATGAGGACATGTGCTCCAGCCTCTCTTGCCAAGGGCTGGGCTAGCCTGGCACAGAGACAGGCACACTGTGGCCAGGACCCCTGGCGATTGGCAATGGCCTATGCAACTACCGTCCACACGTTTGGCCTTATTTGTCGATATTAGGGGGGCAATGGACAGAGCCCTGAACCAGGAAACAAGAGACCAAGGTTTGAGCTCTACCTCTGCCACTGTTTAATACCACTGAGACTCAGTTCCCCCTTGGCACCTGGCTCTAAGAATGGTGTGTAGGAATACACAAGAAGTGGGTATGAGAGCTCTTTATGAATGCTACAGAAACGTAAAGGATTATTAACTATTGAACTAATCAGCCAAGGACTCCAACACATAAGCCTAAGGAAATGTCTTTCTAGTTTTTTTTTTTCCTCCTGTTCCCTATTTATTCATTTATTGTTTCCACCTCCGTTTTTAAGGTCCTATACTGTATGTGCTGAATAGGCTGTAAGGATATAGATCAGTTTTACTCATATTAGGCTAGGCTTTCCTGCAGCAACAAACAACCCCTGAAATCCCAGGGTCTTAGAACAGCAAAGACTGATGCATCACTCACCTAAAGTCTGCTACAGATCTGGGGGACTCTCCAGGACTACTGTCCTCCACATCGTGGCTGAGCCTTGCATTTCCACATCAACATGCGATTTCACATTTGCCATGAGGGGAAGAAGGCACTAAAGGGGGGCACACTGGCAAGTAAGTGCTTTCCACCCAGAAGTGACATATACCACTTCTGCTCACATTTCACTATCCAAAGGAAGCCACATGGCCCTACCCGAAGAAAAGTAAAATCCTCCCATGTCCCCAGAAGTAAACAGGAGCCAGGTAGGTCTCTGCTTTCAAGGAGTCTATTGGAGAAGGTGGACGAGGAAACCAAAGAGAATACCACAGTATGATGAGTGAGATTACAGAGGTATGCACAAGATGCCATGGAACACAGAGAATAACAGCGACCAACAGCAATATTAGGCAACACTTACTGAACATGTATTATGTGCCAGGTGCTGTGAAAATGCTGTTGTGTGGTTTTGAGTAATTTTTCTGAAGTAGAAATCTGATCATGGTTCTCTGCATGTTAAAACCTTCCAGGAGTCTGTCATAGAGAGTAAAGTAAGTCAGAAAGAGAAAAACAAATACCATATGCTAACACATATATATGGAATCTAAAAAAAAATGGTTCTGAAGAACCTAGGGGCAGGACAGGAATAAAGACGCAGAGGTAGAGAATGGACTTGAGGACACGGGGAGGGGGAAGGGTAAGCTGGGATGAAGTGAGAGAGTGGCATGGACATATATACACTACCAACTGTAAAACAGATAGCTAGTGGGAAGCAGCTGCATAGCACAGGGAGATCAGCTCAGTGCTTTGTGACCACCTAGAGGGGTGGGATAGGGAGGGTGGGAGGGAGACGCAAGAAGGAAGAGATATGGGGATATATGTATATGTATAGCTGATTCACTTTGTTATACAGCAGAGACTAACACACCATTGTAAAGCAATTATACTCCAATAAAGATGTTAAAAATAAATAAATAAATAAAATAAAACCTTCCAGGAGAGAATGCCGTTGTAGAATGACCCAGAGAGGAGAGGGGTTTTAAAAGCTGGTGTGTGTTCAACAGCAGTAAAAGAGGAGACAAGTCAAGTAAGAAAAGGGAATCGCATCCAATGGGTTTGGCAATGGAGGATGGGGGAGGGGAGCGTGTATGAAATTAGGGAATGCGATTCAGGGGCACGACGAAAGCACAAGACAAAAGGAAGTGAAGACAGTTGGAAGATAATTCTTTCAAAAAGCTCTGCTATAAAGAGAAGGTGAGGTGGTGGTGGCGTCATTTGTCATTTATTGAGCACTGTTCTAAACACCAGGCATCCGTGGTTAGCAAAGTACGGGGATCATTTCATATAACACAACAATCCCATTTTATAGATGAGGAAACTGAAGCTCAGAGAGGCTTAATTCACCCAAGCTTTTCTAGCCAATAAACACCATCACCAGTTATTACCCCCAGGCTGCCTGAAACCTGGTGCCCTGCTCTTGGCCTAGGCCACCTTCTGAGTGTGGGGCAAGAGGAGAGGCTGCAGAGCCAAGGGGATGTCAGGGTCATGGGAGGACAGGACTTCATCCTGGTCTCCTGCACTCTGGTTCGGCTAACAAGTAGGATCTGTGCAATTCTATCAGAACTGGTATTGAGAGTAGCCGTTGGCTATCCATCCCTGTGGATATTTGCAAATAAGACCTCAAGATCTATGAAAACAGCTACCGTGCGAGGAGGTTAAATGCCCCTTATGTCCAACCATAAAAGTTAACACATTGTTTAGGAAGCAGTCACTTCTGAAGGCCAGCCTACTTCTGGGATCAATTGACTAAATCGAATCAACTGATTGAATGAATTGGGATCAGTTGATTGAATGAATTGATTTTGAATCATAGAAGATAAAACTTAAATCCACCTACTTCTTTCCAACTCTGCTGCTGTCAACTCTAGTTCAACTTGGCACCATCTCTATCCTGCTTGACTGAAACAGCCTCCTAACTGGCCTCCCCGCCTCCCTTCCTCCCCTTCTCTACCACTTCCCATAGTGCCTTTTAAACCCTAAATCACATCACAGCATTCCCCTGCTTCAAATCCTGCAACTGCTTAATCCTTTTACTACGCTCAGCTCCTTCTGCCCAGAAAAATCTTTGCATGAATGGCTCCTTCTCATCCTTCAGGTCTCAGCTCAGATATTTCTTCAGAAGGTCCTTCCCCGACTCCCTATCTAAAAATGTCCCCCCTTACAGTCACTGTCGCATCATGTACTATTATCTTCGGAGTAATACCTAAAAAGTAAAAGGTATTGCTTGTTAGTTTGTTGTTTTGTTTGCTTTTTTATTGAGAGTGGGGACCCTGTCTCTCTCAATCATCCCTATATTTCCAGTGCCCAGTACTTTGCCTGGACATAGGAGCTCAATCAATATTTGTAGAGAGAATTAACTAACATTGGAGGTTCTCCAGTTTGAACCCCCATCTGTTGTCAGAACCTCTGCCACAAATGTTGTAGTTTCTGCTTGCACACCTCCAGTGATGGGTACCCCTGCACCTCCCCAGGCAGCCCACTTCATCTTAGGACACCTCTGACATCTCCATTTGCTCATGGATTTCATTCTGATCCTGGGGCCACAGAGAACCAATCTCTGCACCTGACAGCCCTTTCAATAACTGAGGTCAGTCCTCTCGCTCCCTTGGCCATGCCTGGCTCCCTTGGCCATTCTCCCCGGTTCTCAGTCCCTTTCCCATCCAGGGTACTCTCCGAGTAAAGCCAGCATGTCAATTTCCACCTTGAGCTGAAAGGCCAAGCAATGAACCCAGACCCGCAGGAGTGCTTAGAGTGGAGCGCACCAGGGCCATGCTCATCCTTACTCTGGGTTAGTGGGCTTCAAAGCATTGTTTTTAACAGCAGCCCACCACCACAGTCCATTTTTAAGGTGAATCTTATGCAGCATTTTAACACACTGATTTTTGAAAAAGGGCTGTTCTGGAGGAAGTGGAACAGAAGCCAGGATCTCAATGCCTTGGCCTTTTCCTCAATCGGCTTCCCCAAGGTAGCTCTGGGGACCTCGTCAGAACCCTAAAATCATTTCTACACACACCACCTCAAAGACATTTCAGTTTAGTGACTTCCCTGGCAATCCAGTGGTTAAGAATCTGAGCTTCCACTGCCGAGGGCATGGGTTCGATCCCTGGTCAGGGAACTAGGTGCAGCCAAAAAAAAAAAAGACAGTTTAGGTAACAAGTCACAATGTTGACTGACACTATGCTCATGGACAGCAAAACTCTGGAACTTTTTTTAAAGTATATGAGCAACAGATGAAAACAAGTTTTGTAGTAAGTCCAGTAAAAAAGAGGAGAGAGAGAGAAACAGGAATGCCCCTGCTTTGCCCTCTCCCCCTGGCCCATCTGAGTTAACCACTGCAGAAAACACTTTAGTGTATGTCTTACTGGTCTTCTTTCCTTGAATGTAGCGATACATCCCTTCGTTATTACACATCTTTCTCTAAATAGGATTGTGCAATACAATTTGCTTTTTTCACTTCACCGTGTCTTGGAATCTTTCCACATCACTACATACAGGTCTACCTCATTCTCAACGTTCTACACACCCTCAAATTTGGAAACATAACAATGGTTTATTATTATTACATTCAGTATGTGACAAAATGATTTTAATCAGTATTTCCAGATTCACGGCCCGCCTGTAAAATTCCATGCTCTGGACATAACATCACTTCATGGTATTTAACCACTTGTCTCCTGATGGGCCTGTAGGTTTATGCAGCTTTCACTATTACAAACAAGTGCCGCAATGAATAGTCTTGGACATGACTCTTTGTGTGCTTCCTTAGGATATATTACAGAAGTGGAATTACTTTATCAAAGGACCTGCACTATTTTGACAAATATAATTGCCCAACTTGCTCCCAAAGAAGCTTCAATAATTGTTCCCACAACAGCGTTTTTATCCTTGCCAACTCAAGATGTTATCAAGCTTTTTAATTTTACCAAATGGGATTTTTTAAATGGTACTTCATTGTCATTTTTAATTTTCACTCCAGATTCCTAGTGAATTTGAGTATCTTTGCTTTTTTTCTTTCTTTTTTTGCATAATGGGCATTTTGAATAATATTATAAGTTTCTTCTTTTACATATACCTCCATAATCCATTTGGAGTTTAGTTTGCTGTAAAGTATTTGGTGATGGTTTAACTCTATTTTTCTCTGATTAGATAGTAATTTTCCAGCATTATTCTTAAGTAGCCATTATTTCTCCACTGATTAGAATGCTACCTTTCTCATAAACTAAATCTACATATATATATATATATATATATATATATATCCACACACATATATACATATATCTTTTTCTAGTCTCACTTTATTGTCCCATTGCTCTATTATCTGTTTCCACTCTATTTTAATTACTATGGCTTAACACTGTATTTCTATATCTGGTAGAGAAAGTCCTCTGTTTTCTTCTTTAATAAGGTTTTCTTGTCATTTCCAGTCCATTTTCTCTTCCATACGAACAGTAAAATCAGCTTGTTGATGCCTATAAAAATTGCCTCAGATTTTGATTGAGGTTGCATTGAATTTATAGATTCACTTGTAGAGAACTGACATCTTAACAATATTATGTAAATGTGGTATGTCTCTCCATTTATATAGGTATTCCTTTATGCCTTTCAGTAAAGCTTTATTTATTTTTTTTTAATTTTATTTATTTATCTATTTATTTATTTATTTTTGGCTGAGTTGGGTCTTTTGTTGCTGCGCACTGGCTTTCTCTAGTTGCAGCGAGCGGGGGCTACTCTTCGTTGTGTTGCGCGGGCTTCTCATTGCGGTGGCTTCTCTTGTTGTGGAGCACGGGCTCTAGGCACGTGGGCTTCAGTAGTTGTGGCATGTGGGCTCAGTAGTTGTGGCTCATGGGCTCTACAGCGCAGGCTCAGTAGTTGTGGCGCACGGGCTTAGTTGCTCCGCGGCATGTGGGATCTTCCCAGAGCAGGGCTCGAACCCGTGTCCCCTGCATTAGCAGGCGGATTCTTAACCACTGCGCCACCAGGGAAGCCCTCAGTAAAGCTTTAGAATCATTTCGTTGTGTGTGTATGTGTGTGTGTATATATATATATATATATACACACACAAGTCACACATTTCTCATTAGGTTTATTACTGAATATTGTGTGAGGTTGGTTAGTATTGTGGATGAGATCCTTGTTTGTTGTTGCTTTTTCCATTACACGTTCAGTCTGTGTACACAGCTAATGATGGCCATTTACACTCTGGGATTTGGGAAATCCAAGAAAAAGTCTACTAAGTGCCATCCAGTTAGACATATCTCGACACTCCACAAAGCCTTGGTAAACTGAAGACCGAGAGGAAGCCAAGGAGAGAGCCCTCACACATGCTATAGAGTCTGTTAAGAGGCAGAAAATGGGGTTATAGGCAGTCTTGGTATCGTCTGCTGGATGACTCTCTCCAAAACACCACCATGGGAAGCATCACAGTCGTGACTTTATGGCATCCCAGGGTTGGCTCTCCATCAGATCAGATTCAGGAAGGCTGACTAATGACAATCAAAGCCCCAAAAGACTGAAGTGGGTAAATAAGACTGTCAAGTTATTTTAATTTATAATGGGGTTTTCCATTCCAATAACAGCATGCTTGTGTCCTCCATGAAAGCACTCCCTTGCCATCTGCCGAATACCAGGGAAGCAAATCAAAAGTTGCTTTTGACATACCAAATTGGAGGAAAAGAAGGTAGACAGTCTTGAGGAAAATCTCATCCAGGCCAGAGAGAGGTCTAAGAAACCATCCCTGCCTCATCACACAGAAATCCTCTTTTCAGACACAAAAAAAGTTGGTGTTCCCCCAAGCAGTGTGACCCTGTCCTTCAGATGATGCTAGACTACCAATTGCCAAATTCCTGCTCATCAAACTGCGCTTTCTTATACTACCGAATGAATGTCTCCAATATGTTTATAAAATAGTTCTCTAAACAAGACACAATAGGGACTTCCCTGGTGGCGCAGTGGTTAAGACTCCACGCTCCCAATGCAGGGGGCCCGGGTTCGATCCCTAGTCAGGGAACTAGATCCCACGTGCATGCCACAACTAAGAGTTCACATGCCACAACTAAGGAGCCGGCCACCCACAACAAAGAAACCCATGAGCCACAACTAAGGAGCCCTCAAGTCGCAACTAAGGAGCCTGCCTGCCGCAACTAAGACCCAGGGCAACCAAAATAAATAAATAAATAATTTTTTTTAAAAAAAACAAAGCTCCAAAGCTGCAAAAATCCTTAAAAAAAGAAAAGACATAATATAATAAATTAGGGTTCCACTTAATAAATTACAAGCACAGGCCTGTTCTAAATCATTGAGATTACACATGGGTCATTGTGATTGATGCTGAGCCTTGCCAAATTTCTCTGCTGCATGTTCATCTGTTAGTTTAACTCGCAGAGGTCAAACTTATTTTCCATATTTCCAAGTTCGCTAGTGGCATGTCTCACTTTTATGCCCTGTACTGCCAATACTGTCCTCTTTCCTCTTTTCAGGTTAATATCCATGCTTCAATTTGCATCCTTTGGCAACCAGTTACAAATCCACCTCAGTTTAGCATCACAATACAAAGTTCTCCATCTGATACTGACTATGAGGATATGTATGAGCCAACCTGTCACACGGGCTCAGTGAGATCCCAGTATACTATGTCTACTATGTTTCTTTCACCTACCCATCTAGGAACTTGGTTTTCAAAAAAAGGAAACAGAGGGAATTCCCTGGTGGTCCAGTGGTTAGGACTCCGCACTTCCACTGCAGGGGACATGGGTTCAATTCCCAGTTGGGGAACTAAGATCCCGCATGCCTCACAGCGTGGCCAAAAAAAAAGGAAATAGGCAGCATGCAATTGTCAAAAGAATGTGAAATTGGGAGCCAGACAGTCGTGGATTCATATTCCTGCTCTAGCACCTACTAGCTATGGGACTCTGGGCAAGACTCTTAACCTCTGCTTAACCTCTCTGAATTTCAGTTTCCTCTCCTGTAAAATGAGTATAATAATATTCAGTGTGCTAGGTTGATGAAAAGTTTAGAGATACAATGCATATAAAATTCTAGCAAATGTTAGACATCCAATAAAAGTGGCTGCAATTAGCATTTTTACGTAATTATTAAACTCACGCTGGGCTTTAGTGATCCCCTGAAGATAAACAAAGAGGCTCCGCTCCACTGGTCCAAACCATCAGCAGTTCTTCACAACAAATGTAGCCCTGATTATGTGCGATCCAAATGAGAATGCAACAGGCAGGGTGGCGACTCAGGAGAGGTTGAAGGCATGGAGCAGGCAACTGGAGCCAAGGAGGCAATGGTCAGGATCTGGGGAGTCTGCCAGCTCTGTACTTGAGTGTAGAGCAGACAATGGGTCAAATCTGAGGGGCAGGGACTTCCCTGGTGGTCCAGTGGTTAAGACTCTGTGCTTCCAATGCAAGGGGTGCAGGTTCAATCCCTGGTCAGGGAACTAAGATCTCACATGCTGTGTGACGTGACCAAAAAAAAAAAAAAAATTCAAGGGGCAAATCAGGAATGATGTAGGAGCACTAGTAGACTGCTGGACCTGGGGCAGAAGCCTTTTGTCCTTTGCCCATTTTTATTTTTTATTTTTTTTAAATTTTTATTGGAGTATAGTTGCTTTACAATGTTGTATTAGTCTCCACTGTACAACAAAGTGAATCAGCTATACGTATATATATATCCCCTCTTTTTTGGATTTCCTTCCCATTTAGGTCACCACAGAGCATTGAGTAGAGTTTCCTGTGCTATATAGTAGGTTCTCATTAGTTATCTATTTTATACATAGTATCAATAGTGTATATATGTCCAGCCCAGTCTCCCAATTCATCCCACCCCCCTCCTTTGCCCTTTTTTAATACTTCCTGCTAATTGTGGGTATCTACAAACCCACAGGAACATAACAGCAGCCAGAGGCAGTAGCTGATGGCACTGAGGTATCACAAAACTGTCACTCAGTACAAATCTGGGAGATTCTGGATGGTGTAGTCTAGTAGCTAAATGCTTGGGCTCTGGCATTAACATCTTGGGTTCAAATCCCAGCTTTGCCACTTACTAGCTGTGTGACGTCAGGAACAGTACTTTAACTTCTGCATGCCTTAATTTGCCTAACTGTAAAATGAGAACAATAGGACCTACATCACAGGATTATTGTGAATATAAAATAGCACACATAAAGAACTTAGCATCATCCCTTGCATGTGGTAACATCTCAATGTATTATGTGCTTTGTTATTATCAATTCTGCGTCTGCCAGTAACTAGTGCTGGGAACTTGAGCTTTTAGGGCTTTAGTGTCCGCGTCTATCCAACGGAGATAAGAATCTGCCCTTTCACGCCAAACTTCATAGAACAAAACTAATGTGAGGGTGCTTTGTAAAGTAAAAAGCAGTTAATAAGTATGAGACGTTATTAATAAAAGGAACTGACACAAAAGAGAAAAAAAAAAAAAGAAAGAAAGAAAGGAAGAAGCGAACACAGTGTACTACTTAAAGGCACAGGACTTTGGAGTCAGCCAGTCATGGATTCGAGCCTCAGCTCTGTCACTAACTTTAGAAAAAGCATTAAGTATCCCCAGGCTCAGTTGATCCATAAAATGGTATCCCTGTGAGAATCTGGGGAGAGGGATCATTAAAGCGCTTAGCACTGCGCCTGGCACTCAGTCAAGATTCAGTAAACTCTCCATGTGCCGGTAAGCCAGGTCCATACTCTCGCAGGACAGTGAGGAGACTTGGGGCTGACTCTTCTCACATTTGAAGGCAACGTCTTTGACCCTGATTCCACAGTGCTTCTCAGAGGTCTTCTCAAAGTGCTTGAGAAGCAACAGCAGCTCATAAACCAAGCCTGGGACCCTCCACTCTGAATGCCCCCTGGTCCCTGGCTCTCAGCAGACTGCTCCAGCTCTCACATATCTTAATCCCAAATCCTGTCAGAGCTAAGTTAGAGTTTCTCCAAGGAGAGCAGAGCCTGCCTGATAGCAGAGTCAGCTAGGTTCTCCTCCTCCTGCGCTTAAAGGTGTACAAGTGATTAGGAAAAGTAGTGGGAAAGGGGTCAAGATTTCTGTATGCAAGTCCCACCTTAGTCACTGAATTGCTGTGTGGCCTGAGAAAAGTCTCTTTCCCTCTCTGGGCTGTGTGTAAAAGGAAGGAGTTGAGACAGACGTCTACCTGTAATATTGGTGATGAAAATGATGAAGAATAAGATGATGATGACAAAGAACAATGATTCTCTCCTCTGCCCCACTCTCCATCCCTACTATCTTAGTTTAGCTCCTCCTTATCTTTCATTGAACTGTCACAGTGGCCTCAAAATAAGTCTCCCTGGTCCCGTTTTCTCTCACTTCAGCATTTCATGGTCACGCCTCCCACGCTGATCTTCCTGAAGTCAAACTGGGATATTGCTCCAATGCTTAAGACTTCAGTGGTGCCCAACTGGCTACAGAATAAGATCCAAACACCTTGGTTAGGCAGTTGAGGATACCCACAGTTTCAAATCCATCCATTCTACAGCCTCATCCCAGCAGAGTGGTTAAGAGCACGCGCTTTATATAATTAGACAAACCAGATTTGAATTCCAAGCCCATTATTTACTGTGTGAATTTGGACTAATTACTTAATCTCCCTGAGCCTTCTTCATCTATAAAATTAAGGTGAAACCACCTATAATCATAGGATTGTTTTAAACATAAAATGAGCGGAAGTTTGTGGCATGCTTAGCACAATGCCTGGCACTTAGTAGGTCCTCAGTAAGAGGGACTTTTATTACTTATGCAGCTGACGGTTGAGCTAAACTGAACTGTTTGAATGCCCCTGCCTGTACACCTTTGCTTGTGCTATTCCTTCCACATGAAATTCCTTTGACAACCTGCCTCCCACCGCCGCCAACTCTACAGATCCTAATCCTAAATACACCAAGGCCGAAGCCCTGGTCCTCACGTCCTGTCCTGCTCCACACCTGTATTCCTCACCTCTGTCCTTCCTCCTCACACATCACTGGCCTCCTTTCCAGCCAAAATCAGATACTATTCATATCTCAGAACAACACCAGATCTAGAGATGCTAACTTCAGGAGGATGAAACAACCTGATAGGGGCCATTTCAAATGCCACCTTCTCCCCCAAATCACTTCCAGATTCACCCAACCTGCCTGGAAGTAATCTCAACGACTTGAAAGCAATATCTAATAGCAGCTTGTTAGAACCCCTTCTGACCCTTATCACTTTCAGTTTTGTATGTTAGATTTGTGTCCATACCTTGCCTTGCTTGCTAGATAATCTGAGCTCTGTGAGGGTAGAAGCCAAGACCTGAGCCTCTGCTCTCACCGTTCTCCCACTGGGCCTCATAAGTGTTTATAGAGTTGAATCAAGTTTAGAGAAGAAACATCCCTTTAACGGCTGGAAGGCTGAGACTTAGGAAGGTATAAGAATCTGATTCTTCATCCTCCTCTTGGGTGATGGCTCTTGGTTCTGACTGCTGTGGGCACACATCTTGCCCTCCACGTCCTCTTCCCACCAACACACCCACCAAGCTCTTAGCTCTTTCCTACTAAAGCACCTCATGCTTCCTATTTCACCACAATACTGAGTTTAGAGGAGTTTGTTGGGAGAGGTTAGAGTCTGAAATTAGACATAACCGGGGCGGGGAGACGGGGGGGGCGGTGCACACAGGAAGCCTTCCATACATGTTTGTTCAATGATAGAACGAACGAATGAATGAGTTAATACTCTACCTTGGTTTTGCAAGCATGGAAGCTGCCCAGTTTCCAGAAATCAAGCCATTAGGGAATCTCAGAGGCAAGAGTAGAGAGACTGGGTGCTAGAGCCTGCTGAGCCAGAGCTCTGCCAGTCCCGCCCCCTCGGACTTAGAAGATGGGCCACCTTGAGGGTCAAGGCCTGGAAGCCAACTACCAGAGGTGGGACCTGAGGTTCTCAGCTGGAGAACTCCAGGGCTGCTCTTCCAGCCTCTGAACCTGAACGTGGACCCCCAGCAGGTCGAACACTGACCAGAGTGACTGTAGAGCCAAGTAAGCAAAACGGCATTTAGCTTTCAGCCTGTTACAACAGTTACATTGGTCCCTTCCAAACAGCATTTCCCGCTGCTGTTTACCAACCGGGGAGGAGAAAATCGATGCAGCAGGTCGTCTGGGGAGCAGGTGCTGAGGGGAGAAGGGGGCACTGGGAGAAGGGGACAAGTTGCCTGAGGACACCAGACACAGTCTCCACAGCTCTTACCCTCACTTCTCATGAATCGCTTCAAAGCAAGACCTTATGGTTTTCATTTTGTTTTTCTCCTTTTGGGTGACGTATGTTTCTATTTTTTTATAATCGACATGCATTACTTCTGTGATAAGAAAAATAAAGTATTTTTAAATATCAGTAGTAAAATGCAACGGTAACAATGTCCTTCCCTACTTAAAATTCTTCGAAGACTCCACATTAGTCCCAGGATGGAGTCCGCATTCCCCAGGACAGCTTGCTTGGCGCTGCATGCTTCCCCCCCACTCCTGCCCTCACTCATCTACTTGCTCTTCTGTCCAAAGCACCGTGCTCTTGCTTTGTCTCTAGGCCTTCACAGGTGCAGTTTCAACTGCCCAAAATGCTTTTCCTTTTTGGCTCTGCCATATTTGGTCTCACCTTAAATATCACGTCTTCCTGGCACCTTCCCTGACCGCCACCTCCAAGTCTAGATGGGGAGCCTGACTTCTGTATCTCCTGAGTGCCCTGTACCTAATCCCCAGCAGAGCCCAATCGCTGTGTGGTGTAAGCGCTACACCACTGTAGGCTCTGTGACAGCATAAACATGTCTTTCTTGTTCTCAGCGTGTTCTCCAGTGCCGAGAACAGTGCCTGGCACTTAGATGCTCCATTAAATGTCGCTGGAAAACATAAAACTAATAACGATCACCTATTAGATTTGGAAGGGTTCTTAGAGACCATCTAGCCTAACTCCTCCTTCTAACAGTGGGGCCCGGAGAAGTAAATCCAGATTTTAATCCCAGGTCTTTTCTGAATTGCTATGTGACCTTGGACAATGCCTCCTCTCTCTGATCCTCAGTCTCTCCAGCTATAAAATGGGGAAAGCTCTTCCTACTCCAACTTCTTCCGGCTCTGCCTCCCCCTGCTCCTCCTCCTCCTTCTCCTGGGTGTTGGGTAGCTCCAGGTACACGGACTGGGTGAGTAGGTAGGATGGTGCAAGAGAAACATAAGGTCAGGTTTATCCTCTCAAATTGTTGCCCATCAAGCTGAGGAGATAAGACACACACAGCGAGGTAGTGCTAAATTAAACGTTTCTGGCGATTCCGTTTTGCTAGGAGATCAGAAAAGGAAGAAATCAGGGAAGCCTGGGGGCATCAAGCCTCCTGCAGGAGATAAGGCTTAAACTGAGCAGGCAGTGGGGGTGAGAGAAGAGACTCCCCAGCACAGAACCGGCCATCCACAGCCAGGGGACGTAATCAACAAGTGCTCACTAGAAGGTTGGGCTGATGTGGATTCAGATTCCAGCTCTGCTGCTTCCTAGCTCAACCTTTCCAAACCTCAGTTTCCTTAACCTCACTATGAGAATCTGAATGTCTAGCTTGCAGGCGTTTTGTAAGGATTAAATGTATGTGACAGTATCTACAACAGTGCCTGGTGCCTAACAGGCCATTTTAAGAAATGCCACTTTCTTTTCTTCTTTCCAGCCACATAAACTGGCTTGACATGTTGCTGGCAAGAACATCAGAAGTACAGCTGGGGTTTGGGGACTGAAGGCTTTTTCTGTCCAACCATTCATAGTCTGTTTACTCTGACATGACTCCTAGTGCCTCATCTCTCCCTCCCTCCCTCCCTCCCTCCCTCCTTCCCTCCCTCTCTCTCTCTCTCACACACACACACACACACACAAACACATGCACTTCATGTAAAATCCACAGGACAAACAGAGGCTGTTTCTAATCCCTGATGAGATGGGGCCAGGTTGGGAGCTATTACAATCAACAGGAAAAACAAAGAATCAACCTCCAGTCTGGCCTGAAGTTTTCCGTCCACCGTGGGACTTGTAAGATAGGAAATTCTTTTTTTTAACATCTCTGTTGGAGCATAATTGCTTTACAATGTTGTCTTAGTTTCTGTTGTATAACAAAGTGAATCAGCTATACATATACATATATCCCCATATCTCCTCCCTCTTGCATCTCCCTCCCACCCTCCCTATTCCACCCCTCTAGGTGGTCACAAAGCACCGACCTGATCTCCCTGTGCTATGCGGCTGCTTCCCACTAGCTATCTATTTTACATTTGGTGGTGTATATATGTCCATGCCACTCTTTCACTTTGTCCCAGTTTACCCTTCCCCCTCCCCGTGTCCTCAAGTCCATTCTCTACGTCTGCGTCTTTATTCCTGATTACGAGACCAAATGTCATTTTCTATGGGGCTGGAGGGAGAGGCTTCAACTAAGTTATAGAACAGTCCCATAAGACGTCTTGGAACATTTCAGGAAGCTACTAATATTCCTGTAGGCAAACAGAATGTGGGAGGAAGTGGCAGGGTGGGGAGTGTGGGGGGCAGAAGGGCTGTTTGCTTCAGTCCATTCTTGCTGATGACAGATCGAGGGTGATCAGGATTTAGGGGCAGCACCCCAAAAGAAAATATAGCATAACCTCCTTTATCCTGCACCTTCAGAGAAAAAGCAGCAGCAGGTGCTTCCGAGCAGAGATTATTCCCTGAAGGAGAACATTTAAAGTTGGACTTCAACTGAGGTTATTAATCTTCTAGGGAACTATAAACCCTCTTGGGAATCCAACAGAAAGAGCTATACCCTTCTTCATAGGAAAACACAAATACACCCCAAATTCTACTTGCAATGGAATATTCACGGGCCCCAAGTTTACAATGTCTCTCTAACAAAATTTAAAACTTTTCTTAATGGAAATATTTCTTAACTTCATTACCCAGTTTCCCACCATGGAGACCTACCACAAATTGCTTCTCAGGTTGTGAATGGGAACTAAATGGATTCTTTAAGTCCCTCTAAGACCCAATGAACAAATCCTCAGCTAGGAGTCAAGGCACCTGGGCTTCAAAATCAACTCTGCTCTGCCTTTTCAGAGAGACACAGCCAGTCTCAACTCTCTCTAGATTTCAGTTTCCTCACCTGGAAAAAAAAAAAGGTGGGGAAGGGGGTAGTTTTGACTAGGACAGCAATTTCTAACCCACATTCTGTAGAAGATGAGCATCATGCACAAAATAAAAGAGTTCTATGGCCAAAATAAATCAAGGAAATGTTGCATAGTCTATTCCCCTCTTGGAGATGCACACAACTCCTTAGCATATTAAGGTCTCTGAGAAGTCCTGCCATAAAGAAATCTGATACATTTGGTTTAATCAAACATTTCCCTACTTGGTTTGATAGTGATTTTTTTGTCCCATCAGAGAGCATTTAACTTAGCGCTGGGTTCCAGTAAGATGTGGCATCTATTAGTCCTCCCCAAACAAACAGATCAACACGTTATAGAAGGTAACAGAAGGCCGGTATTAAAACAGAGTGGTGTGAACCCTAAGACCAGCAGAACACTATAAAATCCTTCCACCCAACTTTCCTTCACTGCTTGGGAATTGGGCAAAATAGTGTGAATGCTCAGGCATCAGCTTTTAGACTTTTCTTTTGTTCCTTCAATCTGTCTAGAATAGTGACTCTCAAACCTTAGTGGACATAAGAATTACTGCACTGATGGGGTTGATAATAAAAGGGGGACTTCAGCTTTATCTGTGATGTATTATTTCTCTTATCTAATAAAAACTGAAGCAAACACAACAAAATGTTCACAGGATGATAAACAGGTGTTTATTACATCAGTATGAACTTCATTTTTTAAATGTTTCAGAAGAAAGAATAACATTTAAATAATCTCAGTTCAAAGTTGAATATACTTAATAGGGCATCTAGAGAATTTTCAGGGCTAATTATGACTGCCCTGATTTTTGCCTGATGCACAGACTTTACGTCTCATCCCCATGTAAGATGCAACCACACTCTGATAGCATCCCCCAGAAGGGGCTTTGGGAAGCGCGGACCGAAAGCACCTGGGCCCTCCAAGATGTGACATCCCAGGGCCTAACTCTGAGTCCACCTCCTTATCTCCTGGCTGTAGGACTATAGGGTCAACATCTTCCTACGGCAGCAGTGGAACGACCCCCGGCTGGCCTACAACGAATACCCGGATGACTCTCTGGACCTGGACCCATCCATGTTGGACTCCATCTGGAAACCTGACCTGTTCTTTGCCAATGAGAAGGGGGCCCACTTCCACGAGATCACCACGGACAACAAACTGCTGAGGATCTCCCGGAATGGGAACGTCCTCTACAGCATCAGGTGAGTTCTGTACAGGCTCATCCCCTCCATCCTCAGGACACACCTTGTGGGGGCAGACACTCAGAGGAGGGCCAAACAGAGGTGAACAGGCCCTGGCAACTGGGCACCTTTACAGAATAGGCAGAGCCAGCTCTGCAGCTTACACTCAGCAAGTAAGAATAAAATACCACGGGAACTCCTAGAAGCGAGTAGTTCATCATAACCGGGGGGACCAAGGAAGCATCCTAGAGAGGGAAAGTTAAAGTTAGGCCCCCAAGCTTACCCAAAATTTCAATAAAACAAGATGGGAAAAGAATATTCAAAGACAATGCTGACCCCAGGAACGTTCGGTTACTCAAGATGAATAAATTCCAGAGAGCTGCTGTACAACAATACTCTACAGTTAACAATACTCTACTGTACATTTAAACACTTATTAAGAGGGTGGATCTCATGTTAAATGTTTTTATCATAATTTTTAAAAATAGCCGAGCAAAGGCGCAAAGTGTGAAAAATCACAGCAACTTCAACATAAATGGCCTGCCAGGTGGACGGTGCTGCTCACAGGTATAAGCCAGGGCTGCTCCTTCCCTTCTATAAAGCCTTTCTATCCTCTACTCCTTGCACTGAGTCTGCTGGGACTCCCTTCCCCAGTTGGGGGATATCCTGCATACACTGGTTATGGGCAAACTTTCAGAGCTTCCTGCCACACTCTGCGCCCCTCCCAACCCACCTAATTCTCAGTCTCCTCCCCCAAGGCATGGAGAGAAGGACCAATGTCCATGTTATATCCTTACTATGTACCATTCACTGGGAATTTACCTACTAGGCTCAGACTTTATATGTATTATTTATACTCCTCCTAACAACCCTATGAAGTAGGCTTTATTATGCCCACTTTGCAGATCAGACAAGCGAGGATCTGAAAGTTTAAGCAACTTGCCAGAGTTCCCACAGCTACATAGTAGCAGAACCTAGATTCTAATCTGTTAGTGCGCACCTAATGCCCACTCAGAGCCTGGAAGAACAGTGCAGAGCATTCAATAGGCACTCAAATATTTGATGAATGAATGAATATGTTTTTATTTCAAAGAGCTTAAAGGGACACTGGTCCTACTACTACTGTGTAGGACAGGGAACTCTGCTCAATGTTATGTGGCAGCCTGGATGGAAGGGGAGTTTGGGGGAGAATGGATACATGTATATGTATGGCTGAGTCGCTCTGCTGGGCACCTGAAACTATCACAACATTGTTCATCGGCTATACGCCAATATAAAATTAAAAGTTTAAAAAAAAAAAAAGGGGGAGACACTGGTCCTAAATGACTCTCCTGCCCCTCCAGTCCCTCAGGGGAATATATCTTTTTATTTCCATTAGGAGATGAGCTTTACGTGTCCAAGCCCACTGGAGAGGCCGCACAGATCCTAATCCCCAAAGGTGACTGGATTCAGAGTCTCCCCTGAGAGCAGGCTGGGTGGGAGAGGGGACTCAGGGACCTCAGCAGGTAAAGGAGGCACCATGGAAGGGCAGACTGGGAGGAATCCGAGGCCAACATGGCCTTGCTCACCCATTGCCCGCCCCACCCAGCGCGCATCCAGACTGGAAGGGTGACGGGCTCAGGATGGCCACCGAGGCCCTGGCTGGCTTGGATTCTGCTGCAGCCAGGCTCAGTTTCATATCTCCAGGAAGCTAAGCCCCAGTGCAGCATGACAGAAGGACAAATCAGCAGAAAGTGATGTTCCAAGGTCATTCAACTTCAGGAAATTCACCCAGTGTGACGGCTGCCCCACTTTGGAGCTTTTATCTCCAGAAATTCAACTGCGTGCACTTTCCCTTCCCTTCCCCCTCCTTCTCCCGCTCCCTCTTTCCCCTCTTCTTCCCCTCCCTCTCCCTGCCCTTTCCCTCCCTGCTTCTGCCTTGTGCTTAAAGGGCCCGCATCCACAGCCGTGGGTGAGAGCTGGAGGGGGAAGCTCGCGCCAGGCCGTGGGCCTCGCCACGTGGGGCCGAGGTGCCAGCAGCTAAGCCCCACAAGACCACCAGTTAGGGGTCTTCGGGTACTGAGGTAGGCTTTTCAGGATAGCAGGGCTAGAAAGCCCGCCAGCAAACACACGAGCTCAAAATCCAAAGGCCAGGAGACGTGGTTTTGAACCCTGGCTGAGCCATCAGCTGGCTGTGTGACCTGACATGCCTCCCCACCTAGCCTTCTCTGCATCCCAGTTTTCTCACCTGTCCAGTGCAGGAGTTGGCCTGATGATCTAAGTCTCTTTGGCCTCCACGAGCCTTTCTTCTCTGTTCCCTGCAGCAGGGGCTCAGATGCTGGCAAAGCCTTTCAAGCTGAAGCCTTGCATCGCAGCTGAGCTGCAGACCTTGGATTCTGTTAAGGGGACTCCCTCTGGTTCTGAGGCTGCAGTCTCGGCCAGGGCTGAACAACCCAAAATAAACAGCCAGCCCAGAAGCCTGGAGCAACCACCACTCCCCAACTGACCCCAGCAGGAGCCCGTAGACGCGAGTCAGCTGTGTTGGACACCCAACATGCAGGGAGCCTCTTGGAAATCACTTTTGATGAGCCCAGTGTGTGAAGGGAGAAGCCAAGAACCACCTGCGCACCTGCTACATTCAGGTGCACCTGGGGATACCTGAGGCCTGGTGGTGCTCAATTTAAAATTCAGGCTCTGCCCTACCTGAGGGCTCTACAGAAGAGAAGGGATGGAGGTAGCCCATGGCCTACAGGCCTTCAGGCAACTTGCTAAAGGCAAGTTTCTAGAAGCCAGACAGACGCCAAAGAAGCCCAGAAGTTCCACTGACTCTGTGTGACTTCAGGCAACCTACTTTCTCTCTCCGATGTGGAAATATACATATATTATTTCAATAAACACTGGTTCCCTAGCCTCCTTGGCCTTTCCTAGATAACTGATTTTCCAGTAGTAACTGGAACAGAGGCACAGCTTCTCTGGTTTGTGGATCCAGCATCATACGACTCCTTTCTCTTCCCAGAATCACCCTGACACTGGCCTGCCCCATGGACTTGAAGAATTTCCCCATGGACGTCCAGACGTGCATTATGCAACTGGAAAGCTGTGAGTCCCTTGCATGAGGCCTCTAAAAGAACCAGACTCTCCTATCCCCATGGGACCAGCAGAAATTCCCACACAGCTGCTCCTAACCATTGAACCCCAGGAGATTACTGTAATAGCCCAAAATACCAGATGAGGGGCTTTGCTCTTAGAAAACGCATTAGAAATATAACGTCCCTAACATTGTCTGACTGAAGTTCAGCTCTGGAGCCAGCGGCATTCTCCAAAGAGGCACTGTTCCATGTCCCCCGGGAGCATGCTCGCCAGGAATGGAGGAGCAATAGCTTAAATAAGTCATGGTCCTTGAACTCACAGGGATGCTCACTCCAGCAGGGGAGAGAGAGGTCTTCCGCACAAATAACTCTAAGGCAGGCAGCGAGTGGTAAGTGTGTGGTTAGACGTACAAAATGCTGTGGCCTCAAGGCAGAAAGTGCACTTCCTTCTGACTGGGAAGGAGACAGGGTATGGGGAAGGCTTTATGGAGGAGATCACAGGTGAACCAAGATTTTAACAGATGGGGTAGCTCACTTCTTTGATTGCAAACACAGAAACCAATCTGACTCATGTAAAGAATAAAGTGGAAGGACATAGGGGTTCCACATGGACTTGAAAGAAAAGCTAAAGTACAAGAACCAGGCCAGAGCATTTAGGCAACAGGAACTAACAGACCACCCCCTTGGAGCACCACCTCTGAGGAGAGTCTGCACCAGCCAACTCTGAACCCTTCTGAGTCACTTTACTCAACAGTCAAAGTCCCGGGGCAGAGAGTCTGATTGGCCTAGTTGAGTCACCATCTCACACCTTGGCCCCCAACTGATAGCCCCACCAGGACAGCATACCATACAGTCATTCCCCAGAGGGAAATCTGCTGGGGGCACAAGAGGGGGCTTGCAAGGATGGTGCACAGGCAAAAATAGCGGAGGGCAGCTGAATCTGACCATGGGACTGAGGCGTGAGGGCAAGAGGACAAGCTAAGGTGGGAGGCTTGGAGGGGGGCGGTAAGAGAGGTGGAAGGGCTGTGGGGTAGATGTCAACGGCGAAACCAGCTTTAACCTCTCGTGCGGGGAGAAAAAAACAGCAGCAGCAACATAGTCTCATGAGTTCCACTGAGTGTCTGATGCCTCTCTGCTTCTAACGTGCTTCATGCTAGACGCCCTTCCTGAAGCACCCCTGACATGCTTCAGATAAGAGCTTCCGGGCGGTGACTGCTCCTTCTTCTGATCCCATCCCAGTTGGATACACCATGAATGACCTCATCTTTGAGTGGCAGGAGCAGGGGGCTGTGCAGGTGGCAGATGGACTGACTCTGCCCCAGTTTATCCTGAAGGAGGAGAAGGACTTGAGATACTGCACCAAGCATTACAACACAGGTACGTGCGAGGGCCCACCTCAACCCAGCCAGGGCCAGAGGTCATTGCAAACATTCATTCAGTCACTGATCCAACAGATCTTCCGAGGTACCCGTGGTGGATCTATCTCCGTATTTATTACCTAGTGGTTAAGAGAATGTCCCTTGAAACCAAACAGTGGCTCCCACGCTTTCTTCCTGTGAGTCCTGGGACAAGTAACTTGAGCGTGGGCCACATCTCATTACAAGGGGAGCTGGGAGATACAGTCTCTTTTCCAGGTAGCAGTATGTCCAGCTCAGGACGGACCCTGTTCCTAAGGCAGAAGGGAGAGCTGACAGTGGGAGGACATCTAGCAATGTCTATCACAGAGGGACTGGCATTTCTATTTTTTTTTTAAAGATTTTTTTTTTTTGATGTGGAACATTTTAAAGTCTTTACTGAATTTGTTACAATATTGCTTCTGGTTTTGGTTTTTTTTGGCCACGAGGCATGTGGGATTTTAGCTCCCCGAGCAGGGATCGAACCTGTACTCCCTGCATTGGAAGGTGAAGTCTTAACCACTGGACCGCTGGGGAAGTCCCGGGACTGGCATTTCTGAGAGGGCAAAAGCACAGAGAATGTTCACATTAGACCTCAGTGGGGAGCTGGGAGCTGGCACTGAGGATTAGTAAACAGTGAAGTTGGAAAGGGTCCCCTGGACTGAGCTATGAGGAGGGAACCCCACTTTTTAGCTCAGCTCTCTATCTCCCATGCCTAGCCCAGCATTTGTTGGAAGGTTGAACACAGGGATGAAGTGGGGCCGGATCAAGACTGGCTTTGCCTGCCCTGTTTAAGGCTGGGAAGGAGCTCGTGGAACATTGAGGACAAAAGGCAGTCAGTTAGTATGCCACGCTGGGGAGCTGGGCCGGGGGCTGCTGTCTGAACACAGCTGAGTGGAGTGGAGGCACATGACAGGCTGGGACAGGGGCCCAGGAGAAGAGGAGGTGAAGGCGAGGGGTTCAGAGAAACCACTGTGGGTTCTGATGCAAGTAAAAGGCCCAGAAAAAAAGCAGGCAGCCTGGGTGCCGGTCTGTTTAGGACAGCTGTCTCTTTCCAGTGACCTCGGAGATATCTTAGAACCTTCAAAAATACTCTCTTCATCCCTGGGCAAGCTGAGACTCAGAGACAATATCCAAGGGGAACTGGTTCCAGGACCCGCCAAATTACCGAATTCCAGGGATGCTCAAGACCATAGTTGGCCCTCCTCACTGAAGGATGCAGGGCCCACAGATACGGAGGGCCAACTGTACTCTCATTAGCAGTGAGTCCCCATGAATCAAATAATCGCAACAGACTCTCACATACCACGGCCCTTTACTGTTTACACAGCGTTTTCTCATACATCATCTCAGTTGCCCTTCACTATTCACATTTAAGTGAGAGCTGAGTTCTGGGCTAGCTCTGTGGATTCAAGGAGAGAAGACTGGCAAGGCCCTGTCCACATGGAAGGTGCTGTCCAGGGAGCTGTAGAAAATCCCCTGGTAACTGTGCATCAGTGGACTGGAGCTAAGACGCCACCATGGGATGGGCCAGCCCAGTTCCAGGGATTCACAGATTGGGAGGAGAAGAGCTGTCCACAGTCTGGTGCAGAGGACAGAGAGAGAGAGAGTGAGATCAACTTGCCTACTGACTCAGTGTACTATGCCCTAAAGGCTCTGATGATCACGTGAAGAGAGCTGAAGGGACACAGGAAAAACAGGGCACTCCGCCTAGGGGAGACTTCACAGTTAAACTGCCATAAAGGAGAGGGAGGATTTCTTTGGCTGGTTGTGGGGCGGAAGAAGGGCCTTCCGGGCAGAGGGATTATCAGGCTCAAAAACTCAGAAGTGTGAAGATACAGAGGATGATCAAGGCAAGGGATGGAGTGTAGGGGGTCATGAGTAGAGTAAAGAAACAAGGGAAATGGGGTGGAAACAGGCTAGAGCTCGACCGTGAAGGGCAGACTAAAGAGTTTGAACTTTTCCCTGTAGGTAATGGGGACTTTCTTGTATGGGGAGAGGTGGAAGGAGAGAAAGGTTCTACAAGAGGAAGTAACAGAAATGAGTCACTTCTGGGGAACATAACTGGCAGAAGGATAGAGAATGATCCACTTGGGCCCACTCTTAGCAACAAAATAGTGTTGACGGGATGATGGCAAATGACATGCTGAGCATTAACGGTTTGTGAGGACTGTGCTAAGTTCTTTATAGGCATCATCTCATTTTACCATCACAGTAACCATGAGTGACCATATGAGGTTGGTATTATTATTATCATTACTATTATCATCATTATCATTATCCCCAATTTACCAAAGATGAGGAAACTGAGACACAGAAAGATTCAAACCCTCACCTAAGGACACAGCTAGTGTGAGGCTGAACCAGGACTCCAGTCGAGGCTGCTGTGACCTCAAAGCCTTGCTCCTATCCAAGGCTACCTGGCCTTCCCACTATCATTTCTTGCAGGCAAATTCACCTGCATCGAGGCCCGGTTCCACCTGGAGCGACAGATGGGCTACTACCTGATCCAGATGTACATTCCCAGCCTGCTCATTGTCATCCTCTCGTGGATTTCCTTCTGGATCAACATGGATGCCGCCCCAGCCCGCGTGGGCCTGGGCATCACCACCGTGCTCACCATGACCACCCAGAGCTCAGGCTCCCGAGCATCCCTGCCCAAGGTAAGTCCTACCGCCCAAGAGCACAGAACACCAGGACAGATACGGAGGACACACCTCTCCCTTCCCTGCCTGAGATAAGGCGAGCACAAGGAATTAGTCACTATTTCTCTTTTTTTTTTTATCATCTTTATTGGAGCATAATTGCTTTACAATGGTGTGTTAGTTTCTGCTTTATAACAAAGTGAATCAGCTACACATATACATACATCCCTATATCTCCTCCTTTTTTTTTAATTTTTAAAATATCTTTATTGGAGTAAAATTGCTTTACAATGGTGTGTTAGTTTCTGCTTTATAACAAAGTGAATCAGCTACACATATACATACATCCCTATATCTCCTCCTTTTTTTTTAATTTTTAAAATATCTTTATTGGAGTATAATTGCTTTACAATGTTGTGCTAGTTTCTGCTGTACAACAAAGTGAATCAGCTATATGTATACAGATATCCCCATATCTCCTCCCTCTTGAGCCTCCCTCCCACCCTCCCTATCCCACCCCTCTAGGTGGACACAAAGCACGGAGCTGATCTCCCTGTGCTATGCGGCTGCTTCCCACTAGCTATCTATTTTACATTTGGTAGTGTATATATGTCCATGACACTCTCTCACTTCGTCCCAGCTTACCCTTCCCCCTCCCCGTGTCCTCAAGTCCATTCTCTATGTCTGTGTCTTTATTCCTGTCCTGCCCCTAGGTCCTTCAGAACCATGTTTTTTTTTTTTTAGATTCCATATATATGTGTTAGCATACGGTATTTGTTTTTCTCTTCCTGACTTACTTCACTCTGTATGACAGTCTCTAGGTCCATCCATCTGACTACAAATAACTCAATTTCATTTCTTTTTATGGCTGAGTAATATTCCATTGTATATATGTGCCACATCTTCCTTATCCATTCATCTGTCGATGGACACTTAGGTTGCATCCATGTCCTGGCTATTGTAAATAGAGCTGCAATGAACATTGTGGTACATGACTCTTTGAATTATGGTTTTCTAAGGGTATATGTCCAGTAGTGGGATTGCTGGATCATATGGTAGTTCTATTTTTAGTTTTTTGAGGAACCTCCATACTGTTCTCCACAGTGGCTGTATCAATTTACACTCCCACCAACAGTGCAAGAGGGTTCCCTTTTCTCCACACCCTCTCCAGCGTTTATTGTTTGTAGATTTTTTGATAATGGCCATTCTGACTGGTGTGAGGTGATACCTCATTGTAGTTTTGATTTGCATTTGCATCTCTAATGATTAGTGATGTTGAGCATCCTTTCATGTGTTTGTTGGCAATCTGTATATCTTCTTTGTAGAAATGTCTATTTAGGTCTTCTGCCCATTTTTGGATTGGGTTGTTTGCTTTTTGATATTGAGCTACATGAGCTGCTTGTATATTTTGGAGATTAATCCTTTGTCAGTTGCTTCGTTTGCAAATATCTTCTCCCATTCTGAGGGTTGTCTTCTCGTCTTGTTTATAGTTTCCTTTGCTGTGCACAAGCTTTTAAGTTTCATTAGGTCCCATTTGTTTATTTTTGTTTTTATTTCCATTTCTCTAGGAGGTGGGTCAAAAAGGGTCTTGCTTGTGATTTATGTCATGGAGTGTTCTACCTATGTTTTCCTCTAAGAGTTTTATAGTGTCTGGCCTTACATTTAGGTCTTTAATCCATTTTGAATTTATTTTTGTGTATGATGTTAGGGAGTGTTCTAATTTCATTCTTTTACATGTAGCTGGTCCAGTTTTCCCAGCACTTCACTTATTGAAGAGGCTGTCTTTTCTCCACTGTATATTCTTTTTTTTTTTTAAAGAATTCCCACATTTGAAGTTTTTTTAAAGGCTTTTTAAATTTATTTATTTATTTATTTATTTATTTATGGCTGTGTTGGGTCTTCGTTTCTGTGCGAAGGCTTTATCTAGTTGCAGCAAGCAGGGGCCACTCTTCATCGCGGTGTGTGGGCCTCTCACTATCGTGGCCTCTCTTGTTGTGGAGCACAGGCTCCAGATGCGCAGGCTCAGTAGTTGTGGCTCACGGGCCTAGTTGCTCCACGGCATGTGGGATCTTCCCAGACCAGGGCTCAAACCCGTGTCCCCTGCATTGGCAGGCAGATTCTCAACCACTGTGCCACCAGGGAAGTCCTCCACTGTATATTCTTGCCTCCTTTATCAAAGATAAGGTGACCATATGTGCGTGGATTTATCTCTGGGCTTTCTACTCTGTTCCACTGATCTATATTTCTGTTTTTGTGCCAGTACCATACTGTCTTGATTACTGTAGTTTTGTAGTATAGTCTGAAGTCCGGGAGCCTGATTCCTCCAGCTCCGTTTTTCTTTCTCAAAATTGCTTTGGCTGTTCGGGGTCTTTTGTGTTTCCATACAAATTGTGAAATTTTTTGTTCTAGTTCTGTGAAAAATGCCATTGGTAGTTTGATAGGGATTGCACTGAATCTGTAGATTGCTTTGGGTAGTATAGTCATTTTCACAATGTTGATTCTTCCAATCCAAGAACATGGTATATCTCTCCATTTGTTTGTATCATCTTTAATTTCTTTGATCAGTGTCTTATAGTTTTTTGCATACAGGTCTTTTGTCTCCTTAGGTAGGTTTATTCCTAGGTATTTTATTCTTTTTGTTACAATGGGAAATGGGAGTGTTTCCTTAATTTTTCTTTCAGATTTTTCATCATTAGTGTATAGGAATTCAATTCAAGAGATTTCTGTCATATGAACGCTTGATGCCTCATTCTGCTTTACTCTCCTTTAATGCTAGGTGCTGTGTTCCACTACATTCACTACAGTCGCTGGAGCCACATTCCCCACTACTCACTCATCACCAGACACAACAGTCTGCTCTACTGTTAATACCAGATGCCATACTCTGCTCCCTTCAGCCTCATATTAAGTGCAACATTCTGCACCATTTCCAATGCAGTACTGCACTTAACATTGTTTTGATACAGAAAAAGTTGAAAGAATATACAACGAACACCCTAAAAGCCTTCACCTCGATGCCAATTGTTATCATTTTGCCACATTTACTTTATCTCTATTTATAGGTAGGTAGGTAGGTAAGTAGATAGATGCAACTTTTGCTGCATCATTTGAAGGTTACAGACATGACAATTCACCTCTAAAAAAGGAATAAGGATCAAAATGATATTATCACATCTAAAAAATTAAGATTAATTGAATAAGTATTAATGAATTTGAAATAATTCCATAATTTCATCTAATATTGAACCTTTAAATTTTCCCAATTGTCCAAAAACTGTCATCAATGGACATGGATCCAATAAACATTCATACTGCATACAGTTGCTCTTTTAATCTAGAACAGTCTCCCCACTGTTTTTTGTTTTTCATGACATCACTCTTCCATTAACTCTTTTTTTTTTTTTTTTTTTTTTTGGCTGCATTGGGTCTTTGCTGCTGTGCATGGGCTTTCTCTAGTTGTGGTGAGCGGGGTCTACTCTTCCTTTTGGTGCACCGGCTTCCCATTGTGGTGGCTTCTCTTTGTTGCAGAGTATGGGCTCTAGGCATGTGGGCTTCAGTAGTTGTGGCACACGGGCTCAGTACTTGTGGCTTGTGGGCTCTAGAGCACAGGCTCAGTAGTTGTGGTGCACGGGTTTAGTTGCCCCATGGCATGTGGGATCTTCCCGGACCAGGGCTCGAGCCTGTGTCCCCTGCATTGGCAGGCGGATTCTTAACCACTGCACCACCAGGAAAGTCCCTCTAACTTTTTTTTTTTTAATTATTTATTTATTATTTATGGCTGTGTTGGGTCTTCGTTTCTGTGCGAGGGCTTTCTCCAGTTGCGGCAAGCGGGGGCCACTCTTCATCGCCGTGCGCGGGCCTCTCACCATCGCGGCCTCCCTCATTGCGGAGCACAGGCTCCAGACGCGCAGGCTCAGCAATTGTGGCTCACGAGCCTAGCTGCTCCGCGGCATATGGGATCCTCCCAGACCAGGGCTCGAACCCGCGTCCCCTGCATTGGCAGGCAGACTCCCAACCACTGCGCCACCAGGGAAGCCCCTACCATTAACTTTTAATGTGAGACATGACATTCTACTCCACTTGCCATCTACACTAGACACCACTCTCTCCTCTATTCATCCTCACAAGAAAACTCAACAATCTGCCCTTTGCACTATTAACGCTAGACTTTGCATTCTGCTACATTTACTGTAAAAGCTTGAAACCAAATTCTGTTTACTGTTACCAACTGACAACACTTTCTGCTCTGTTCATTTGCAACAGCAGGAGTAATATTCTGCTTCCTGTTCCTTATGTTAGGCTCAACATGCTGCTCCACTCTCTATTAATAGTTGATGCCACGTTCCCCCTCACTAGACTCAACATTCTACTCCACTCATTGTTAACACTAGACTTGATACTGGGCTCCGTTTACTATTACACTCAACATGACATTCTTCCCCCTTCGCTTTTTTTAAAGTACAAAATTCAGTGGCATTTAATATATTCACAAAGTTGTACACCCTCAGTGCTAATTCCAGAACATTTTCATCACCCCACAAAGAAACTCCCATATTCATCAACAGTCACTCCTTGTTCCCCACTCCCACCAGCCCCTGGCAACCACTAATCCACTTTCTACCTCTATGAATTTGCCTATCCTAGACATTTCAGCTAAGGGGAATCACACAATATGTGCACGTTTATGACTGGCTTCTTTCATTTAGCATAATATTTTCAAGGTTCATTTATGTTGTAGAACGTATCACTACTTCATTTCTTTTTATGGCTGAATAATATTCTATTGTATGGATATTTCACATTTTGTTTATCTATTCATCAGTTGATGGATATTTGGGTTATGCCACTTTTTGCCTATTTTAAATAATGCTGCTATGAACATCTGTGTGCAAGTCTTTGTGTGGACATACGTTTTCAACCCTTGTAAGTATATACCTAAGAGTGGAATTGTTGGGTCATAGGTAATTATATGCTAAAGTTTTTGAGGAACTGCCAAACTATTTTCCAGCGTGGCTACACCATTTTATAATCCTGCCAAAGTTCCAATTTCTCCACATTCTCGTTAACGCTTGTTATTCTATCTCTTTGATTATAAATATCTTAATAGAAGTGAAGTGGTATCTCACCGTAGTTTTGATTTGCATTTTCTGAATAACTAATAATGTTGAGCATCTTTTCATGTGCTTATTGACCACTTCTGTATCTTCTTTGGAGAATCTATTCAAATCTCTTGCCCCACTTTTTAATTGGGGTATTTCCCTTTTAATTGTTGCGTTGTAATAGCTCTTTGTGTATTGTGGATTTAAAACCCTTATGAGATATGTGATTTGAATATATTTTCTCCCATTCTATGGGTTGTCTTTTTACTTAATTGATAGTGTTCTTTATGCACGGAAGTTTATAATTTTGATGAAGTCTAATTTATATTTTCTGTTGTTGCTTGTGCTTTTGGCATCGTACTTAAGAAACTAATACCTAATCCAAAATCATGAAGATTTACACATACATTTTTTTCTAAGAGTTTTATAGTTTAGCTCTAAATATAGGGTTTCGATCCATTTTTGCTTATTTTTGTATATGGTATATGGAGGGATATTATCCTTTTGCATGTGGATATCCAGTTATCCCAGCACCATTTGTTGACAAGACTATTCTTTCCCTCCACTGAATTTATATTCTTCTCAAAAATCAATTGGCCATAGATGTATAGATTTATTTCCGGACTCTCAATTCTATTCCATTGATAAGTACATTTATCTTTATGTCAGTATCACTCTCCTGATTACCATAGCTTTATAGTGAGTTTTGAAGTTGGGGAGTGTGAGTCCTCCAACTTTGCTCTTTTTAAAGATTGATTTGGCTATTCTGGGTCACTTGCATTTCCATATGAACACAAATATAAATTTTAAGATCAGCTTGTCAATTTCTGCAACAACAGTAAAAAGGAATTTTAGTTAAAAATGCATTGAGTCTATATAGGAATTTGGGGAGTATTGCCATCTTAATAATATTAAATCTTTCAACCCATGAACACAGGATGTCTTCCCATTTATTTAGGTCATCTTTAATTTCATCCCACTGCTTTCTAGACCCCATGGTTTCTAAAGAGAAATCAGCTGTTAATCTTATTGAGGATACCTTGTACATGATGAGTTGCTTCTCTCTTTCTGCTTTCAATATTCTTTTTCTTTGGCTTCTGACAGTTTGATTATGGTATGTCTAGGTGTGAATCTCTTTGAGTTTATCTTGCTTGGAGTATATTGTGTTTCTTAGATGTGTACATTAGTGTTTTTCATCAAATTTGGGGAAATATTTGCCATTATTTCTTCAAATATTCTGCCTCTTTCTCTCTCCTCTTTTTCAGAAATACCCATCAAACATACATTGGTGCACTTGATGGTTCCCCGCATGTCTCTGAGGCTCTGTTCATTTTTCTTCATTCTGTTCCTCAAACAGGATAACCTCAAGTTCATTGATTCTTCTTCCAATTCACTAATTCTTTCTTCTGTCTACTCAGATATGCTGTTACCCTCTCTAGTAAAATTTTCAGTTCAGTTATTTTACTTTTTAACTCCAGAATTTCTATTTGGTACTTTTTTGTAACTTCTATTTCATGCTCTACTTGGTGAGACTTTGTTCTCACACTTTTTTTTTTTTTTTTTTTTGGCCAGGCTGCCCAGCTTGTGGGATCTTAGTTCCCTGGCCACGGATTGAACCCGTGGCCCCTGCAATGGAAACGCAGAGTCCTAACCACTGGACGGTCAGGGAATTCCCTCCCATACGTTAGTTGTGTAGACAAGGTTTCTTTCAGTTGTTTGAACATATTAAAAATGTAACTGATTTAAAGTCTTTGTCTGGTAAGTCCAACATCTGGGTTTCCTCAGGCACATTTTTTTTTAATTTTTGGCTGTGTTGGGTCTCGTTTCTGTGAGAGGGCTTTCTCTAGTTGCGGCAAGCGGGGGCCACTCTTCATCGCGGTGCGTGGGCCTCTCACTATCACGGCCTCTCTTGTTGCAGAGCACAGGCTCCAGAAGTGCAGGCTCGGTAGTTGTGGCTCACGGGCCCAGTTGCTCCGCGGCATGTGGGATCCTCCCAGACCAGGGCTCGAACCCGTGTCCCCTACATTGGCAGGCAGATTCTCAACCACTGCACCACCAGGGAAGCCAAGGCACAGCTTCTTTTGACTGCTTTTTTTCCTATGTATGGGCCTGACTTAGTCAGTCCAGGCTTCTATAACAAAGTACCATAGACTGGGTGGCTCATAAACAACATAAATTTATTTCTCACAGTTCTGGAGGCTTGAAGTCTGAGATCAGAGTGTCAGCATAGTCTGGTTCTGGTGAGGATCCTCTTCCAGTTGCAAACTGCTGACTTACTGTTGTATCCTCACATGGCGGAAAGAGAGTATGCTAGCTCTCTGGACTCTTTTTATAAAGGCACTAATCCCATTCATGAGGGCTCCACTCTCATGACCTAATTACTTCCCAATGGCTTCATCGTCAAATACCATCGCATTGGGATTAGGATTTCAACATATGAATTTTGGGAGGACACAAACATTCAGTCCATTGCATTCGCCGTATTTTCTTGTTTCTTTGTATGTCTTAGATTTGTTGTTGAAAATTACACATTTTACATTATACAATGTGGCATTTCTGGAAATCAGATTCTCCTCCCTCCTCAGGATTTGTTGTTGTTTGTTTGTCTAATAACTTTACAGAACTAATTCTGTAATGTCTGTATTCTTTGCTGTGTGGGGCCACTGAAGTCTCTACAGTTAGCTTAGTGGTTAGCTAAGAATTTAAGAGATTTCCTTAAATGCCTGAACCCAATAAATCTCCCAGCCTTTGCCTAGGGGCTCTGTGTGTGTTAGGATATACTTTCAACACTCAGCCAAGCAGTTTACAACTTTGCCTTAGCCTTTACTTCCTGTTTATTCAGAGTTGAGTGCTAAGAGCCTTCTCGGGTCTTCTCTGAGCATACACACAGGCCTAAGAATGTGCATAGATTCCCAGGAATATATCATAGCTTCCTAAAGCTCTCTATGGACAGCTCATTCCCCAGATTTTCCTTTTATACTTTTTGCTCAACCTATTGTTTGCCTCAACTGTTACCAACTGCCTGGGGCTGATGTAATGTTCAACACTTGCCAATGATTGCTTTCAACAAATGCCCTCAAGGAAAAAGCTGTTCACACTGGACCAGCTCCAAGTCAGGTCAAATAAAGACAGCCTTGTGAGTGGGATCTTTCAGAGAACCACAAAACTGGTCAAATAACAATTCCCTGAGAATGCAGCTTTAAAGAAGCGCCTACTCTGTTCTGCCCCATGCAGTGGCTGTCAGGATACTCGTGTTCACCATGCTTGCAGGCTGTTGGATTTCAAAGCTAGCACAGAGCTGGGGATGAGAGGACAGGAATAGGGCAACTTAAAACACCACAAAGCCCCAAGGGAAATAAAAACATACATCCGCACAAAAGCTTACACACCGATGTCCACAGCAGCTTTACTCATAATAACCAAAAGGTAGAAACAGCCAAAATTGTCCATCAACTGGTAAATGGATCAACAATATGTGTTATATCCATACAATGGAATATTATTTGGCCATAAAAAAGAATAAAATACTGACACATGCTACCAGATGGATGAATCTTGAAAACATTATGCTAAGTGAAAGAACCCAGTCATAAAAGGCCACAAATTGTATGATTCCATTCATATGAAATGTCCAGGACTGCAGGAAGACAACTGGGGGAATAAGGAAATGATAGCTAAAAGATAGCAGGTTTCTTTTTGAGGTGATGAAGACGTTCTAAAATTGACTGTGATGATGATTGCACATATCTGTGAATGTATAAAACCATTGAATTGTACACTTTAAATGTGTATGATATGTGAATTATGTCTCAATAAAGCTGGGGGTTTTTTAATGCCATGAAGCTTGATGTTCTTACTGAGATCCAGCTGATTTTCTTAAATAAATGCTTACAGGATTGCTGTTAGACTTTGATTACTTAACAGAGTTCTGAAAAAAAGTTGGTTCTGACCATTTTTGATAGTTGCTTTTATGGGGAGAGAGAGTTTTTGAAGATCTTACTCTGCCATTCGCACTGACATCCTCCACTTACTTTTAACCCTAGGTACAAATTCTGTTCCTATTTAGAGCTTTAGTCTAAATACCACATTCCGTTCCACCGAACAATAATGCTAGACACACCATCCCCCTCTCTTTAGTGCTCTTCTAGGCACCGTGTTCTTTTTCTTCCCCAATATTCTGTCCTGTCTTCTTGATGCATTTCTCTTCTGTTTCCCTCTGCACCCTCCACCCTAAAATCCCAGCTGAGAGGGGACAGCAGTGAGTGAGTGATGGGGGAGGGGGTCCTAAGGAGCAGAAAACATTCCTCGGTACTCAAGACTTCTCTCTGCTCTCTCCTCACTTCCCTGTGCTCTTCCCCCACCTCCGCCCCAGGTGTCCTATGTGAAAGCCATTGACATTTGGATGGCCGTGTGCCTGCTCTTCGTGTTCTCAGCCCTGCTCGAGTACGCCGCTGTCAACTTTGTGTCTCGGCAGCACAAAGAGCTGCTCCGATTCAGGAGGAAGCGAAGACATCACAAGGTAGGCCTTTGGCTCGCTGCTGGCGGCAAATGGAAGAGTGCCAGGCAGCCCTGTCTTGTGATACTTGTTTCACTGGACCATCCTTCTCAGTGGGTAAAGCAGGCACAAAACAGGGGTCAAAGTTCTGGAAGTCCTAGCTTCCCCTCCCATAAACAATGCCCTGATTGGATCTATAGGCAGATAGTAACACTAACTATCAGGTTACACCTGAAGACAGAACTGATGGAGCAAACACTGACCGTGTCAAGATAGAAACTAGCTGTAAACCCAAAGCATGGCAGGCAGAGGGGGTGTCTGTTGGTGTTTTCTACAGGGTGGAAAACATTTCAATTATTTCAATGGGCCTGATTCCAGAAGGGATTTGCACCACAAAAGGTGAGATCTTAGAGTAGAATGTCCAGTTTCCAGGCCTTTGTTTCCTACTTCCAAGAAAAGGGCATCCAGCAAGATTCTCCCCCAGAGTGGATCCTCTCACCTTATGAGGAATTGAATAAAGAAATACTTGGCACACCACCTCTGAAAAGTCACCAACCTCTGTTAACTCAGAGGTTGTGTGGGTCCCAACCAACAAGCGCCACTGGGGAGCATGCAGCCTGTGGGAGAAAACTGGCTCCACATCCTGGTCCGTAACTACTTCCCCAGGAGACCTTTCTCCTGCGGATCAGAGAAGCTGCTTTTCTCTCCAACCTCATCTTCACATCACTTCCTCCTTTGCCCTCTGAGCACCATCTACACTGGCTTTTTTCATAGTTCCTCAAGCACACGCACAGGACGTTAGGCGTCTGGTTCTCTCCTCCTGGGTTGCTCTTCCGGTGCACTTTGCCTGCTATGAACCCACTCATTTTCCAGTTCTCGGCTGAGGCATCTTTCCTTGATATCCTAGTCAAGGTTAGGTCCTGTACTGAGGTGCGTATGCCAGGCTGTTAAGTATGGTCGTGCAGGTTGTATCCTACAAGGGCCCCCAGCCAAGGAGGTGCTCTTCTCTAAATCCTGCCCTGGCGTGGACTCTATCAGCCAGAGGAAGGGATCTCGATTCATACACCCCAAGAGGCGATGCCTGTCTTCTAATTTGCACAAAGACAGTTTATACCAGCAAAGACCATACTCTAGTTGAACTTGGTTTCTTTCCTTCTGAACATTTATCTTGGGTTATAATTATGCATTCAATAATGTGATTGTTTAATGCGCATCTTCCACTGAATGATAAGCTCCCTCAGGGCAGAGACCCTGTCTCCTCTTGCTCAGTGCTACATCCCTGGTGCTTAACACAAGGCCTGATAGACAGTAAACATGCAATAGGCATTTGTTGAACAAATGGACAAAGGGATAAAAAACCTAATGACAAAAGAGGAGACCTGCCAGTCAGAGAGGTTACCTGCAAGTGTTTCCAGCAATGCATAAGGACAACCAGGGGCTCATACACTCTGACCTGTCAGGCCACACCACATACCTGCCACACACCAAGGCCCTAGCTGCTTTAGGTTGACCTACTGAAAATAGCTGTCTACCGAGTTACAAGGTGCTGTGACAAAGGACTCTGCCTCTTTGGTATGTGATTTTCAGCTAGCCTCTTTTGGGGCCCAGCTTCTCCATCTGTAAAATGGACTAAGTGGGTATCATGAGGGACTGTGGTGAAGATGAAATCAGATGCCAAAGTAGCTTTAAGTTTTGTTCCTGCCACACAAGTGCCAGGGATTAAAATGATTCCATAGGCACAGATTACCCGCAGTATGTTTCTTAAACATCAGCAATCTGATTCAATTAACTTCTAGCAGTTAACCACAAGCAGCAGGCAGACGTTCCGAGACAGAAGATGCCCGTGGGAGTTAGGATATAACCTGCGCTGGAAGAGGAAACCATCTTGGGTGCAGCGAGCCAGACAGGACTTCTTGAAAGACCCTAGTTTTAGTCCTTCCATTACTGTCCACCAGATACCTAGCCTCTGTCTCTTAACATAGTCTAAACAAGGAATTGACCAAACACAACTATCTCTGGGATTTACTTTTTATTTTCCCTTTCTCCCCCATAGGCTAGCGTTTTCTGCATTTCCCTCTGCTAAAAGAAGTTCAAAAATTTGTTGCAGAGACAGTTATTTGGGAAGATTACGTCCAAAATATTTGACTGGCACCAGCCCACTAGACTGTGCCCTGCACAACTCCAGGGGGCAGCATTTACAGAGATGAAAATGTGAATGAAGCTCCTTGCAGATATGTAATATGCAGGGCCTACAGTACTTCCAAAGGCTGCCTTCACCCTTGCCAAATGCCTACCAGTTTCATACACTAGAGGAAAACAAAAGCTTTGTTTTACCTCTGGCCAGGTAAAGTGTGCCTAAGGCCACTATGCAGATTTGATCAGATTCCTCTGCTCGGGTTCCTTCCTCATTCTCTCACAGCAAGTTGGTGCTGGAAGAGCTCTCAGAGAGCATCCCCATCCACTCCTCCTGTGAGGTGACAACAAAGGAGGGGCAAGTTACCAGGATCCTGGAGACACTGATGGCAAAGGCAAGGTGGCCTTCCAAGACCCATGGCTATTCTCAAAACACTGACCATATACCACCAGCTGCTGCTTATCTGTTCATCAATGTTTCCATCCTGAAGCAGATAAAAATAGTCCTGCATTTATTAGATCTTAAATAGGAACTAAGATTTATCCCAAGGCAGAGGTCAAAAACTGGTAGCTAGAAGGTCAAATTTGCCACGCAAATATCTTTAAGTTTTTAAGCAGTGTCTTAAAAATCTGGAAGGAAGTGCCAGCATTCAAAAGTCACACTTCTAGTTTCAGTCAAAACATGGCAGCCTCTGGTCCCACTGGATTCACAATCCCACGTGGTACAAGTGCACTGCAAATGCCTTTAGGTAGGGAATGCATTCCACAGCCCCAGGCTCACTTCATCACTCATTTCTCCCGCCTGGCCCCTGGTGTGCATCTGAATTAGCGTGACCTTCCTTGTGCCCATGGGCTCTGAATTTGGCACAAATGTCAGAAACTACAAGGACGCAGAATAGGGCTCACCATAAAGAAGAGGTTCCTTGGAGTAAGGCCCTCTGGATGCGGCTTGTACACTGGTAGTGTACAAGCTAGAACCGCAGGGCCCTAGGGGGTTTTAAGCCCCAGATGGTGAGTGAAGAGGAACTAGCTATATGCCCAAGTTTCTCGGAGCCTGAGCTCTTGGCCAGGCTCCTCAACTCCCACCATCCTCCCATGTTACCTCATTTGCTGGGCAGAAAGCATCTGGTCCTCGAATTTCCTGGCCAGCCTCATTAGTCAGATTATTAGGAAACCTCTGTAAGCCTCACTGGGCAGGCACACTACCAACCTCCCTGGGCTCTAGAGTATCAGATTTCCCCTGCTCCAGCCCCACGCAGCTCCAGGTGCAGTTGGGCATTCATTTCCTGCCATCTGCTGGCTCAAATAGGAATAGCAAGCTTTTGTCCAGTCACTTCTAGGGAATTTCCTTTCTCCTGGATACAATGTGAAATTCATCATCTTCTTACCAGATGAGGCCTCCACACCTCCATCCCATCCCCTCTCATGCTTAATAGATGAAGAAGGCAGAGAATAATTTCCCAAAGCTATACAGAGAGTTAACTTGGGCCTCCCCCTGCATAACTGGAGCCCTGCGAGAAAACATTTTCAAGCACCCACTCCCACCCACCCCACCACAGCGGGGGGGGCCGATTTATACTGATAAGCAACAGAGTCGGAGCCAGCCCACTTCCAGGCACAGGGCCCAGTGACTTGGCCAGCCTCCCCCAACTCCTCTCCTCGGCTCTGGCACAAACCCTCTAGTTGTCCTGCCCATTGACAAATATTTGTTGAGCACCGATCTGCCAGGCACTGGAGCCCATCTTCTTTCCCTCACTTCTGCAACATGGGTGTTGGACCAGATTCAGTCATTTGCAAAAGATTTCTTGAGCATTCATCATATGTGTCAAATCCTCCTGGTGCTAGCAAACGTATGGATACCAAGGGGGGAAGGTTGGGAGTGGGATGAATTGGGAGATTGGGATTGACATACACACACTACTATGTATAAAATAGATAGCTAATGAGAACCTATTGTACAGTACAGGGAACTCTACTCTATGCTCTGTGGTGACCTGAATGGGAAGGAAATCCAAAAAAGAGGGACTATATGTATTTGTATAGCTGATTCACTTTGCTGTACAGCAGAAACTAACACAACACTGTAAAGCAACTATACTCCAATTAAAAAAAAAATCCTCCTGGTGCTAGGAATACAACCGCATTTAAATTTTAAAAAAAGGTTGGTGGGTGGGGAAGCTGGGATTGGAGAGGATATACAAGTAAACGTTTAGTCAACAAACATTTGCAGAGTTTTGAACTTCTGCCCAGGAAATATATTCATGACAGACTTTGCCTCTGACTTCATGGAGTTTACAGTCTAATGGAAGAGACAGACATTAATCAAGGAAAACAATGGGATAAGGGCTTTAAAATACAAAAAAGGAAAAAGAGGGAGGGATGTAGAGGAAGCTTATGGAGCACACAGCAGGGACACCTAGCCTATCCTAGGGCTCAGGGAAGGCCTCTGAGTAGGAATTAGTTCAGGGAAAGAGAAGGAGATGGAAGCAGGGGTGCGGCTGGGAGAGTGTTCCAGCAGAGAGACCCGCCTTCCCAGAGGCCAGAGTGAAAGAGGAGTGCAGCACTTTCCAACAGATGGAAATATCACAGGGTGGCTGGAGCACAGAATGCCAGACGGAGATACGCAGACAGGACTGCCCAAATCGTCTAAGGCCTTGTCACCATGTAAAAGTTTTAATTATCCTCAAGTCAGTGGCAGCCTATTAAAAAGTTCTAAGCAAAAGATGACCAATAAGATTTATGTCGTAACAACCCAGATGGGTTGGAGGGGGCTCGGGGGGAGATGGGAGGCAGGAGGGAAACTAGGCTAGACGTCATCACAACAAGCCCAGATGGGGAGCCAGGATGGAGTGGCAGGAGCAGAGCTGGACAGGCACTGGGGCCCCTGGACTCCGCCTCCTGTTCTCTGCCGGCCCTGCCCCTCACAGGAACAAGGAGGAGACAGGGAGGCTACCCGAAGAGCTCTTGCTCTCTAGGATGGCAGAGTGAGCCGATAAAACCCCCCAGAGCCACACACTGAACCAGCAGCCCAGCTGAGACTCTCAGCGTGCCTCAGAGCTCACAAGGAAGGACCACAAAGCCGGACATGATGAGAGCAGACAAGAGTGTCTCCACGATCCAGATGAGGAAAAGAAAAAGCGAGGCGGGTCAGGGAAGCAGACATTTGGGTAGTGAGCATGAGGCAGGGAGGGGGGAACATGCAACACAACAGGCAGGGGTGCAGAGCATAGGGTGGGGGAGAGGGGGAAATCTGCAAAGGTAAGTCGGAGCCAAATGATGAAGGGCTTGAATGATAACTGGATAAAAATCCAGAGGTATGTCTGAGGTCACACCTGCCAGGGATACAGGAACATGGAGGTAAGAAGCAGCTGTGGTGCCCTGGCTTGTGAGTGGAGGTGAGGCCCACAGCCCTTGCTCCCTCCTGGGCCGTTCACTCCCTCCCCCAACCTACGCACAGAAGACATTAACTGGGGAATGGGGTGGGGGGAAGAGGGCAAGGAGGCAACAGAGGCAAAGCAGGGGATCTCTCCAAACTGTCCCCTGGATTTCTAACAAAACAGCGTTCAGAGTATCCGCTCATCTATAACCTCTGATGGTCGAAAAACACCTTGAAATAGTGGAGTGAATCTTATCCCCACTTAAAGGAAAAAACGAAATTAAAAAACTCTTTGAGAGTCACAGAAGGAAGTCTTCCAAGGAAGTGACTTGCATAAGGTCACACAGCCAGCAAGTGATGGAGCAGAGACCTGAACACAGGTCTCCAGACTCCACGCCGCACGCCTATCCCCTGGTTTGCATCTGTTTCGGCACGTGAGTGGCGCCCCTCTATAAGGCATAACTCCCCAGCCAGCCAAAGAGCCTTCAGGAGCCTGGAATGGTGCCGTCCGGGAGGCAGGGAAAGCCAGATGGGCATGGCCTGGCCCCCCGGGGGAGTGCCTTGCAGGGAGGGTGCCCAGCCCCTGTCTTATTTTAAGTAGAGCCCCATGTTGAATCTGTTTCAGGAGGATGAGGCCGGAGAGGGCCGCTTCAACTTCTCTGCCTATGGGATGGGCCCGGCCTGCCTTCAGGCCAAGGATGGCATCTCGGTCAAGGGCGCCAACAACACCACCACCACCAACCCACCTCCTGCGCCATCTAAGTCCCCGGAGGAGATGCGAAAACTCTTCATCCAGAGGGCCAAGAAGATTGACAAAATCTCCCGCATCGGCTTCCCCATGGCCTTCCTCATCTTCAACATGTTCTACTGGATCATCTACAAGATCGTCCGCAGGGAGGATGTCCATAACCAGTGACGGGTCTGGGATGGGGGGAGGCTGGGAGAGGGCAGAGTGGGAAGAGCACAGGAATCTGAGGGCCGAAGAGGAGGGGACGAGAGGGAGGGGGCGCACACACAACCGTCTCCTTCTCTGCAATGTGTGCAATCCCAAATGCGGCGATGCATGACTCTTAGAATGTGGCACTATCTATTTAACCTCGGGTGGCTGGTGGGAGCGGGGAGGGAGGGGCTTTTCTAATACAGGAACTGAGGGGCCAGGGAGGAAGGGGAGGGTTCGGGGTGGGTCCAGGGGAGTGGGAGAAAACAGCTTTCAAAAATTTGAGTCCGTGGGCTGTGCAGTTTTCCTGTTTGGAAGGAGCGTGCAGTCTGCCCCAGAGCAGAAGGGAAGCAATATAATATAGGATATATATTCATGCTTAATATTAATCCAAAACCACAAGAACAAAAGATTTCTTTCTTAACCTATCAGCCTAGTAACTGCTTAAATTTTTAAAGTCACAGAAGTGATGGACAATTTTTCCCAGAGTGGAAACAGTCACAAATAAGCTTGCTCTGGTGTGTGTCCCACATCACACCCCTCCAAACGCCATGCCTATCTTCAAACTGGCCCAGGCGGACTCATGCCAAAAAGCAATTCCGCCTCTGCTTCAAGAGGGTCATGCGGCCCAGGCATGGGTAGTGGAAATGGGGAAAAGTGGAGAGAAGAGAAGGGAGTGACTAAAGAGATGGGACATTTCCGAGGCCCGAAGAATGAGAACCCATCCTCACGTCTCCAGGCTGAGGACCTCTCTTTGAGCTGCCCCTCTCTGAGCCCTCACGCTTATTTGCTTCACCACCCACCCCACTTACCCTCCACCACCACCCAGAAATGGCCGCCGTGGTTTTTCTCATCATATTGCCAATATGCAATCTTTTTTATGGTTAAAAAAAAAAGGTAATAATCTCAAGAAATAATATGCAGATAGACTGAGTATAAACAGATGCACTTTTTTCAGATGTCTATTTTTGGGGAGAGTCTCTGGAATTGCAAGTGGGTGTATGTTTGAGAAGGTGGGGTCCATAGGATGAAACAGATGCATTATATCGTGGTTATAGAGTGAAGTTTCGCGAGGTGAAAGGGTAGCAGTGAGGCTGCTGCCACGTAGATGTGTGTATACGGGTGGAAAGAGTAATGTTTATAAAGTCTGTTCATTATATTCTGACATTTCATATACCACAAAGAATGTGGGAAGCTTGGTGGGGAAGACCCCATTATATTTTTATAAGTCTTTTTTTTTTGTTTTCCTTTTTGGTGCTTTGTTTGGCTTTAACATTTAAGAAAGTTAGACAAACATTCCTCTCTCCTTCTAACTCTGAAGTGCCAGAACTATCCAAGATAGCTAGGGATATCTTGGGATAGTTCTGCGGAAAAAGGAGAGAGCCTGCGAAGTGAACTGCGGGGAGTGGGGGAGCCCACTCAAGGACACAGATGTTCACAGATGGGAGGTCTTCAAGGTGGGCCGCAGAATTAGAGGGGAGCTCTGTCCAGCAGCCTCTGGCCCACCCTCTGTCAACACCACTGCACCTGAAATGACTGCACTGTGGCTTGTGGCATCCTCCCTGCTATGGCCCGTGACCAGAATACTGGGGTTACATTTCTTTCTTTGCACCTTAGTGGATCAAAGTGGTAGGTAGCTGGTGAGACACAGCTGACAGTCAGTTGTACTGAGACTTGGAGTTCACTTGTGCCTTTAGAGTATCCCCAACTTAGGGCAGGACAGAGATGAGACACTGGGAACCTACCTCCTCCCTAAAGCACCTTTCCGAGGGGAAATTTCTCCCATTCCCTATGCCCATAACTAATGCCCATAGAAGCCCAAAGAAGCAGGTTAAGACAAGACCCAGAAGTGATTTAGGTAAAGAAAATGCACTATGCAGCCAAAAAAGGATTTGGCTTTGTGGCTTTAATGAAAAAGCTGTTTACATCCAAGCTCGAAGGTTAATCAATCATTGCCTTCCCTTCTCTTGGCCTGTGTAGACCAGAAAACTAAACTGTATTCTAGCCTTGGAGGATGTGGGATGGAACCCGGAATCCTTTTTTCTAAGAAGCATTGACGGATGGGAGCCAAGTGAGTAGGAGTCTCTCATGTAAGACCATCCTTTTCCCCACCACTAACATGTGTCTGAAGGAGGAAAAGTTAAATAGAGGGACTTGAACAAATACTACCAGTTCAAGACTAGAATATCAGCCTTTGAACTGCTATTAGCACCTTTCATGAGCACTATATTCACTTTATTTAAGGGAGAGGGGGAAAAACCCTCAAATCTCAAGTGGTGCATGGGTCTCTGGAAAGGCTATCATCCCCTTTCACTAGCACTTTATTCAATTTAGGGGGCAAATCATTTTTTAATGAAAAAAAATTAAAGAACCCCTTCTCTCTACTTTACTCATTATTAGACTAAATTCAGAATGTCTGAAGTCTAGGTGAATCAGGCAACAAATGCGCTAGGCCACTATCAGGAACTAAAGACAGTACCAATTGTTCTAAGACATTTTTCCTCCACTCAAACTGCAAAATCACACTGTACTCCTTGTATGAGGTGTCTGGAATCTCCTCGAGACAGAGAAATCACTGGGCCATTTGCCCAACCTCTGCTGGATCCCTGAACTTCTGCCACAATAGTCAACCTCTGTGCCCACTGGGTGCTGCCAGGTCTAGTTGACAGTACCCAACAGACAACAGAATCATCTCTCTTGAGACACAGAGGGGATGAAATCTTCTCTCAGACTATTCCAAACACAGCATCTCTCATAGAAAGTAAATGTGAGCGGATGCATGATAGCAGTGAAAAGAAGCATGTGAATTTTAGTCCTGCCACTAATATGCTGGGTGACCTTGGGTAAACCACTAAGCTCTGGTTTCTCTAAATACATAATGGGGAGAGTGGTACAGGTGGTTTCCACCTCCCTCCTGGCACTGACTGCTCTATGTGCTTGAACTGGTCTATAGGAAGTTCACACAACAGGAAGTTTAATGTCACTTTGATTTCTGAACTCTCCGGGTGGCTATGAATATACCTATGCACACGTATATGGACACACACAATTCTTGTTGCCTTTCTTTGGACAATTTGCAGATGTGTTTTTCCTTTCACTCCACTTTATCAAAGGTGAACAATGGTGGGGAAAGAACATCAATCATTATAATGTCAAAAATCCCATCATGAATGAGGAATGGAGCATGCTCAAGGAGAACACGTTATCATTAATGTATAATGTAGTAAGGATTTAGCAACTAGTTACATGGATTTCATCATTACAGAAAATCAAACTAGGTAATTTAAGCCAAATATTTTTTTAGTTGGCTTTAACAAAAGGGGCAATACTTCCTTAATTTCCTCTTCAGTTTGTGCACAGAGGACATCATGCCTTGGGACTATAGATGCCAAGTGCTATGGTACAGAGAAAACTGATTTAGGTATAATGAGTGGTTTACTGGTTTTCAAACCCTTTACGTGTATAGACCAGTATTTCTGCATGAAGGAAGAACTGGATACTGGCATAGACGAATGGGTGATTTCACCCACCTCCCAAACTGCAGCTATTCCTAGGAGCCAAATTTAGGAGAAAGCGATTAAGCAGATAATAATACCAATAACTTCTTATCGATTAGCTTACAACATGTCTCATTTTTCAAGACCAGCCAAAATAAATGGCTCAGCTCTGCCATCCTCTGGTCCTTTCAAATATTCAAGAGTCCATTCTTGACTAACGCTACAGGGAGTAACCAAGGACAGGCATGAATAGAACAAAAAATGTGTGTGTGTATATGTGAGAGAGATACCTTGAACTTAACTCTATTTTTAGTTTGTCTACAAAGACAAAAGGTCATTTGATCCAAATTATTTCTTCTTCTAAGCTGTCAATAAATAAGAAATGTATCCCTCTAAGAAGTTCACCAATATTTTTCATAGGCTACTTTTTTCATACTGGGGAGAAAATATATATGACGGGAGATGGCTCCTTTCTTTGAAAGTATGCGCTTTTATGAACGTCATTAAAAAGAAATGAGGTGGTGTTTTGTGAGGCTCGATATTAGATTGCAGAGTAGATTGGTGCCCCAGCTAAGCTGGTACCATCGCTAATAACAGTCTTATGAAAATTAGATTCCTTAGTTAATTGCAACATACCAAAATTGAAGGGAGTTATCACGTCTGCAGTAAGTGCCTCCTTAGGAGAAGAAGCTGGCAAGCAGCGGGTACAATCTGCATCAGCTTTAGGACTGGGGTGGAGATCTGAGATGTGCAGATATTCCCTAGTCTGGCTGGAAGCCCAGCCCAGGGGACGATGAATACCACTCTGGAAGCTATCAGATTTATTCAACGAGCTCCTTCTGCACATTCAGAAGGCTGCCCTCTACCCTAACTCTGAAGAGGCAGGCAAGATCAGGTTTCCTCTGTGAGCTATGGTTCTCAGGTTGACGGAAAGATTTGCACTCTGAGGGGCTGGTAAGGTCTGCTGAGAAAGAGAGATTGGATCTCTACGCCCTGATATAAAGTATCTTTAATGAACCAACCAGACCAAAAATTCTCTAAGCAGGGAACAGACCAAAAATTCTCTAGCAGGGAAAAGCTAAAATATAATTTCGCTTTTTTTTCTTCCACTAAGTCCCTTCTCTCAGAAACCAACTCCTGAAATTTAAATGAAGAACCCTCCTATTTTCCTGCAGCTCTAGGAAGCCAGAAACAGGAGCTTATCCTGACCAAGGAAGGAGTAAAAGATATACGCTTTGTTTTGATTGAGCTGGGCTGCTCTTAACTACTTGTAGCACTGGGAGGCAAAGCATAGGTTGCAAAGGCTTTGGTCTCAGAGTATCCTGAAATCCCAATGGACGGGAAGAACCTCCGTGGATAGGTTGAAATCCCTGTCATAATGAGGAACTTTAAAAAAAATCCCGAAACACTGCCCTCCCTACCCCAGCCCAATGGTTAAGAGAATGAAAGCAATGACTTCTTTCTGGCTGTCCCAGTTAAAGATCTCAGAATGTCAAGGAAAACAAGGGCATCGTGCCAGCACCTCTCCCAGGCCTGAGTAACCTAGAATCTTGAGGGCCCAGACTAGATGATGTCTCTACCAAGTTATTACCCTGTTGCTCCCTTAAGGATTTCTCAGGCTGTAAACAGCAATGGCAGTAGATAAGTTGGCTCATACATGGGTGCTATTTCATGCTGTTTTGATGGAGCTGTGTGGTTATTTAAAGCAATAATTAAGGTGCTTTATCATTCTTTGGAACAGCAAAGTGAGTTCCAAGGTAGCTATTATTGCCCAATAATTTTTAGGATCATTAAAGCTTCTTCAGCTAGCGTCCAGACCACTCCTTCCCCCTCTTTGCTCTCCACCCCACCTCTGCCTCCTCTCACTGCCTCCATCAGCATCCCTCTTTCATCAAGCTGTACATCTTGTTTTGTGAAACCCAGCTCTGCCAGCTATGCTGATGTATTTCTGAGGGGGTGGAGAACGGGATGCTGGGATGGGGACTAGAATGCACTAGTAGCTCCTGTCTCATTTGTTTTAAGGCTGTGATTTCTATTCTTCCTCTTGCTCTTGCATTTTGAAATTTCAATGCTCTGGAAAATTTCCACTGGAACATTGGGTCGAAAAGTCAGACTACAGAGAATGGCAAGCCAAAAATATACCCTTCAGAGAGCCCAGTGATGAAAATTATATTCTATGTGAGGCCATTAACCAGCTGTAGACCAATACCAGCTAATTAACCAGCTAACTAATAATGGGGATGAAAGACATTCGCTGGCGACATACAGATTCCAAGCAAGATTGGGTCTCCCATTCCCACAGTTGCCCTGCTTCCCAGTTCCCCGCATTGCCTTGCTTTAGGCTTGCCTTTCTTCAGATTCAACTATTTTCTTATGCAACTTCAGAAACCCAGTGTTCTCTTTAAACACACCTGCCTCCTGAAGTAGACAGAGGTCAATGGGAAGTCGGTCCTCATTCTGGCGCTACCTCAGGCTCACCATGGAAACATGGGTAAGCTACTCCACCTTCCTTGGCCCAATCACCCCCCTGTAAAAAGAGGGAGTTGAAGGAGATTTATCACAGCCAAATTCTGGATACTTTGATGGGTTGAAGAAAAGAGCATACTGTGTGTTGTAGAAGGTTTCACTGTTTCCACATTGCAGTGTCAGGCTTGGAACCCCATCCCAGGCCTGCCCAGAAGGCAGGTAGGGAGAAATTAAGAAAGATGGGGGTCTTGGTCCTCAAGAAGATTACAATCTTAATTTTCTGGCAGTGAAAGTCTAGGTATTTCACAGTACCGATAAACTAGCTTCTCACCTGAGAATCCCATCCAACATCAGGACAACATTCCACTCTGTATTTTAGCATATATGTCCTGTGAAGGCTGTACCCCATTTCCTATGGCAGTTGTTTGAATTCTCTCTGCCAGAGACTCTGGAAGGATCAAAGAGAAACGCATCAGAACAGAACTTATGAAATATCCCTGGGGAAATAACTGCAGTGACTCCACGTCCCCTCCCAGCCTGTCCCCCACACACCGTTTAATCGTAACAAGAAAATTCCAGCAAGACTTAGGAATATTTTCCTCTGTCTCTGTTACTCTAGCTGCAGTTAAAGGCAGAAAAAAAATGGGACTGCTCCAGACCATTGGGGAGGTTCATCGAAATTCATACCACTAACTAGGTTATACTAAGAAAGAGAAAAAATATTATAGCAAGAATGGCTGGAGTTGAGCCAGCTCTCTCCAATCGCCCCCCACCCCCAAACAAACCTCACCCTCGCAACGATGTTCCTGAAATTGCTTCCACACGCCTGTAGCTCCAACAAACACTCCTTATAATCAGAAAACACTGCTCCTGTCTTTCCCAACAGGGATGTGTTTATGGTTTATAGCAATAGAATCTCTTCAAAATATTTATAGGGTGACATTATGACAAATGATCTTCACTCTCCCTTCATCTGGCCCTGAAATTAATGAGAATATTGCAGATTGAACTTTTTTCTGGTTCCAAAGTTAAAAATAAATTAATAGACTTCACATAATAAAATAGAAACCATAATGTTTCCATTAGGAAACCAACCGTTTCCTACCCCTGCTCCCCATCACCATATAGCCACTTCCTTCTTTGCCCCTGAAAGATTCAACCCAGGGATATTTAAAAAGACCTCTAGAATGGACAGATGTGTGATAAAACAAATACAGTGAAATGGTAGTTGTATAGTCTAGGTAGTTAATATAGAGAATCACTGTAAAATTCTTTCCTATTTTCCCCTCAGTTTTCCTATCTGTAAAACAGAAGTACTGAATTAGTTGAGCCTGATGAGTTTTCCCAGCTGTAAAGTTTTTGTTGTTTTTTTAAAGGCCACTTCTCCAGTTGCCTTTTAGTTGCAGAAAAAAACATAAAGACTTCCCCAGACTCTAAGGCAATCTCACTCTCCCTTTTCTCCTCTCAGCTTTCCTCTCTAAACCCACTTGTGATTCTCCTAGTGCAGTGGAAAAGCCACGAGCTTCAAGTTAGAAGGCTGAGACACAAGTAGGCAAGTGATCTTGAGCAAGACCATCACCTCTCCAACCCTCAGTTTCTTTATGTATTTGGGGATAATATTCACATCACAGACCCACTGCCTCGATAAAAATGACATAATGAATGCTAACTCCACTCCCTTGATGTAAACCGTAGAGCATTTTCATTATCTCAATCTCTCTGAAGCTCCTTATCACTTCTTCCTGTTTGCCAGAAGAGGTCACCAGAAATCTTTCTTTCAGAATTGAGGCTGGCTCCCAAAGGGCTAAATCCACCCGCCCTGCAGAGCAGTTGATTCAGTGACATTGCATGACTAGCCCCAAGGATTCTCACTGGCGAATTACACCACACTTGCCTCAGAGCCTGTACACACACTGAGAGATCTAAATTCTAGAACCGATTCCACTTACCAAGCACCTGCCTCCCTTTTTCCCACAGATACCATGAGTACCAGCTAAATAGAAGCACCATATTAAGCTCTGTGAATAGTGGTCACTCACACGTAGACCATTAAGAGATTATGAACAAACCCTGAATGTCGCAATAATATTGTTGAGCATCTACTGTATGTCAGTCTCTTTAAATTATATAACTTATAAATTATATAATTCTCACAATGGCCCTAATCCTACTTCTCCTTTTATAGATCAGGAAACTGCGGCTCAGAAAGCTTATGTTACTAGCCCAAGTCACAGCCTTGTGGAAGTTTCATATCATTATAGAGATGATGGGAAGCCAAGTTTTGGAACAGGCATGACATGTTGACCTCTTCCACTCATCTGTTTTTGACTTCAACAAATTATTTCACTCTCTGTGACCTTAGTCACCTGCCTGTAAAAAGCTCTTATCTTCCCAAATTGTTGAGTATAAAATCAAGTAATTGATGTGGTAGTTTACTTTACACTAAAATAATTTAGTTTAGTTTACATTAAAAAGCAGTATATTGAAGAGACATTTATTAGTTTAACTCAAATGTATCTTCTAACTGATAAAACACATGGTTCCTTTTGCCTAGGTACATTCCAATACACATAAATTTAACCTCCTGTAATCTGTTATGTGCCAAGGCATACTATCTTGTACTAGACTGGAAATCAAACATCTTCTAGATCAAGAACCAACCAAGACAATCCTTGGCCTTCCTCTTCTCAGAACTTCGTAATGAACAATGAATATAAATCAGCCCACCTTAAAAGGTTGAGAGCCTACTAATCCAGTTTTTGGTACATGAAGGATTTGGAATTGATACGGGGCCATTTTCTGGCTAAAGGAATTGTGGAAGAGAGCAAAATGAGTAAACAACAGGGCAGAATGGGAATAAATGGCATTTGGAGGACCACGAGAACACCTTGTCTGTAGTCCTGCATGAGAGGTCACTGTGTCCTGGAATGGCTTGGATTTGGCTGGACTCATGGGTAAGGACTAGAACTTTTCTAGAAGTCTTTCCTAAGTCTAGAATCCCTCTAAAACATTCACTCAACTAAGAACCTACTACAAACAATACAAGGCATAGGAACCAAAGATAAGCACCATCCCTAACTACAGAACTTATATTTAGTGAAGTGAGATGTGATATGGATATGAATAACTAATTCAAGAGAAGATCTGATAACAGATGAGGCAGAGAAAGAATTCAGGAGAGGTCTCTTGGAGGATGGGACATCTGAGCTCAGACTCTAAACAAAAAACTATTTTCCACAGCAGTTTACTTTTTAGATTTATGTAACTGTAGTCTCACCCACCTTTCAAAGTGTTAAACACAAGGTAACTACTTCCCCCAAGCAGCTGCGGAGGTAAAGAGGGAGCAGCTGTTTATATGAGGTACCACTGAGAAACAAGAGTATTACAAGGGGCAGCCTGACCAATGTTCCAGTAAAGGAGGGCCTTCTAACAGCTCTTGACTCCTATCCAGGCTCTGGAAATTAAGTGGGAAAATAAAATCCTAGGGAAATATGTGGACATAACCCTGCCCCACACACTCAAAAAAAATATATTAATAAGCTACTGCTTGTCTCCAACCCCTTTTGTTCCTGACTTAACAATCGCCTAGGTAACTTGATGTGTATAATCTAGCCAGACCAGTTCATGGGGGTAGGCTTCTTCTTACTACATTGCCGAAGTCCCTTTTGGCCTCATCCATGACTCTTCAGCTGCATCAAGTGTGGCGCCTGGCCTAACAGAACCATCAGCTACCAGCAGTGACACCAGAAAGGTCTTGGCGACCGCTCTGAGGACCAGGGCCGCTCCTTCTGCACAGCTCTGGATGCTGGTGAGCCAAGTGGTGCTCTGAATGGACCCTGTTTAGTGACTGCAAGTCAGGTTCAGCAGGTCTCCTGGCAACTGTTAAGTACTTGCCTTTGGATGATTTTTCAAAATGTCTCAGCCTAGAGAAAGCAGCTTAGCCCTTCAAGGTTTGAGCTGGAAGCTCAAGGAGGAGTTTTCAAAAGAAAGTGTCGTAGCCAGGGCTAGAATGTACATATTCTGTGCAGGTTTTCTATAGCCAGGGCTAGAATGTACATATTCTGTGCAGGTTTTCTATAGCCAGGGCTAGAATGTACATATTCTGTGCAGTTTTTCTATCAGCTTTGTTTTTAACCTCCCTACACCTGCCTGTCTCCACCTACCTGCTCTTTATTAAATCTACTGTGGCAAGACAGTGTACCATGAAAGCAGGGCATCAGAATAAAGCAGAGCTTCTTTTCCTACATCACAGGAGGGGCTAACAGAAGTACCAAAATACTTGGTACTTACTAAGAAGTACCAAAATACTTGGTACTTACCAATACTTGGTAATACTTACTAATGTGGAATGCAGGAAATATGTGACAGACAAAGGAGGGTACCATGGACCACGCAGAAAATAAAACATGATATGTTTCACGGCTTAAGAGCCATTTGAGCAGTAGCAAGCTTGAAAAACATGTGAGATTTTGATGGATGGTAAGAGTATTCCAGCAGAAGGAACATAAGTAAAAAAATATGGAGGTAAATAACAAGAGGCACAATATAAGGCATAGTGATTATCCATTTGGCTGAAGTCTAATGAATGGTAGGCATGTTTGGAAAGACAGACTTGGAATCCATCAGGACAACCTTAAATGTAGAATAAAGGGTCAGGACTCTATTGAGTATGGCAGTTCTCAAAGACAGACCAATAGGGTATTCCCTCATGGTTTGCAAAGCAGTTCATTCAATCCCCTCTCTCCATTAACTGATACTTCCAGCCTAATTCAAATTTACCTGTACTTTGTTGCAGGGAACTTGCCTTTCCCTTCATCTCAGCAGCAGATATAGTTAATACCCACTAGAAATTCACATCTTCTAGGACATCAATTCAAGCCAAGTTTTAAGCATTTAGTTTGTGGTAGGTAGGCACTAGAAAGGGGACAATAAAGGTACAGTAGAGTCATGGTTCTACATTCAGCTCACTATTCTACAGTGATTCTGAAAAAAGTTACTTCTAGAGTTTCTTCTTTTGTCAAATCTCAAGCCAAGGCAATTCTTAGTACAATGTAGCTATTTGTAAAAAAGAGATTGTGATCCTAGTACTATTACATTTTGTTGATCTGAAATATTAAACAGAGATGACCTAGACGAAAAGAATAATCTAGCATGTCCTTTTTATTTTCAGCTGTAACTATAATGATTCTCCCAACCCAAAGAGCATCTATTCAAAGCACGAAATCATGACTATAAAGTAAAAAGGGCATGGAGCGCAAAAAAGTCAAATACGAATAGAAAAAAAAAAAATGACAAAATGTAACTGGTTTTTAATAAGTCACTGCTTGTGGAAGTATGTAAAAAGAATAATTTGCCTTTCTTTAGAAAGAATATTTTTGGGAAAGAGAAGGTTAGTATTACCTATCCTAGTAATAGATGAAAGATTGCCCCACATCTTTTTTAGAAGTGGTGCTTACATATCAAATAATCAATTTGCTAAACTCAGTTTTTTCCACGTTAGATATATATTTCTACCACATTTAAAGCTGTACCATGCTCAACATGCCATTTAGCCAGAATAGTACGCAAGAGACAAAAAAATTGGACATTCCCACAATGCATTTCAGAGCATGTAAAATTCAGACTATTTCACATTTTAATGGTTCAACCTTCCAATACGTGATCCATTATAATATTTTTAGCATAAACAACAGTTAAAATGAGATGAGTGAATTAAATCCCAAAGGGGTGCGTCTTGCTACTTAGTATACTGGACACAGATTAAATACCTACCCAATGTGATTCTTGCACATGTTAAACAAAAGTACAACTTTCTTTAAAAAAAAATTTTTTTAAAGCAAGTTAAATAGCCAAGTTCTACTTTCAAGACAAACATACGAAGGACCTCAGCAGCCTCCAAATAAGCTTGAAAAACGACACAATACACATCTTCCCTGCTGTAATTAGACTTGACGTGTACAACATGAACTACAAAGCGTCCAAGACAAAACTCTTAATGCTTTTAAGCCTCTCAGCAAGGTTGCCAAAGGGGATCCACGTGTCTCATTGTCTGGATCAGTCCAAAAGTGCTGTATCTAGAACTGATGCAAATTACTGCAATGTAAATAACTAGTGTCATTTTGGGTGAAACGCAGTTGGAAAGGATAGTGACTGCTCACTTTCTAAGTGTTCAAACATACTAAAGTGCTCCCAAATCACACATTATTTGGTCCTCTCCCAGAACAAGCCATTTCCAGAGACCTCATTCTCAAACTTGACTGACCCAGGGAACCCACGGGAGGAGATGAATTACCCTGCAGCCACAGTTGTCGTGAATACCCTGGGCCCTACTTGGAAACTGGCCCATAAAGAATTGGGGACGGGGCTTCCCTGGTGGCGCAGTGGTTGAGAATCTGCCTGCTAATGCAGGGGACACGGGTTCGAGCCCTGGTCTGGGAAGATCCCACATGCCACGGAGCAGCTAGGCCCGTGAGCCACAACTACTGAGCCTGCGCGTCTGGAGCCTGGGCCCCGCAACGGGAGGGGCCGCGATAGTGAGAGGCCCGCGCACCGCGATGAAGAGCGGTCCCTGCACCGCGATGAAGAGTGGCCCCCACTTGCCGTAACTAGAGAAAGCCCTCGCACGAACTGAAGACCCAACACAGCCAAAAATAAAGAAATAAATAAATAAAGTAGCTATAAAAGACCTTTAAAAGTAAAATATATGAGCTTGCATTTAAAAAAAAAAAAAAAAAAGAATTGGGGACGAACATGACTACTTGATATCCAATTCACAGCTAAGACAACATTAATGAAAAAGCAGTGTTAGACTGATCTAAAACACTCCAAAATGAGTGGTAACATCATCAAATAAAGGCTCAAAGTCAGTCACTGTATTTTATTTTCATAATTTATCTTAGCTTTAATTTTTTTTTGTTTTTGGACAATTCATCCACTAAAATGGGCCAGTCTCAAGAGTTGCCCCCCAACCTTGCCAAAGCAAATGACTTCTGCATAACTGGAAGTCATCTCCAAAGGACTTGCCCGTGTTTTCCCCATTTCACTCATTTGATATTTGCACAAAAAATCTACCCTTTGTCTTAAAAGTTGCCTGACTTGATGTTTAGGCAGAAGAGCAAATCCCATGTTACGATATTTCTGCAAGTGATTTTACATTTCCTTTTTTCCAAAAAGGTAGCTGCCAACTTAAATGTGTGACACTGTGGGGATAAAAGTTGATTATTAACTTTCAACAACTCCTGGGGTTGTTACCTGAAACCTCACACTTTGGTTCATTACACTTTAACTATTCAAAAAGTTACTTTAACCCCGAAGAACAAAAAGGCACTGTTTAGTTCTTCAGGTCACAATGCCATCATTGGCTACACAGTCTGTTACAGCTAAGACAAATGCAAATTACAATACTTTTGGGAGATGTAAAAACTATGCTGGGCTGGGCAGTGTTAGTTAAGCTACAAAGTGCTTGATCACCCATGATGGAAGAGGTTCAAGATGATTCATACTTCCCTGTAAGAGACTACGAAAAGTCACAAGCCCACATAGCAGTAACTGACAGCTAGCCAAAGTAGAAGACATTTCTAAGTAACCTGGGGACATCCTAAACAATTAATTGGCCTGGAAAATTGGGTCAGGATTAGTCACAAAGCTCCTCATCCTTTCCTGGAAGAAAATGTGACAGTATGCCTTTTATATGGAAATTTCTTTGTATATATGTATAAACTTGGTATGGCCTTAATGCTGCAGTTAAGGATTTGTTTGGCTACCACCTTAAGCAGCATGTTAAGCAACCGCTTCCTATTGTACATTTCTACTTCTCACTGGACTCTTAACCTTGAACAACCAGTTAATTCCCCTTTGTCTCTTATTCTTCCCCATTTTTTGCATGAAGTCATAAATGTTATGGCAGTTATTTTTTGGCTTGTAAAAAAATCTATTTCTGCAGTTTGAAGATGGAATGTAAAATTTCTGTGATACATGTATATAAAAATATATTTATTGAACCATCCATATACACATATCCATGTTGATTCCAATGGAAAAAAATTAAAGTTTTCTGAAATTTTCCCTGTGGTTAACTCATAGTTGTTACTAGTTAACCGACTTTATATTAGGAGAACTTTTGAAATCTCCCCATTATCCGAGAGAAACCTACATATCATCTGGAAAACATCATTTCACTTAAGACAAGGCTTTATGCTGTTCATTCAAGATATATTTATTGATAGGTGCTATGGGAGATACAAAGATGACTCAGACACAGATCCTGCCCATAAGGAGCTTACAGTCTAGTAGGGAGGATAGAACACATACATGGGATACATGATCAGAGCTAGGTTTCAGTAAGATGTATCTAATATCGTGTAGAAAGTAGGCTGGGAATAAGAAGAGGTCAAGGAAGCTGAGAGGCCACTGAAATTATCTAAGTGAGGAGGAAGATGTGAAAGACTGCTGAGGTAGAACTGACAGGACTTAGCTGGACACTGGATTTGAGGAGTAAGGAAACAAGAAGCAGATGACTGAGTCTAAGATGACTAAGACGTAAGTCTAAGGTGACTTAGACTTATGGCATGGGTGATGACAAACTGAGAACAGAGTAGGTTTGGGAATTGAAACTTGGCACATACAATTCTTGTGCATAAACACAAAATGCCCAGGATATACTGGGCACAATCAGAAAGAAATAGCTAATTGCCCAGACCGGGGATGGAAGTACTTCAAAATGACTGGTGACTTCCTCCCTCCTCTACCCATCCCTCAAAATTTCCAAACAATCCCCTCCACTAGGAAATGCATAGTGCCTATAATTTATTGAATTAAGTCTGATCTCTAGGCATGCCTCCCTTGTGAGAAAGAAAACAGAAATACACTAATTTATTAATTGAGTGAATCATCATTTACAGATGCTTTCACATACCTCCAGGAGGAAGGAGGAATACAGAGATTAATCCTCAAGTCCTTGTCCTCCAGGAGATTATGGTCTCATAAGGTAGGTCTGTTCTAATTCTAGGTTGAAGGGGTAAGTTATTAGTTAAGAGAAAGGGATAAAGTATTCTAGGAACACATTTTAAAATGAAGGTTGGGACAGAATTTCAAACAGGAGGGACAATGTGTAAGGAAAGTAGATGAGAATAAATTTGTTCCTCACTTCAAATTCTGCACAAATCAACCCCTAAAGGGGGGCTACCCTCTCGTAAGACATCTTTTCTCTTAGGGGAGAAAAAAAAAAAAAGCTCGAACTAGGCCTTGAAAAAAATGGCTTTGATGGTAAGAGATTTGGGGGAGATGGGGGTGGCGAGGAGAATGCAGATGCAAGTCTATCTTCAGGGAAGTGAAGGCACTTGAAGCCACGGAATCAGCCATACCTGGCTTGTTAGAGGAACCGTAAGTAGTTCAGCATGGCTGGAGCATCCTTTCGTGAAGAACAGGGAAAATCATTGGAAAGGAAGATTAGAACCCTGATTCAAACATGGTGCTGCCAGGCACTGAACAGGGTACGTGCCTAAGACCAAATTGCTGCCCCTTAGGAGCTTACAGTTATAACAATACAAGGTGGAAAGAGCACCACAACGTACAGAATGCAAAATGCTGAAGGATTTAGGAGAAAATTACAGCTGAGTTTCAGCTATTAACACATTAGGATACCCAATAGCTTTCTGACAGCTAGTAGTAAACCCATCCCTGAGGGGAACACAAGTTAATGTCCTTATTGACAACAGGCCCTGGTAGAATTGGGCATTAAAACAGTTCTAAGAAAACAGAAAACTTGGGTATGAAAATTGAGCTAATGAAGCAACGGGGTAAGCATATAAAATGTGGCTCCTTCCCTTTTCTCCCCACATCCTACCCTTTAACAGCTCTGGCTTACTAGAGCGCACATAGGGCAGGACTGGCAATTCCCGAACGTGCTTTAAACTGACTTGAAACTCTGTACTAGTAATCTGGGCCATCTATCTTTTGAAAACTGAAGGGGTTATTGTACAAATCACCTTAGTCCTTTCCAGCACTAATATTCTAAGAATTCCAGGGGTCTCCTGTTTCTTGTGGTAACCATCAGTATGGGAAGAAAAACTTCATGGAACTATTCTGATGTTTCTCACTTAAAACTATGACTTTTTTCTTTTATATAAACCATAAATGATTCCTATCCCATCAGCTAAGTTCCACGCCCACCCCACTCTTCTTCAAAACCAACATCTACCTATACAAATTTATTTTTAACATCATGTGTTCTGCATAATCTATTTAAAGCGTACACTGAATCTTTAAAGAAGGGAAGTCCCTTCTTCTTTCCTACTTCCTTATGTCTTCATTTAAAAGGTCCAAATCAGGGTACATACGCTCCTCATAAAAACATTTAAGAATTTAAACCAAACCCAAAGTCAAACAGGTGACAACAAAGCTTAGGGAGATTATCAGTAACCAAAGTGATTAATATAGCAATAGTTAAAACTGTTTATATACATATTAAATGATATAATCATCCCTCTAACTACTACCAATAATACAGGCAAACTTCCCATAAATGGGTTTCCGAAAAATAAATACTTGCTAAAGTAATTCAACAGTGAATTTTTGGTAAGCATCACTTACTTTTTTAAAAAAACAAAGACACAGTGGATGGATACAAGTCCCTTAGGAATCTGTGACACTGGACACATTTCAAAGTAATAAACATGTATGGATTTCTGTAACTGTTCAGTTCACATGGTTTATGGAAGTAAGAGGAGAAATGATTTCCAATACTATTTTCCTCTCACTGGGAACTAAAAAAGGCTACCAGGTTCAAGTGGAAACTGGAAAAGAGGAGACTTCAAAAGTCATGCAATCAACGACAAACAGAGGCTTCCCTGGTGGCGCAGTGGTTAAGAATCTGCCTGCCAATGCAGGGGACACGGGTTCGAGCCCTGGTCCAGGAAGATCCCACATGCCGTGGAGCAACTAAGCCCATGAGCCACAACTACTGAGCCTGCGCTCTAGAGCCCGCGAGCCACAACTGCTGAATCCCGTGCGCCGGAACTACTGAAGCCCGCGTGCAGAGCCCGTGCTCTGCAACAAGAGAAGCCACCGCAATGAGAAGTCCGCGCACCGCAACGAAGAGCAGCCCCCACTCACCGCAACGAAGAGCAGCCCCCGCTCGCCACAACTAGAGAAAGCCCGCCCGCAGCAACGAAGACCCAATGCAGCCAAAAATAAGTTTAAAAAAAAAAAGGAAAACAACTTTGATTCTAAGCCAATACATAAGCATAATCATAAGCAAAAGTGGTTAAGGGCTGTAGGCCACCTTTAATCAACTTCTCACTCAACTCACTCAGGCCATTATGAAAGACTGCTTCATGAAAGCGTGAGCAAAGCAGTCTAATTTCAGCATCATCCTGAGTTAGATACATATCTACTAAAAAGAATGAAAATAAAAGTTTTATCTCACACGTGCCACCACTTCTTCCTTAATTCAGTCTAGCAAGAGTTCACAAGCCTATCTATGGTCCCCAGAACCTCGATATTACAGTAAACACAAATTCTAAAAGGTATTACTACCTTAAAACCACAAATCCTTGTTTAATTATCTAGTACAATATGGCCATTACTTGATGAGCAACTTTAACCTACAACCCCATCCCACACAAGACATTGCTAAGTTGCTAACACATTCTTTAAGGTTTCTAAAACATTTGCGAAAGAGTACCTCTAACTGTCCCCTGCCCATCTGTGGTATATTAGGCAGTTAGCTAGAACCCCAATTTCAAATAAATGCTGAACTTGCTTCTTTTACAAGGTTCAAAATTGCTAAACTAAAAGTTCAACAATTATCTAATTTGTATGCAGTTCCTGCAGAGATTCTTTCAAGTAGCACAAAAATAAAACTTTAATATAAAAGATATTTTTAGATCAGTAGATTTGACAAATGCAATCATTTACTTAAAATAAGCCACAACATGAACAATGGTCTACAAATTTAAACCTCATAGAAAGAAATTTTCATATAGATTCGAACAAATTGTTTTCTATAAAGTGCCACGTTTTCCACTAAATCATTAAACTCTACAAAGGTTTTCAAATATAAAAGGGATGAAGAAAAGCATCAGAGGATGGCAGTTATAAGCAAAACACAGCTGTTATAAACTCATCTGTATGATGCTATGATAAAAATATTACTTCCATATCTAGATTAAATTATACTAAATGTATTATCAAACCAGATGAGAAAATAATCTAGTAACTCAATGTTACTGTGTTACCAAACAGTCTGCAAAGCCCTACAAAATCAATGTTTACGCATCTACTTTACCCTAAAGGAAATGGAGAACAGTAATGCTAACCTTGATCCGAATGTTTGCAGACTCAAGTCTCTATACTGTAGTTATTTCATGCCCTATGCCCCTAATGTCATTCAAATATAAATAGGTAGGCATTATGGTTCTAGAGAAAAAGCAAGAGTTTTGGAAGCCAATCTGCTCCTAAGCTACATGGATGACTTTGAGGCCTCTGATGTCATTTCTTCATCTATTACTTTGGGAGAAATCGCACCTAATCCACAGGGTTATAGTTGTGAAAATTTAGTTGTCTAACCTAAAACTAAAGTGCAATTCAACTAACACTGTGATAGTAACCTACTCAACCAAAGCCAAATAATTATTTTTGCATTATCCATTTCACTGCTCCATAGCAACAGCTCAAAAAGTTGAGAACACAGGAGACACAAGTAAAGCCCAACCTCAGCATAAAAGCAAACAAAATTATTTTTGTACAGCCAAGATCTATTTATTTTCAACAGATCTTAAAAGAGATCCACTGAACCAAACTAGTCTTACCTAGCTAAAATATTCACGGGTGAAGGGTTTTAAACTCAGGAAAGAACTGCATGTTGGGCCATTCCTACAGATGAAAAATTATGTTGAATGTGACGAGTTGATGCTGTCTACAGAAAATCTTGCCCTGATCTATTTTATTTTCACTTTCTGTGAAATATGTGAATATATGTGTATCTAGGGGGACATGTTTATTCCATCAGCAATAATGTAACCAATGATAGCTGGATACTTAATAGTGTTAACCATGATGCTAAATCCTATTTATAAAGTCCAATGCTAGTCAAAACACCATAATATCCCAATTATGATAACTTGAAATTACTGAAGCAACCTTTTCTTTTCTGAAATTATGCAGTAATCCCCTGCAATAAATTACAAGCAGCATCTAGTACATTGCTACTACCTCTCCAAATTAAAAAAAAAGCACAAAATTGGTACAGATAAAGGAAAGCTGAGATTATTCCTTACAGTAGTTGTGCCTATAATTCCTGAGAGAGATTTACTTGCTAATCTGTTTATTCTTCTGAGACTCTATTTCAAAGGAAGGACAACTTTCCCTGCAGTTGTCCTAGTCCACCATTCCACCCACCGTGAATTACAGGAGTCGGGACTACCTGTGTTCTCAATGGGGTTGCTTCATTTTCAAAGAGCACTTGGCACCACTGGCCCTCACCCAGCAAACCCTAGATGCAGGGTATGCATCTCCCTCCACCCCCAACCCACCAAAAATCCCACACATTTCTGCATGTCCTCTAGGATACAGTAACAGCCCCAAGTTGAGAAACACTGCACCTAGTTAGTGCCCTTAAAGCTCTGTTCTAAGGAGGAAAAACATTTTGAAATGTACGGTTTAGTATTCACTTATGAAAAATGGTTTCTAGGTTATCTATAATTTATCACCAAACATTTACTGCAACTTAATTTTTTTCTCAAAAATAACTCAAGCTAAATTTTCTTCTTTCTACCACAAGCTTAATATAAGCTACGAAAAGTACAAGCTGAATTTCTTCCAATTATCACTGGACTGGGCCAAATGAAGTGGTTACCAATTAGTTATTTAAACTGACCCAAAACACAGCCATGTGACTCAGTTATATAAGTTTCTTTATGTGAAAGAAATGTTGCCAATTTTCAAATATTTGAGGTACTGAGGGTCAACTGATAACATCAAACTTCATTTTAGTTTAAGGCTACACCCTTCAGCAAACATAGAGATTCCCAGTAACAGCAAAACAAACATTCCTATTCCTACTAATATTCTATCCTCAAACAATAGTCCTAAAGATGAATACTGTTAAGAAAACAAATAAGTTAAATTTGACAACCTCATTGCCCTTCAATTAATGGCAAGTTATCACGCAAAGGCTTGCTTCACAAACGTGTAAACAAAACCTTCACCCATCTCCCAAAGAGCACTCAACAGTAACATACTACGCAAAACGAGTATTAGTCTATATTGCCAGATTAAATTTTCTTCCAGAAACATTTTAATAAAAATTGGCCATTTCCAAGAAACACCCACTGCATGCCCACCAATAAAAGGGAACCATAACAAAATAGAAAATTTACCATATGGCTATGATTTAAGAAAAAAAACTAGTGCACACTCAAGCACACCAACAAAGTCCAATATTAAAGTCACATTCTTTCTTAAGGGCCATGATTAGGATTCTGAAGAGACACTGAAATAAAACTTAATACAAACGCTGAACTACTCAGGTCAAAGGAACTCTACAGAAGCATCTGACCTCAAAAGCATTCCAGTTTGAGACTCAATTTCAGAATAAGGCATAACAAATGAACACAAGACATTGAGGGTGAAAGAGGGATTCTATAATTCCCAACATATTCTGAACCTAATAGAACAAATCTAAGTTTATTTTTTTTATTATTTTTCTTTAAACAATTGCCAAGACTGGAATCAAAGATAAATAGAAGGCACAACAGTTTTGCTCTGGTTTTGTGTTATTCAGATTTTTGAAATTTTTTTGGGTTTTTTTGGTTTGTTTTTTTTTTTACAAATACAAATTAAACATGAAAAAACTCTACTTCAAAAAAAAAATCTAACAGTTCAAGAAAAGCTTATCAGTTGCATTCTAGACATTTAAAACCTATCTCACAGTTTAAATTTCAGTGGTAAAAACAGTAGGTTTTGGAACTGTTTTGCGACCACGTATCCAAAGAAAAACTCTACTCACACCTTTTATTCAGTTTTTAACCATACCAGAGAGAATCTAAATTGTCGATTTTTCCAATGGCAATTTTTCCACACCAGAAGGTAGTCATGACTCTCAAAGAAGAGACAATTTGGGGTCTTCCTGCCTTCAAAATGTTTATCAAATCCTGTAATTCTCACAGGCTTTTGAAACATGTAGAAAATAAGTAAGAAATATTCCAATGAATGAAACATACCAAATGTCAGTAATAAGCAAGACACATTCCTTTGGGGAAACTGTTAAAAAAAAATCCAGTCTGTATATGCAAAGAAAGCAAGGAAATGCAGTCTTTTTTTTTTTCTTCTTTAAAAATCTGTTTTCCCTAAAATATCATTCCACAAAACTGGAGGTGAAGGACTAAAAGGTGGGGGGTGGGGGGGTGAGAGGGGAAGGAGCACACACCAGTAACACAAAAAGTAGAATTGTACAAACTTAAGCAGTTTATCATAGACTAGGATCAGATTCCGAGATACCAAAGGCTGGCTGAAGAAATTCACCATTCTGTGGGAGCTAGGGTTTGTACTGCTGCCTGAAGATCGGTGAAGAGCAATTCACTGCCTTGGAGCAATGCCCCTTCCCACTCCAAATCCTGGTTTCTGCACCATGCCTCCACGGGGTGGGCCTCTCATCCCACCACCCAGCCCACCTCGAGGGCCTCCAGGTCCCCGAAGGCGGTTATCTCGGCGGTCCCCTTCCCGGGCAGCTCGAGTCTTCTTCTCTTCCACATTCAGACGGACCTCACCTCTGAACATGATGGGCTGTAAGAACCAAGGTGAACAGACTTACACAGAGTGCTTATGGGCTACTGACTACCAAAGACAAAACAAAGCTATAAACAAAGACAAAACGAGGAACCAGCAGCTTACAAATCAGCTACGTTCTCACAGTGCAGTTTTTGTCTCAAACTCAGAACACATAATTTTCCCATTAACAGATACATGGGAAAGCAGTTAGGTATGCAACCTAGTTCAAAAGTCAAAAAGTCAATTTAAACAGTGTAGCAGAGTAACTCTTTGTACTTATTAAAGTACATCTTATATTCCCACAGAATTATATAAACAGAATATAAATAAAAATTGCCACTTTCTCCATGGATTGGGAGGCTTAGAATAAAATCCCATCATCACCTAATGTGGAAAGACTTTGCTGCACATGTTTATGCAAAGTACGTATACGTCTCAAAAACATCATGAATTTCATCTAAATATAATCTTAACATGCTATCTGCCTGAACAGAATTTGGGAAAATACTGAAGATAATAAAGATACCAGATCTTAGTGCAGGAAAAAAAAGTTACTTCCCACTAAGTCTTGGGCTTTTTTTTTTTGCCAAGAGAAGTACAGAAAACAAAGGGTTACTCAAGATTCCAATGAACTCAATTTACGCTCCTTGCTGGTACTCAGTGGTTTTCTACTGTAATATTTTTTAAAATAAATATCTAACAGTACTTACTATGCAGAGAAGTATTCTATATACTTCACTTTTATTATCTCATTTAATCTTCACAACAACCCTTTCAAGGTTGTTAGCACACCTATTTTATAAAGACCAGCAAACTATGCGCCAGGGAGGTTAAGGAACAAGACTGCACGGGTCACAAGGCTAGTGAGAGACAGAAGAGCAATGTAAACCAAGGCATCCTGACAGGAAAGCATAAGCTTTGAACCGACACAGCATGGTCAGACACCACGGTCATATTCTACAAGCTATTTCTGTACTCATAAAAAATTACTGAAGGGGGCTTCCTTGGTAGCACAGTGGTTAAGACTCTGCGCTCCCAATGCAGGGGGCCCGGGTTCGATCCCTGGTCAGGGAACTAGATCCCACATGCGTGCTGCAACCAAGAGTTTGCACGCTACAACTAAGGAGCCGGACAGCCACAACTAAGGAGCCCGCCTGCCGCAACTAAGACCCAGTGCAACCAAATAAATATTAAAAAATTAAGAACAAACCAAAACAAAAAAAAGAAGTCTAAAAAAATTCCTGAAGGGAGTACGGTAGACTTCTACCAATACAGTGAGGTGAGGGAAAGGCAAGCTACATCTGAAGTCACCAGAGTACACAGGAATGATCTGAAAGTGCATGTGAGGAAACCTGCATGGGGGTGGGGTGGGGGAGCCTCTTTTGAGCTCTGACTCTAAAGTGAATTTTAAATTCTGATTAAATATATACTTATATTTGTACATTTATAAGTATTTTAACACAAATTTACCAATATTGATATATATATATATATATTTTATATACACAGCATATAAATCACACACATTAATGTGAAGTGCTGTTCCTGGTAATGTTCTAGATACAATGGGAAAAATAAAATCATTTAAAGTCTGAAAGATAAGGAGAGGTTAGGACTGCGGGTATTTTAAAAGGTAGTTATGGAAGATATCTCTAAGGAGGTATCACAAGGATAGAAGCAATCTGAATGAAAAAAGGTAGCAGACATACAGCTACTTTCTGAGGAAATTTACCTCAACCATTCCTATGCGTAACGATGCCATGCCTTACCCACAGGGGTTAAATGAAACACCAAAGCCCTCATCTTGGATAATTAACTGGAAGCAAGCTATCAGGCCTGACCTTGTTTGGCCCCACTGGAGTATCATACCATCTAAGAAAATACAAAGTCAAGGCTGCACCAAAAAGTGTGGCCCCTGGATCTATTGCATGCTCCGTGGTAGATTTATCAACAAAGCCTACTGGACATCTCTGGGTTCAGTATTCTGTGTCCTGGGTGACATAAGCCATTATTCTCTCCACACTTCTCAGGGTTTTGCAGGAGATGCTTCACAAAAATAGTGGTCCAACAGTTTGATAGATAATGTACATTTCAGATTAAGGCTAACTTAATGTTATGACCACAACATTAAACTTCGTAATATACCCATTAACATTCTGGAGAACATGAGAGGTTCTGGAGAACCTCTGGGAAATAATGATCTACAACATTTCTAACTAACATGGTTAATAAAATGTGTAAGTTTTAACTGGCAGAAACTGAAAGCAGATTAGTGGTTGCCAGGGGCTGGGGAGAGAGGATATGGGGAAAGACTGCTTAATGGGTAAGGGACTTACTTTTGATGAAAATGTTTTGCAACTAGATAGGTGATGGTTGCACAACAATGTGTATTAAATGCCACTGAATTGCACACTGTATTATTTTTTAATAAAATTTTTTGTTTTGTTTTGTTAATTTGTTTTTGGCCACGCTGGATCTTCATAGCTGTGTGCAGGCTTTCTCTAGTTGCAGCGAGCAGGGACTACTCTCCGTTGTGGTGTGCGGGCTTCTCATTCCAGTGGGTTCTCTTGCTGTGGAGCACAGGCTTTAGGCGCATGGGCTTCAGTAGTTGCAGCACATGGGCCCTAGAGCACACGGGCTTCAGTAGTTGTGGTGCATGGGCTCAGTTGCTGCAGCACACAGGCTCTAGCGTGCACAGGCCTCAGTAGTTGTGGTGCACAGGCTCAGTGGTTGTGGCTCGCGGGCCCTAGAGCACAGACTCAGTAGTTGTGGCACACGGGCTTAGCTGCTCCGTGGCGTGTGGGATCTTCCCAGACCAGGGCTCAAACCCATGTCCCCTGCATTAGCAGGCAGATCCTTAACCACTGCGCCAACAGGAAAGTCTTGAACTGTACACTTTAAAATGGTTAATTTTGTTATGTGAATTTCACCTCAATTGAAAAAAAAAGTGAGGTCTTAAAACTCCCACACCCATCTCAGTAAATTAACAGTATTTACACCTTTGTTCTTCTCTACTACTAGAGAAAGTGTTTTTTGCTAATGAAAGACGTGGGGGAAGGAAAGGGCTCTTTAAGAACACAGAAATAAGATTCTGATTCTACAAATCCCTCCATTATTAGAGAAAGTACTGTTAATAAAAGTGCCTTAAGGTAGGGTGACTCCAAACCCAGACAACTTATAGAACAAAAGAAGCTCCTCATAGTTATACCCAAACAGTTATATATGAAGACTACAAATATACCTGGTAAACAAACTGATTCTAAGTTATCTTAGCTAAAAATAACATAATATTTAATTCATCACTTACACCAGAAGCCACTACCAAAGAAAGGAACTGCATAAATCTCAGTGCATTGGTTACCATAGTTATTTCATTCTCCATCATGCACGTATTCAAAAAGTACGTTATTTAGATGGCAGTTTTGTTTTTCTAACTCCCAGGCAGTTCTTTTAATAATGGTTAAACATGATGGAAAATATTACCCAGACATGTTGGAATAAACTGCGCTTTACATATAAGACATAGTTTTAAGGATGAATACATTAAAAGACCAAAGATACAGAAAATCAAGAGGAAAAACTGCTTACCCTGTTGCTAAGCACCTTCTGAACAGGCTCAGAATCATCAAACACAACGAACCCAAAATTGGGTAATTTCCCACCGCTGTTAATACGCAGCTCCACCACATTCCCATAATCTGCAAGTGGAACACAGATTCTCAAATAACTTAGAACATTTCCTTTAAGTATTACACGCGCACTGTCCAATGACAGCCACCAGTAACACATGGTTACAAAGCATGTGAACCGTGGCTACCCCAAAGTAAGATGTGCCCTACGTGCAACACACACACTGGATTTCAAAGACTTAGGATAGGCTGACGGACAGTATCTCATGTTTGTACATATTAAGATGATGTCTTAGATACACTGGGTTAAATAAAATATTATTAAAATTAAATTATCCAGGTTCTTTTTGCCTTTTAAAATGTTACTACAAAACTTAAAATTATACATGTGGCTCATCTTCTATTTCTATTGGATAGCACTGTATTAAATGAATCTAGTATTTAAAACTCAATAACCTACTTTGAAAAAAATCTTTAAGCTCTGATTTGTCCACCTCATGAGGCAGGTTGCCGATAAAGAGTTGGTGACTGTCAGGGTGTCTCACGATTCTTCGGGGTTCAACGTCACCTTGCTCACCAGCCTCACGGACTGAAGAGGAAACAAAAGCAGCAAGGAATGAGAAAGAAGACACCTTTCAGTGACTGTTCCATTCAACAGTTCTCTCTACCCCTAAATACAGGCAATTATTCCATTAACTCCACAACACATTTTTTTAAATCTAAGTACACACAAACATCAACTACCCTCCCAAAACAAGCTCTCACCCTCAACAGGCTCAGACTAAAGAAGCCACCCTTCTGAGCTCTCACCTGGTCTAGGTCCCCTCTGGGGAGGAACATTTATTCGCTGTTCTCGCACCCTTTGATCTCTCTGAGGCCTCTGCGGTGGAATCTGAGATTCAGGCTTAGACTCCGGCCGAGGCTAAAAAATGTATAACGTTAACTTTTGTGTAAGAACAAAGCAAGCTTACCTTTTTTTCTTGTGAAGTATCCTAGCTAACAATAAGGTTTAAACTAGAAAATGACAATTCCCTCGTTCTCTTACCAAAAAAAAAACAAAACACATTAAAAATCACCTTGTAACACAGATGTAGAGGACAAACGTATGGACACCAAGGGGGGAAAGCGGCAGGGGTGGGGGCTGGTGGTGTGATGAATTGGGTGATTGGGATTGACATGTATACACTGATGTGTATAAAATTGATGACTAATAAGAACCTGCTGTATAAAAAATAAAATAAAATTCAAAAAATTTTAAAAAAAATCACCTTGTACCCTTCTCCTCTGCCTTATTCATTAAACCTCTGTGAAATCACATTACACGAAAATACAAGTAAATTTGCCTAATACGCAAGCTTAATTAAAAACTCACCTGTGAAGCTGGTACTTTAACAACATGAGGTGGTATCCCAGTAACTGGAACAGCTCCACTGGGTGGAAGGTTCTTACTGGTCACAGATGCCCAAGAAAAGGTCTAAGGGGACACACCAACATCAGTTGATTACACTACTTATCACAACAATACAAAAGGTATTAGTTTTTGGGCTTCCCTGGTGGTGCAGTGGTTAAGAATCTGCCTGCCAATGCAGGGGACACGGGTTCAAGCCCTGGGCCGGGAAGATCCCACATGCCACGGAGCAACTAAGCCCATGTGCCACAACTAATGAGCCTGCGCTCTAGAGCCTGCGAGCCACACCTACTGAAGCTTGGGCATGCAGAGCTCGTGCTCCGCAATAAGAGAAGCCCATGCACCACAACCAAGAGTACCCCCACTCGCCGCAACTAGAGAAAGACCACACACAACGAAGACCCAACACAGCCAAAATTAAATAAATAAATTTATTTTTAAAAAAAGGTATTAGCTTTTGATTTCTTGTATTATTACATGTGCATCTCATTTTCAGAGGCAAGATGGAATTTATAAGTAACTTGAGATTCCTTTTCCCCACTACTTAAAATTTAGTACTAAAATTCCTTAGGACTAATCATCAAGTATCAGCAAAGTATGATAGGCTACTTTCACATAATTTCAAGTTTGTGAATCAAAGAAAATTCTCCTTCCAAAACCAGCTCTTCCTCCTATGATTCTCTCAATCTATAACCCAATTACACCAACTTTAGAATCTTCTTGAGTTATTTCAATCAATACCAAAATCACCAAATCCTGTTATTTACCTCTTAAATCTCTTCTCCATCTCCACTGCCATGACCCTAATCCAAGATGTCATTACCTCTCTCCAGAACTACTATAATTAAGCCACCTAACTTGTCACCCATTCTCAATCCAGCCAACCTACTTTTCCACCTGCAAGCTAAAGTCATTTCACCATTTCTCTTTCCTACTCACCCAGAAGCTTCCAGAGACCAAGAACTCTACCTACTTTACTGACAGTTCCCACACCCAGAACAATGCCTAACGCAAAGACACTTGAAATAACTGTCAGACAAATGGCATTACAAGAACCCTGGCCCCATAAATACAGCACTAAAACATATTCCTTCAAAGAGCATCAACTGTAGAGGTTCTGTTAGTTCAGTTGTTATCATTTTGATGTGACTCTGGGACAGTAACTGAAAATCTTCAAACTTTTCTAATCAGGTATTCTAATTAGAAAAGTAGTTATACTTGAGCAATTTGTTTCTACTTCTACTGTAAAGTTGTCCTCAATTAGATTTCATAGAAAAGGGCAGGAAAAGTCTGTTGTGCCAATTTATTTTTTTTTTGTCTTTTTTTATTTTATTTTATTTATTTATTTATTATTTATGGCTGTGCTGGGTCTTCGTTTCTGTGTGAGGGCTTTCTCTAGCTGTGGCAAGTGGGGGCCACTCGTCATCGCGGTGCGCGGGCCTCTCACTGTTGCGGCCTCTCCTGTTGCGGAGCACAGGCTCCAGATGCGCAGGCTCAGTAATTGTGGCTCACGGGCCTAGTTGCTCCGCGGCATGTGGGATCTTCCCAGACCAGGGCTCGAACCCGTGTCCCCTGCATTGGCAGGCAGACTCTCAACCACTGCGCCACCAGGGAAGCCCGTGCCATGTTATTTTTTAAAGATAGACTATCACTTGTTTAACAAGCACACAATAATCTGCAATTTGAAAGATGTAATATTAAAAAGAAGGTTTGTTGATGCAGTGATAAAATAGCACCTGAAATTTCTGGCCTAAAAAGTATTCAAGTTTCCTTAGAGGAGGGGAAAAACTACTTTTGATTTTATAAAGCAATATGTATCTTACTTCTTATCTGAGGTATGGCTCAATATGGAAGAAACTTCCCTAAACAACCAATATGAAAATGCACCTACAAAAGTCAACCAAGCAACAATAAAGAAGAAGAGAGATTTTTAAAAATAGAAATGGAATAAAAATGAAGACACATTGCATACTCTCAAGTCCTCCTGCACTGTCTGGGCTATGTCTGCAGGCGCTGGAGAAGAACTCTTCTGAGCATCCTCAGGAGCAGGTTCTTCCAATACTGGCTCAGACTTTTCCTCTTGGACTTCAGACACAGGTTCTTGCTCTGGCTCTGGTTCAGGATCAGGCTCTGGTTCAGCAACAGGTTCTTCTAAATGTTCTTCTAAGTCATTGCTTTCATGGTAAAATTTGAGAAATATCATTCTGCTTCCGTTGATTTAGCAAGAAATTCCTAGAGACCTGAACCTAAAAAACATAGCTCCCTCCTCCCCAAAAAGATCTAAGAATTATGTATTTGCGTATTAAAACAAGACAACTTTTTAGAAAAGCCCTCAGTGAGCAAATCTTAACTACAGTCAGATTTGCTAAATTCTGATTAAGCAAATGCATCAAACAGATCAAAATGAACCAGAGCAGTGTTTCTCAGAATCCCAAAATTATTACAATTTACCTATCACATATCACAAAACTCTAATAGGCTATGGGGAGATGGAAAGGTACAGTTTCAGTTTTTTCAAGATAAAAATTTCTAGACATCTACTGCACAATCATGTGCATATACTTAACACTACTATAAAGTACACTTAAAAATGGTTAAGAAGGTAAATTTTATGTTATGTGGTTTTTAGTATCAAAACTTTTTCTCATAATAAAAACACACAAGGAATTTTGGAGGAAAAAAAACCATCAGTTGTGATTCAGAATAGTTCTTAAACTTCCACATAAGTCACTTTAACAAACTGCAGATGCTTTCCCCCCCGGAAATTCTAATTTGGTAGGTTTGTGGTAGGACAACAAATCTTCATTTTCAACCAGCAACCCAGATGAGTCAAGTCAGTCCCATCACCACACCTTGAGACACATTTGAAAGTATCCTTTAAGCACTGAATATTAACATTAAGGGTATCACAGGGCAACAAGTAAATATTAATTTATATTGCTATCCAACATATTTCTGTTCCAGTTGCAGATTAAAAAAAACCTAAGATACAGTCACACATTTGTCTGAGCTAATAAATGAAGTTCTTTATTGCTACTTAACTCATGTCTGAATTTCTGTCAATTTATGTCTAAGTCCTTGCACACCTTCCATCTCAAAAGCACTTAAAGCTATGCCTTGATGTATTAAATACTTGATAAAACCAAACCAAAAAGCAACTGATAGATACTATTTAAGCAGTCCTCAGACTGCAATCTATATTAAACAAGTTATAATTTATGTTACATACCAAAAGCAAACCCTTTCTTCTGGGAAATTATCACTATTTTCTGAGATAATTCTGAGCATTATGGCTGCCCTCCAACAAACAGAAAGACTAAACAACTCAAATTCTCATGCAGCTCTGGACACATGAACAAAGTTTTCCTTACCTGACAGTTTGATCATAGAAAGTTCCAGAATCATCAGGAACCACCTCAGGTGTCTGCTGTCTTTCTTCAGGTTCCTCTACTTCTTCTTCAGATTCTAAATGAGAAAAGAAACTTAACATACTTGTGCTCACTTAACTCACAAATATATTCACTTGCACAATGTTCATCATGATAAAAAAGGCAATGAAATAAAAAAAGTACACATACATAAAAAGATAAAGAAAATTGGGTAAAATCATGACGTAGGCTTTAAGGACAGAATTAAGGCCATCGTACAGTTTGGGTTATAAGCATGAAGTCTGAGGTCATATTGCCAGCAATCCAACGAAGGTTCTACCACCTAACTAGCTATATGACCTCTGTGCATTTCAGTGCCCTAATTTATTAAAAGGGAACAATAGTTCCTAAAATACTTATCTGTAAGGCTGTTGTATTATACAATAAATACAAAGCACTTAGAATTCTGAGTCATACAGAAAACACTAAAATACTAATCACTCTTAGCATTTAGAGACAATTCTCCATGGGTCGCTTGTGTTTCTGCACATCTTACAGCTGAGGCAATGGCTAACCTTTGTTCCAGACTACCTTTTAAGAATATTTATACAGCAACACTCTCGGAAAACGGTGTCTCTCTCCAGAGCAACGGGCAGGTGTGTTTGCTACCCCATTATAAGGTTTTGGTTGCTGAAACTTAGGTTCCACTCTAGTAATGCACCCCACTGCACTGCAGGTATCATCTAAACTTCTGCAGTGTCCTACTGAAACTATGGCCAAGATGCTACTATTGTTGCTGTAATAACCTGTCTACTTCTGACTTAGGAGTTTGATGTCTTCTACCAATATCAGTGAAGTAGACTAACCTATCAGCCTCAAGTAGGTTAAAATCTCCAACCCTTCTTATGCCTTGACAATTAAAAGTTACTAATGAAAGATACAGAGAATTATGAAAACATTCAAGAAACCTACACTCTCTTCAGGTCAATCTGATGCCATCCAAAAAAATTTAGACAAGTAACTTACCTTCCTGAGGCTCAGTGACAAAGCCACCAAAGACCTCATCTTGGTATCTGAAGATATCATTATGAACATAGAACTTATTTGCAACAGAGCCCTGCAATGCCAACAGAAAGTTTTCATTTATTCAGCAAACTTTTAAAATTCCACATCACCCTACACACCATCGTTCTCAACTAAAGGCAATACTGCCCACCCCAGGAGACATTTGGCAACTTCGGGAGACATTTCAGGTTTCCCATCGGGGAGGAGAGCTGACAACTACTAAGGAGAGGGCAGGGACGCTGCCAGACACCCTACGCTGCACAGGACAGCCCCACAGCAAGCAGTCACCCAGCCCCAAATGCCAATAAGGTCAAGGCTGAAAGGATCCCTGCTTTCCATTACATACTGTGTGCTAAAAATACCACCAGGTGAATATCCAAAAACTGACAAACTCTAAGTATTTAAGATGCCAAAGCCCAGACTTCAAATCATTTCTTGAACAATAAATACATATTACCAACTACAACAGATATTTTAAAATTCGCTAAATCTCTATCCAAGAATATTGACACAAGCACTCAAACGTGTAGCTAAAAAGGTTTGCCTACCCTAGGTATGAAACACCTACATTGAAATCCAACTATGTCATTTACTAGTCATTCAATTTCTAAGGCTGTTTCTTCATCTGCAAAATGAAGGATACCAACTTGTACTTTAGAGCTTTGAATATTAAATGAGACAGTTTATGTAACAATCCATTATACTATGGTAATGTTAGGATCTTCCTCTCTAAAGGCAAAAAAGAACTAAATTTAGAATAATTAATAATCATCCCATGATTCCTTGAATATTTAGAAGTCCATCAACAATTTTAACACTATAGATTATCTAAGCCTTCCTCTAAAAATCATGACTAAAACGACTTCATGTAATTTTTCAAATAGACAACTGAGTTATTTTATATCCAAACAGTAAAATGATGGGGATTTTAGATTCACTACCCTTCAACAGAAAATTATCTGACGAGTAATGCTAGAGAAAACTTTTAGTCAGCAGGTCCTCTTGGAGCCCCTTCCACATGCTCACACAGATAGGATTCCTGACTTTGTTCATCGTGGACCAGTCGAGAAGGCAGTACAAATGCAATTAATCAACATAAACCTGTAGTCCTTTCATAAGCATGATAACTAAAAAAAAAACAGGGCTCCTTGAAGAAACAGCTGACTCCAGAACTGGGGTTGTGGCTGGAGCAGGGAGAGTGCAAGGTGAGCCTGAAACATCTGTGCCACAAACTGCCCCCCCCGCAAAAAACCCCCCAAAACAAACAAACAAACAAAAAAAACAGAAACCCGCTTGAAGGGGTTCACACCTAGCAGATCCTAGGACACTTCAGAAATCAATAAAAAATTAACTAAATCCATTAAATAAACAAAGACCCCATGATAGACAGAAGAAAAGGCAAAGTTCTTTACAGTAGAATGCCAACTAATAAATAAAGAATTAGATGATCACCATTTGTAGCCATGAGAGTAGCAACTGATTCTGGCAAGAATCAATGAATGCTAAAACTAGCGCCTAAAAGTTTGATGAAGAACAAAGTACACGCACAGTCTCAAAGGAGCACCCACAATTTACTTACTAATGAGAAAAGTAAAAGCACTAACTTTACAGTGGCAAAACCTGGTGACCATCACCTTAACTAAGTAATACTAATAATGGGACTAAATGACATCAAGTGCTACCTAATGTGAGGCACTGAAAGACACGTATAACCTAAAACTAATTATAAGGAAATATCAGACAATTCAAACTGACGCATTCTACACGGTAATTTGATTGTCCTCTTTAACAACATCAATGTCTTGAAAAACAAAATATTAATGAATTATAGCAGATTAAAGGAGCCTAAAGAGACATGACAGCTATATGCAATGTGTAATTCTGAACTGAACCTTGGACAAGGAAAAAAAAATTACTATTCTTTGTATTATTGGGACAATAACCAAAACTTAAATGTGGACTATAGATGGATAATTGTATTACAAATACTTCTTGAATTTGATAACTGTACTTTGGTTATGGAAGAGAAATCCTTATTCTTAAGAAGTGCTCACTTAAGTACTGGAGGATGACTGGGCATAATATCTCCAATTTTTTTTCTTTTTTTAAATTTTATTTATTTATCTAATTTTGGCTGTGCTGGGTCTTCGTTGCGGCACATGGGCTTTCTCTAGTTGCAGTGAGTGGGGACTACTCTTCGTGGCGGTGTGCGGGCTTCTCATTGAGGTGGCTTCTCTTGTTGTGGAGCATGGGCTCTAGGTGTGCAGGCTTCAGTAGTTGTGGCGTGAGGGCTCAGTAGTTGTGGCTCGCGGGCTCTAGAGTGCAGGCTCAGTAGTTGTGGCGCACGGGCTTAGTTGCTCCACAGCATGTGGGATCTTCCCAGACCAGGGATCGAACCCATGTCCCCTGCATTGGCAGGTGGATTCTTAACCACTGTGCCACCAGGGAAGTCCTCCAATTTACTTTTAAAATAGTTTAGAATTAAAAATGATAGGTAAATAGGAAAAGAATTATAAATGTGTGGGCAAATGTGGCTCTAGGTAAGATATATGTAAGAGTACTTCTGCACTATTATTTCAACTTTTCTGTGTATTTAAAATTTCAAAATGAACAGTTTTTAAAAAGACATGTACAACCTTTCATTGTTATTTTTTTTTCATACCTCAGGAGCAAGGACAAAGGTCTGCATGAATCTCCTCAAAGCCTGGTTGTTATTAGAGAGCAAGCCCATCACCTGGACCACCACACCGTCATTCAGGGTGGCATGAGCATCGACATGACGGATCTTAGTGTGGCAATTGGTGAAATTTTGTGACATCACTTTCCTATGGATTTCCTAAGGAATCGAGGGAAGAGAATGCAGAATCTCCAAGAACAACAAAAAACTTTCTAACACAACAAAGATAGAGCATTTACCTGTGCACATTTAAATTACAAACTACACAGACCCCACTGTAATTTGTCTTAGTACAGTATATTCCCAATGACACCTTAACCTTAATTATTAAAATTATTGTCCTTAACTAACTACACTAAAATGTTTACAATAGATGATCCCCATGCTAAAACCTATTATCTTCTAACATAAAAAAACTTCAGAATATATCATACAAAATGAACAAAAGTGACATTATAAGCTTTTCAATGATTATCATATAAACCAAGTAGTTACTGAATACCTAAATTTCTAAACAGAAGTTGAGAAATTTGATCTTTAAATATCAACAAACGTATCAAGCATGCATCCACCTCAATTCTATGGGTTATTTTCTAGCTGCTCAACAGCCTACACGAAGCTTGTTATGCTTACTTTCTGTCCATAGACCGCATCTGCTGGCTTTCCATTTGAATCCAATCCCCCATGGACATAAGAAGAGTTCTTTCCATAAAATCTGTAAAACAGAAAGATACTTGTCATCTTCAAGTATCCTAAGACCAGGTATTTACTGTTCATGTTTGAACCCATCTGTCTCACTAGTACATTCTTGGAGGCAGCAATGTGTTTTCTTTTTCATCTTCGTATGCAATCATATATGCATCACCTACATGTCACAACATTTGCTGAATGGGAATGAATCTGGTCAAGGAATTTTTACAAGTCACAAGTTTCAGGTCTCAGGAAAGGATGATCATGTTGGGAAGGATCTTGTAGTTCATGTCAGGAAGGCCACTTAAAATAAAAGTTCCGGGGCTTCCCTGGTGGCGCAGTGGTTGAGAATCTGCCTGCCAACGCAGGGAACACGGGTTCGAGCCCTGGTCTGGGAAGATCCCACATGCCGCGGAGCAACTAAGCCCGTGAGCCACAACTACTGAGCCTGCGCATCTGGAGTCTGCACGTCTGGAGCCTGTGCTCCGCAACGGGAGAGGCTGCGACAGTGAGAGGCCCGCGCACCGCGATGAAGAGTGGCCCCAGCTCGCCGCAACTGGAGAAAGCCCTCACACAGAAACGAAGACCCAACACAGCCAAAAATAAATATAAATTAATTAATTAATTAAAAAAAAAAAAAAAAAGTTCCTGTTTTCACTCAAGGAGACCACAGGTAGTCTTGATATAGATGAGGACATCTATACTCTCTACCGACTTAGAGAGTCCTTTTATATCTGAGAATGCATGTGATGAGTTCCCATTAAAAACCCAGTAACTCAGGCAGATGGGTTTTAGGAGTAGTTTAACAATTTTTGCTGATGCATTAAGAGCTTCAGACGTAAATCTTCATAGCTTTAATTCACCTATATCCTCAAAATTGTCTTGTTTTCATTACAACAATACTGAATTAGGGAAGCGCCAACAACACCCCGCCCCAACACACACACTGACACACAGAAAATACCCTAACTTGGGGATAATCACTTTTAGGATTTCTTGACACTTGTACTCTAAATTAACAATTTTTCACAAATAAGCCCATACATGTCATTCTACATCCTGATTGTTTTTTCCTCCAAAAAAGGGACAGATCTGGGGCCTTAAGGATCCCAAAAGTACCTTTCAACTTTCAAAGTTATTAAAAGGCTGCACATCAGCCAGTCAATCAGTTCACTGCTGGCTAATCCACTTTTCATTGCATCTAAAATGTACCTCAGAGATGAAATGTGAAAAACAGATGTGTTAGAACCAGTAAATAACAATATTGACAAGAAATGTATTTGGTTAGTTTGTTTCAACTCCTGCTCCACTTTAAATTCCAAATGTATCTAACTTCTAAAGGCACAGAATACAATTGACCAAAAAAAACAACAAAAAGGGGGCAAAGAAAGGTTTAGGGCTTGTTCTATCACTTAATAGGTTTGTGAGTACCAGCAAATTTTTAACCCCTTAGTGTCTTTATCTGTAAAATGAAGTTAACTATCCTACAATGCCTTACTAAGAGGTTTTTATAAAGATCAAGAAGAAAAAGGTAAAAGTGTTTTGGAAATGATAAAGCCTTAAAAAAAAAACACAAGTGATACTTTACATTTTCAGAACAAGGACTCAAAACGAATTTAAAAACATTCCTTTACACCTAATAATCATGTGGTATCCAATATGCAAACTGGCAAGATACAGAAGAAAAAATAGTTCTGGTCCAACAAACACACATTTTAGAATTTCTAAAAAATATTCTAATAAGTCCACATAAACAAACTTAAGAGCTTTGTATAATGCAGCATTGTTTGTAAGAGGAAATAATGGAAGCAACTTACATATTCATCATTAGGGGATTAAAAAATACGTTACACCTCTGGAAAATGAAAACCTTGTGGGTAACAAAATAAATGTGATACATGTACTACCCTTGTAAGATGATCACAGATTATCAAATAAAAAAGCTAAAACACAGTATAATAAAAAAATTTGCACCTACATAGAAAAATCGTTAGCATATCAACACAAAAGTATGTGATTAAAGGAACACTCTTGCATCTTCTTCAATACATTCTTACTAAATAATTCATGATTCACCAAAAACAGCAAAACGGAAAACAAAATCAAAAGCACAAAAATTATACGTTTACATTATCAAGCATTACTTTTCTGATAATGTATAGGCAACTTAGACTAATTTTTAAATAATATTTGTATATTCTACTATTACATAATTTGAACAACCATCACTTTTTGGTACTTACAAAGCAATTTTATGCAGTAACCCTAGAAGGTGCATGATGAATAAGAGAATCTTAAGGATAAGTACCCACACACTAAAACACAGCATTAGACGATGCTCAGGGAAAAAAAGGTCTTACCTGTGTAGCATGTCTGGGGCCTGGTTCAGCAGTGTGTAATACTGTCTCACAAATTCCCGCCCGACCAGCAGGGGACTAGGCTTCTCCATAACCATTGCTTTGGTCAATTCAACCTGGAAAAAAAAAGTCAAGTATGTTCAACCTGAAAGATCAAGTACAAGGGGAGAAAGGGTCAGGGGAGCAGACTGAATCATTTAGCTGAGACCGACTCATAGACCGACAGGATCACTTCAGCAATTCTTGGTTTTTAAAAGGAATAAACACTATAAGAAACAAACAAAACCCACAGACCAGTGAGGTTTTATATATTCAAATTTACTGTAATCAGATGAATGCTATGGGGGAAAAAAATCACTACTAAGAATTAATTCATCATTATTCCCAATATTCAATTTCCTTAAACTTAATATAAGAACTTCAAAGGTACATATTGCCAACATGCATCCTATCATAACTTTCCCAAGCCAATAAAATCAATTAAGAGTGTTCCACTTGTAATATTACAACATATTACTATGGCAATATTAGGTTCAAGGGTGATAAATATATATTTGACAATACAGACACATACTATCACATTTTTAGTCAAACTAAATCAGAGAAATTTTTACTACCTTTAAAAATGAAAAAAAAAATCTAAAATGAAAAACAATAGGCAGAAAGTAACAAATGATGTTTTTACTCAACAAAATAATCCCTACCACCTCAAAATTATGACTTAAAGTATGCTGGAGTGTTAAGAAAGGCACCTGGCACACAGTAAGTTCTCAATTACTGCCTGTTATTATTTTTTAAAAAACCCTTTCAAAAAAATATTTGGGGCTTCCCTGGTGGCGCAGTGGTTGAGTCTGCCTGCTAATGCAGGGGACACGGGTTCGAGCCCTGGTCTGGGAAGATCCCACATGCCGCGGAGCGGCTACGCCCGTGAGCCACAACTGCTGAGCCCGTGAGCCACAACTGCTGAGCCTGCGCGTCTGGAGCCTGTGCTCCGCAAAGGGAGAGGCCACGATAGAGAGAGGCCCGCGCACCGCGATGAGGAATGGCCCCCGCTTGCCGCAGCTAGAGGAAGCCCTCGCACAGAAATGAAGACCCAACACAGCCAAATAAATAAATAAATAAATAAATAAATAATAATTAAAGGTGCTAATAATTTAAAAAAAAAAAAATTTGGCATGAGATAATCCAAGTTTTCATTTGAGGAGATAAAATCATCCCGAACTTGATAAACATAAAGGCAAACAGAGGTACGTATAATTACAGTATAAAGGAACAATGAGAGAAATTGTATTTCAGTTTTCCTAAAGAATGGGCAAAATGGATCGAGTTTGGTTGGTCAATTCCTGTACAAGCAATCTGTGGAGATGTTTATCCTCATCTAGTGCATGACTGCATTATTCTTGAATACCTAGACCATTTATTACTTGTTTCACCAAGATCTAAGAAACTAGACTAATAACATCAACCTAATTGCACCCTTTGATACTGCCAAGTAGTCTCATTATAATATAAATTTCTAAATAATATTTTATCAAATATTGCTTCCCACATCCAATATTCCCATGAAAAATGATGAAAATCCTCCAGGTTATATATGAAAGGTAAGAAAAATAAAAACTTATAGACCACATCTGGAACTTCTCCTTTCCCTGTGAGATTATCTAGATAATTCAAATTAAAAAAAAAAAACTCAGTTTGATTACCATTATCATCAGTGTTTTATTTCAGGTCATTGCCATAAAGCCAAGAAAGTTAACATATTTATACAGTAAACTGATCTTTACCTCATTTGTGAATTTTTCTTTAACTGTTATACTTCTGAAGCTTGTCAGAGAAATCCGTATCATTCACCGAGTTTCTTTATTAGTTTAACAGTTTAATATAATTGAATATTTTGCATACTAGGTTCTTAATTAGCATTTTAAAATGTTCCAAACAGATGGTACTTTATTCCAGGGTTACCTCAAATAGCCTTGCATACTCCCAAGGCTTATATTCACACTATGGTTCCATTAAGGTGGAAACTCCAGCTCAAGTCTCTCCTTTAAGCTCTTCTATAATAAATATCAACCAATCAGCTCGAGGGAAATGGTAGCAGTATTTAAAAATAATCTTTCTGTCAATTATATCTCAATAATTGAGAAAAAAAGAAATAAATAATATTCCATGTGCGTAAATACACATAGCATTTTAGTGAAAAGAAACTATATTGCTTCAATATTTAAAAAAAAAAAAAAAGGACTGATTCTTAAAATAGCCAAAAGCATCAAGAATTCTACGTAAGTCATGGTCAGATAAAAATAACATTTTGAAAGAAGGCTGCAAGCTTCTTTGAAGTCATAAAGTTTCTTAAGAGTAGAGACCATTTCTTATGCAACTTTCTAGCCCTAAAACTTAAGAGTGTCTGACACACTCAGGAATAAAAAGCTTTCTTTCATTCATCATTCTCAACACAAGTGGAGATTAGAATTTTATAAAAGCAAAACAGACTTCTGATCATCCATTTGTCAGACTGAACTATCAGGTTGTCCAGAATTCAGATTATGACCGCAGATACATTTTTTTTTCAATGATTAAGAAAAGGCCAAAGAGAAAACTAAGCTACGGTGCTAAAAAAACAAAAGCTGCCTGAGATGGAACAGACTGGGAAGGACTGGAGGGGAACTGGCTGGGGTGAGAGGACTGTATGCATTTGGGTGATGGCTACCTGTATACAACTAAAAAAACTTTTCAAACTAAACCCTTAAATTCTATTAATTTTATGGTTTGTAAATTATGCCTCAAAAAATCTAAATAAAAATGCTTCCACATTAAAAAAAATCCTGAAGACATCATAAAATGTTTTAGAATAATTAAGAGTACTGAACCACCCAATAGCACCAGTGACTACAAAATGTTTAGGGAAGTTCTTCAGTAATCTAAGACCATCCACTCAAAGTTTTGTGAATAACCTTGTCTATTTGATCATCATTCTCAGTAAAAAAAAAAAAAAATGCAGAAAATTTTGGCAATTTGAGCCCAAAAGATTTAGTCTATACAAACAGACTCAATCAATTCTCATTAGAAAAATTGTATTTGGTAAATCACCACCCTGAAATCTCCACCTTTATTTCTGGTCCAAACATAAAACAGAAGCTATGAGAAATATGTAAACTAACATCATACCCTCCTGAAAATAAAGTCTTTAATCTCTAGAACTCTCAATTCTGTCAAATCTAAAATAATGAAAGTAAACAAAATCAAATGGCATCATCTCAGAAAAGCTGATGTTTTACCAGTTACTGATCCACTGTGACAATTAGAAACTATGCATACCAATGAAAATACATGCTAAAAATACATGAGATCCTCCCTCATTTATTAAATACTCCTGAAACACTGTGTCCTTTTAGAAGAGGTTTTACAAATTTATAATACTATGGATTCTGGCTGTTCCTTATATAACAGCATATGCCAATGGATACATTATTGGTTGGACTATGAAGCATGTACCAAAATCAGAAATAAGAGACAAACTAGATAGTCTTATTATTTTAATTATCAACAGCAATTCCCCCTTCCCCATGCTGATGTGAAGACTGGAAGACTTCCTAAAAGATACATGCCACTCTCCCAAGACAAAGTAAGTTCGTTGAACATTCCAAGTAATTCCAAATTGGAGATCACTCCCTTGCAACACTGCTTTCAGATCTACAGGATAAACCTTTTGGGGTATATATTACAAATCACTCAAAAGTAATATTCCTAAAAATGATATAAAATAAAATCATTGTGGTCTAGAAAGATCAGTGATGAAAGAAACAGGACCTAGGAAGAATAAAGGGGGAAGAAGCAAATCACTCACTTCCACTAAAGTTTACTTTCCATTAATTTTATATCCAAGTTTGTAATATTGTGAATGTCATAATATGCCAAAATTGTACTCTACAAAGGGGACAAGAAAAATACATTTTAAAAATTATACTTTCCCTTAAAATTTTTTTCAAGAAATACTGAAAAAGTCCTAGTTTAGGGAAAGGGGAAGAACAGAACAGTTCTTGACCTCAAGAAGTAAAGAAAAACTTGGCCACTTAGAAATACTTAAGGAAGCAAAGATAGTAAACAATACCTTCAGTTTACCAGTTCTAACTGCACTGGTAAATCTAAGACCAGTAAGATATAACAAGTGAACAGTGAAACTGAGTGCTCTACTTTAAAACAGTGAATGAGTATTTGAGATGCAACAAAAGGAAACCTTCAAATTTTCTCTGACCAATTCTCACTGGGCAAAATTCTAACACTAGTTGTGCTCCTGAGCTAGTAACAATCTCTGGTGCCCTCAGTTCTTTCATCTTTAAAATTAAAATCATAACTGCAAGAATTAAGTGTCTGGTAGTAAGCAATAAATGTTAGCTGTTACTATTACTTTTACTATTATAACTATTAACTATAGTGAAAGAAAACATTTCTACATCCCACCATTTTCTGTCACCCAGAAGATTATTTAACTATTTTGCTAGCAAAATAAAAAGAGGATTATCTCCTGAGAGAATAAGAATTTTTCTAGAGTATCTTGGACTACGGAAGCCTAAGCACTTAATGTAAAACTACTTTTTAGTGAACTTCTAGGTTGACTTGATGACTGCAGTGGTCTACTCATGAATGCCACACAGAGTCACCTGTATGCCCACAGAATGTAACTGGCCCAATTAAACTGTAAAACCAAATGACGTTCACATCTTAATATCTTAACTTTTAAAACATGCATCACGAAGCTACAATAAATTTAGGTACGCTTATGCTATGTTAGATATAAAAATTTCTGCTCTCTTTAAAAAAACATATATAAAGCATTAAGTTTTACTTTTCTGCTGAACACTGCTAAAAATTTATTTTATTCTTAGGCTAGGAAAATAAGTTTGCTGAAGTATTTCTAAAACAATTTTTATTCATCGCAGTCATAAAGAATATTTCCCCTGAGAAAAACTACAAGAAAATATGAATCAAAATGTTTATTTCACATTAGCAACCTAAAAACTGAGAATACTGACCACTTCCTTTTTTTTGGGGGGGGGGGGGGGAAGGGGGGTGTTTATATTATGAAATAATCCATACAAAAAGTACTATATAAAAAACACAAGGTGTAAATACATACAACATAAGGTTTAAAGGTATTCACCGTTTCATTACCTGTGTTATAGAAAATTATATTTTGTTCCATATAATATATATAAAACATTTTTAAAGGAATACTATGTGCCTGTTAAAAAGAATAAAACTCATAGACCTCTGAATTGCTGGAATGTCCTGGGATGAACATGAATTACTTTCAGAATAAAAGAAAAAGAAAAACGCAACAAAGGGTACCAACATCCAATAATTTATGACCTGTTATCTTACATATTCTAGCTCTTAAAACAAAATGATCTTTAAAAATCCCTGTAAGGGACTTCCCTGGTGGCGCAGTGGTTAAGAATCCACCTGCCAATGCAGGGGACACAGGTTCGATCCTTGGTCCGGGAAGATCCCACATGCCGCAGAGCAACTAAGCCTGTGGGTCACAACTACTGAGCCTGCGCGTCTGGAGCCTGTGCTCTGCAACAAGAGAGGCCGCGACAGCGAGAGGCCCGCGCACCGCAATGAAGAGTGGCCCCCGCTCACCACAACTAGAGAAAGCCCTCGCACAGAAACGAAGATCCAACACACCCATAAAATAAAAATAAATTAATTAATTTAAAAAAAAAAAAAAAAAGAATCCGCCTGCCAATGCAGAGGACACGGATTCGAACCCTGGTCCGGGAAGATCCCACATGCCGTGGAGCAACTAAGCCCATGCGCCACAGCTACTGAGTCTACGCTCTAGAGCCTGCGAGCCACAACTACTGAAGCCTGCGCGCCTAGAGCCCGTGCTCCACAACAAGGGAAGCCACCGCAATGAGAAGCCTGCGCACCTCAACGAAGAGTAGTCCCGCTCTCTGCAACTAGAGAAAGCCCGCGCGCAGCAACGAAGACCCTACGCAGCCAAAAATAAGTAAGTAAATAATTTTTTAAAAAATAAATACATCAGCTTGGAATTTAAAAAAAGAAACAAAAAGTCACTTGCCAAATAAGTACTGTATGATAGCCTTGAAATGTTTAAGTGTTTTTAGTATACACAAAACAATAGCAGAATTGTTCATAGATACATCAGTAAATTTATTTTTAAAACAGTCTGGATGTAAAACTAGACAAATAGATCCATGAAACAGGATAAAGAAATATATTCACATATAAATGGACAATTGATTTCCAAAAGTGCAGACAATTCAGTAGAAAAAGGATACTCTTTTCAACAAATGGTGCTAGAACAACTGCACATCCATATATAGAAATAAAGAGAACCTCAATTCAAGACTCACAGAATATTAAAATTTACTTAATAGTTTTAGGTTTTACCTAAAACTATAAAACTTCTAAAGAAAATCTGAATGACAGTGAGTCATTTTTGGATACAACACTAAAAACGTGATCTATAAGAGCACAGATTGATAATGTGAACTCCATCAAAATTAAAACCTTCCAGGGACTTCCCTGGCGGTCCAGTGGTTAAGACTCCGCGCTTCTACTGCAGGGGGTGCAGGTTTGATCCCCGGTCAGGGAAGTAGGATCTCGTATGCCGCACAGCATAGCCAAAATAAACAAATAAATAAAAACTTTCACTTTGCAAAGACACTATCAAGAGAATGAAAAGGCAAAGCAGGCTTGAGGTAACTATTTGCAAAGCAACTTGTATACAGAATATATTAAAGAACTCTCAAAACTGAAAAACAACTAAAAAATATGAGCGACAAATCTGAGGAGACAATTCAACAAAGAAATTATTTGAATGTCAAATAAGCACACGAAAAATGCTGAACATCAACACCGTTAGTAATTATAGAAATGCAAATTAAAACCACAGTAAAGTACCACTACACACCTGTCAGAATGACAACTTAAAAGGCTGATAATACAGTGTTGGCCAGGGTATCGAGGAAATGGAACCCTCAAACATTGCTGGCGGGAATGTAAAATGGTACAACCACGTTGTAAAAGTTAGGCGGTTTCTTAAGAAGTTTTATTTGTAATAGCTAAAGGCTGGAAACAAACCAATGTCCATCAACAGGTGAATGGATAAACAAATTGTGGTATATTTACAGAATAGAACAAACAGTATTACTCAGCAATTTTTTTTTTAAAAGCACATATTGTATGATTCCATTTACATAAAAATTCTAGAAAGTATAAACTGATCTTCAGTGACAGAAAGCAGATAAGGGATCCCTGGGGGCAGAAGAGGAGGGAGAGTGGATAGGAAAGACGGAATGCAAAGGAGCATGAGAAAACTTTTGGGGATGATAGCTATTTTCACTATCTTGATTGTGGTGGTTTCATAGGTATAAACAATGCCAAAAGCTATCAGATTCTACACTTGAAATATGTGCAGTTTATTGTATGTCAATTATACCTCAATAAAGCTGTTTTTTAACCCATCAATATAATAGCTTGGAAAGACAAAAGGTCATCTCAGGGGAAGAGAGCAGAATGGGAACCTGTACCGGAAAAAAAAGCAAATTTAAAAGAGTAACTCAAAATGTTAACTGTCAATTCTGAGTACAATGACATTTAAGGGATCTTTTTACTCTATTGTAATAACCTATCTAAAACACTACGGAAAAATAAACAGCGAGGGTTTCTGTGTACTAACATGAATATGTTGTAAATTTTGTTGCAAAGTTATGCTATGTATTCAAACATTTGAAATTTGGCTTAGTTATGAGAAATAAAAATGCTTTCCCAGACCAGAGAAGAAACTACAGAAACCAAGCCGCTTCTGCTCAGATTAAGAGCGGCATGAACTATCACTACATCTACTACTGTTCAATCTATTTTCCAAACTCTTGACATTTACCACCTGTCACTCTCCTTCAAAATTCTTACTGACAACTCCTTGGAGACACAGGACAGGCAAAATACAACATGAGCCTGAAGTACCTGATAAAGAAAGAAAATGCTTAAAAAAAAAAAAAAAAAAAAAAATAGGGGAACATCAAAAGAATACAAGAGTCAAAACTGGAACAATTCAAAAAATAAAGTAATAAGTAAAAAACCAAAAATAAGTTATGAAAACACTGGATTACAACCCCAAAGAATATCCATGAGCCTATACTGACATAACTAAAAATTTAAAAATTAATGGGTGAGTAGTGTTAAAAAATGGGAAAATGAAGAATTAAAAAAATGGGGAGGGCTTCCCTGGTGGCGCAGTGGTTGAGAATCTGCCTGCTAATGCAGGGGACACGGGTTCGAGCCCTGGTCTGGGAAGATCCCACATGCCACGGAGCAGCTGGGCCCGTGAGCCACAATTGCTGAGCCTGCGCGTCTGGAGCCTGTGCCCCGCGACGGGAGGGGCCGCGATAGAGAAAGGCCCGCGCACCGCGATGAAGAGCGGTCCCCGCACCGCGATGAAGAGTGGCCCCCGCTTGCCGCAACTGGAGAAAGCCCTCGCACGAACCGAAGACCCAACACAGCCAAAAATAAATAAATAAATAAATAAAATCAAGTAAAAACTTTAAAAAAAAAAAAAAATGGGGAGAAGAGACAAATCTTTCTTACCTAAGAATTTCAAATGATGGAGAAGAAACAAGGGAAATAAAGAATCACCATGAGAACACCACCATAAGAGCTGCAGGCAAGATCCACTAATGAATGCTAACATTAAGCAGGGAAACTAGAGAAACAGAATATCTGCCTAAGTTCAAAGTGTTTCCCCCAAAATGTTTAGTAACTACAGCGGTAGCTTTAATATATGTCTACAAATTCAAAGATTTTCCTCCTTTAGTGACTAGCTTCTAATGAAAAGAATATGGAAAGGAAAAAAATACTAACCTGGTACACACCACTTTAATCAAGTGATCAAGGTTAAATTCAACCAGGAATGGTATTACGTGCCCCGTGATGCAGTAAGAAGGCTAAGTCACCTCTGTGGTATTCTTCCCAAAATCCATAACCTCAGTCTACTCAACACCAAGTATAACCAAACTGAGATCAAGTGTCAAGGTCATTAAAGAGAAAGAAAATACAAGAAACTGTCACAGATCAGAGAAGAGAAACCAAGGAGACATGAGGACTAACTGCAATGTGGTATCCTGGATTGGATCCTAGAACAGAAAAAAAGGACATTAATGGAAAAACTAAGGAAATCCATATAAGGTCAATCCTTTGTTAATAATACTTTATCAATGTCAATTTATTTTTGAAAAATGGACCATGATTAGGTGAGATGTTAACATTAGTGAAGTTGGGTAAGGGGTATACAAGACATGGCTGTATTGCAACTTGTCTGTAAATCCAAAATTACCTCAAAAAACACGTTTCCTCAAGAGAAAAAAATTCAAGAACTGAGAAACTTAATTCACTAACTTTTCTTGATTTTTAACATCCCTTCCCCAATCCAGCATTAAAAGCTAGTCAGCTAGGTTTATAATTAAGCAACAATCTGTCCTTTCTCACCAAGATGAAAAAATACCGTTAACTATATACTAATGCTTCATCTACGAAATTCCTTAAAAACATGAATTTCCTATGCTTTAGATCTCATAAAGCATAGGTGGATGTATGCCAGGAATCCCTAGGCGTAAGCTCAAGATAGTCCATAAACATGGGATATACTTGAGGCGCAGCTGTTAAAACAAACAAACAAACAAAAAACCCTGGAAAGGCAGGTATGTGCCACTGATGCCTTCTAAAACCTTCAAAGATTTTTTGAATAAGGAAATTCTAAAACCTTCAAAGTTTCTGAACAAGGAAATATATCTAGCACATATCCTTACCAGTTACACCACTTGCTTTACAAAACAGTTTAGACAACTATTTAGGTTACAGAGCTCCAGGTCTTATAAGCAAAAACATGAGAATACCTAAGATGTGTGAATGCACTTTAAAAATACATAAACAGCTATACAAATAAGCAATGATGCTGCCACAAAGCCACTTAACAGCCACCAAGGATGACATTCCTACTAAGCTGAAGTGTGTCCCATCTAGGAAGCCAGCTTTTTTTCTCTGAACCATCTCTAACCATCTCTAATATTTACTTTTTATTAAATACCTGAAATACAGCACCCAGGCTAAACAGCCAAGCAATATGACATAACAGATTGGCCAGAAGGCAGAAGTGGAAATCTATCACTTAAAATCTAAAGACCTGATTTTATTTACAAAGGCCACAGCCTACAAGAGAACTTCTAATAACTTTCTGCTTTGTTAAGCCCCCTCTTCCCACTCTTCATGTGCAGATTTTTCCTAACTCGTCACCGTATCATCAGGCTTGCAATTAAGCTTTCCCAACCAAAGCCAGATAGGGTGACCAAGAATACTATAAATAAATAAATAAACAAACAGACAGAAAGCTGACTTTTGAGATTTAAAAACAAACTTAGTTGTTCACCACAGCGTGATCACCAACTACAAGTGTGATTACAGTTGCTGAATCTTAAATTTAACTCCATGGCTGGAAGGATAGTACTGTACTAAAGGTCCCACTAGATGTTAAAAACTGATTACTGGTGGGGGGGGGGGGGGGTTCTTAGCTACCTACTTTAACAATTATCTCCCTCTTTAAAGTCAGTAAATTTTGTCCAAGGAAGTCTTAAAGCACAATTAAATGAATATACAATGCATATTTGAATTTTGAAGTATTTTAAGAAACAAATCTAACTGCAAAATGTTGAAAGATCAAGTGGGTAATGTTAGTAAACTGGCAAAAAGAAAAACTGGTTTAGGTCACACATTCAGGCTTTATAACAAATTTCATTTTTTTAACACTGCCCCATCCGTCCTAAGAACCATATACAATTCACAAACCTATAAAAATTTAAAACAAACTTCTGCTCTTTACTTTCTAGGCAAAGTACTGAAACAAGTTTAAAAAAATGTAAATTACCAAAAACTGCTGTGAAGTAGGTCACCAAGAAACATTACCAAATCTCCTGGTGTTCCCTTAGCAGACTGTCAGCTGAGAACAGCAAACTAAAGTGAGTTAAATAAAAGAACAAAGAACTACCTACTTTTCTACCAGTTAGAAGAGATACAAAAGCTTAAATTCAAAGGATTTAACAGCAAAAGTAACCTCTAGCTTGGATTGAAGCCAGGCAGACAAGTCTTGTATTATCACAATTTGCTTCAATTCATTTGTTCTTGATCAATGAATACACAAGCGATCAACTGGGCTACGGATCTGTGAAATACCAGCTTTCATATTCCTACCCAACCGATAACCATTTGCCTGAAGCCAAGAACAGTATTTTTTAAAATATCTAAAGGGGAAACTAACAAAAATTTCCCTCAATTAATACACAAAGAACTTTCATTCTGATATATTTCACCTCAAGGAATAATCAGTGGACTCATTAACAGTTTAAATGTAGGTCATTAGTGTTTTAACATTTGATAACTTAAAATGCTAATTCAATAGCTAACTGGTGTATAAATGCAGGTAACTGGAATTGCTACAAGAAGGCAAGTTCCAAAGAAAACAATGTTATACTCTAAAGCTATCTGTCATTCATGGCAACACCAACAAAGGTGCTGGAACCTGTCCAGAAGCTATTTTGATCCTGTATCTACTGCTACTTTCTGTTAAGAAATATGGAAATTACTGGGTAAATGGAAACACAAATGTTTGTTTCCTCATAGCTTTTTAATTTACTTACAAAGATGTAAATTATGTGTTCCCTCTGGCAGCAAATTCTTATACAAAGACCAATTCTAAAAAGTGTCTGCACAAACAAAATAGATAAACTTCTTAAAAAAAAAAGAGAGAGAGAAAGAAAAATGGTCGACAGCCATTCCAATCAAAATTAATTCAGAAGAGCTAGCTCCAAAACTTTTAATGTGGCTTTATCTCAAGTAGAGACATTTGTGATGCAAAGTAATGATTCGGACCTGCAACACAGGAACATTTATTATTTCATTAAGTCAAGGAATAAACTGGCTTTAAAAAAATCTCAGATATAACTCTACTAGAAAAATTTACACTCAAGTCTTTGAAGGTGTCTTCTACGTTTGCATATAACAGGAGCATACACACACCGCTAAATAAATGTACGTAGACAAGTTTTCATCCACGTAAGTTCCCAACTGCCATAAGGGTAAGATTTCCAACACCTCTCAATCACCCCTAATTCACCTAGCTGAGGCTCCACAGAGGTCAAATTTGTCCTGTAGCTGGGCTGCAAGCTTTCCACTCCCATTTCAAATTTTCACTTATACGTCACGGCCAGATCTGAAACTCATCGCTCTGCAACCTCATTTTCTTCAACTACATAAAATGAGGAAGTCCAACTGTCTTCTCGAGGGTCTTTCTCAAAAGCCTGCTCCAATTAAAAAATGAAGAAAGAAGATTCAAGATCTACTATCAGAGCCTAACTTCCTGCTGGCGGGAACTTCCCATCATCAGGCTGTAAGTTTCAAATCTGACGAGGAACACTGTCCAGGATCATTGGGCTTATTCATTTTATTCTATGCTTTTCCCAGAAGCTTTTAGGGCAGCACATCCATCAGCTACCTGTAGGAATATCTGTAGAAAAGAAGCCCAAAAAACCCTTTCTTTTCCTTTGTCATAATCCCACGTCCAACCCTCGTCTCCCTGGAAGCCCTCAACTGGCCCAAGCACAAATGCCCCTGCAGTCGGCCTTCCGAGGCTGATGCTGACCCCAGGGACTAGCGTTCTGGGGGCAAAGATGCCCTAGAGCCGCACAGGGCGCTGGGACAAAGAATAAAACAGGTTCGGTGACTGGGAGTCAGACCGCCTAGGTTCAAACAAATACCCGCCCCTTACGGTCTGTGTGCCTTTGACCGTGTCACTCCACCTCTGGGCCTTCGAGTCCGCTGTAAAAAGAGGAAAAGCATCGTACATACTTCATCGGGGCATTTCGGGAGTAAAGAAGAGACACACAAGTTGCTCCGCACACTGCCTGGCACACAGCGAGGGCTTGGAAAAATGTTAGCTATTATCATCACTCAATACCCATGAACTCGCTGCTCCCCCCTTACTCCTTGTAAAACCTAGGAGCAGCACTTCTGCTTCTCGAGACGAGAAATTCTCATCGCACTTTCGTGTCCCCCACCCAAAGAAAAGCCTCCTCTGGTCTGGGTTAAGCTGGAGACCCCGCCAGGGGAGGAAGGACTCGGCTGGCGCGCGGAGAGGGGCGGGGGTGCAGGCGGGAAAAGCTACCGAGCCGGCCGCGCGGGGCCCCAGGCCCCCGAGATCACCCTGGGGCCCCGGGCGGCGGCTGCGGCTCGCTCTCGCTCGCCGTGGCCTTTGGGCGCGGCACGCGCAAGCGGCGGACGCGGACACGGCCACGCGCGCCGGGCCGGTGGGGGCGGGGGGCGAAGAGCCTCCGCGCGCCCGTGCGTCCGCCGCGCGCCTGCGGCCGTTGCGGCGGGGGGGGGTGGGAGGCGCGCCTCGCGCGGTCGCCGTTAGGACTTCTCCTTCTCACCACAGCCCCAGCTCGTCCTCGTCCTCCCGGGGCCGCCCAGCCCCGCCCACACCTCGGCGTACCTGCACGGCTGAGCGGGAGAGGAACAAGCTCTGCTCCACAGCACAGCAAAATGCAAAAAACCCCTCACGCAACTGCGTCCGCACACACGCGTGTTCCGTCGCCGGGCTATATAAGGGCGATTCAGCCTAACTTGTTGCGGCCAGGTCGGGCACTCTGGTGGCCAATCCCGACTGCGCACCCTGGGCTCTTCGAACAGCAATTGGGTACTGACTCAGGATGAAGGCGTGGCTCTTGATTGGCTTTGACTCATGCCTATGAGACTGTGAGGAGCTCGTTTCCCTAGTAACGGATTGGCACTAAGAGAGACCTATAACTGAAAGGTACGGTGGGAAGGCGGGTGGGAAGTTCTGTGACCGATATCCACAGTAGCCAATAAATATGTGAGGGTGCTCCCATTCGTTACAAAGTCTTCCCCAGGGCGGAGATCCGCTTTCCATGCAGGAGCGGTTGCTCCACAAGGTGGGGCCCGTGTACTTTGGGGAAGTAAACCCCAAGCAACTAGGAGGTGGGCGCCAGGGTGGCCAAGGAAGCCCACCAATCACAGCGCGGGAAGGAGCTGATTGACGCAGGGGTTGGACCGCACCGAGGAGACCTAGCCCCGGGTACGCCGTGCCCTCTGGGGCGGTTCTGAGGCTCTCTGGGCTCCGGTTTCTGTCCTTTTTTCTTTCTTCACTTCTTGGGTGCGGTCCCTGAGGCCCCCTCTCCCGCCTTTTTCTCATAGTTTGGTACCAGGGGAGCCAGGTGGTAAAGTTTCCCGTTGTTTGGTTGTTTTGTTTTGTTTTTCTTTCTTATACCAACTTTTTTATTTCCATGAGGCCGCCTAAGGGCACTTGCTGGCTCCCACCATTAGTCAGCACTCTTGTGGAACAACTGTTCAAGGAAAGCCAGAGGAGAAAGTAACTCCCGTTGTGTACCTAAGATCCTGTAAAAAGGTCGCAGGTGAAAACCGTTGAGTTTGAGGACACCAATTTCTACCCTGCTGTTCTCGGCAAGTGCTGCGGCTTGTCGGCTGGTGGGTGTTCACCGAGGAACGGGAGTATGTAAATTCTCCTATGGGCTTGGGCCTTCCTGCAATATCCTGGGCGTCACCACCATTGTCATTCAGATTTACAGTTGCTTTGGATGTGAGGGCTTATTTCTTCAGGTCGTTGCGTCTTTAAAAGGTAGCTTGTCAGACTCTTATGTGGGGACTGACTTGTTGGCTCAGTGGTTAAGACACGGGTTCGAGCCCTGGTCCGGGAAGATCCCACATGCTGCGGAGCAACTAAGCCCGCGTGTCACAGCTACTGAGCCCACGTGCCTAGAGCCTGTGCTTCCTAACAAGAGAAGCCACCGCAATGAGAAGCCCGCGCACCGCAACAAAAACCCAACGCAGCCAAAAATAAAAATAAATAAATTTATATTAAAAAAAAAAACAAAACTCCTATATGGACACCCCGAAGCTTTCCCGAAACACTTCAGGGGCTAAGTGGCACTCCAGCCGGGTCCTGTCCACGACTCTGTTTTGTTGGGCCTTCTGTTGATCACATGAGCATTTTATATGGAAATACAGAGACCGCCTCTGTCGGTTCTCCTTCCAGGCATGTGACCCTGCGGAAGGGGCTCTCGTTGTTTTGCAAATTTGGAAATGAAGCACGTGAGTCCTCTCTGTTGGGGACGAAGGGACGCAGGCAGCAGCCTGGTGGGGTCGGAGGTGCGGCTCCAGGAGCGAAGTGGGAGCGTCCCTCTGGCCCCCCAGGCCCCTCTCCCGCACTGGCCTCGCTCAGTAAGCATTTATTGAGCTCCAGGGACTGGGGTCAGAGATGACCGAGATGCTGTCCCCGCCCGCTGTCACCCATTCAACAAACCGTGCCTCTGCGGCGTGCCGGGAGCTCCCAAAACTGGGGAACGAGCGTGTGGGGCTCTGGGGGCACCGGAGGGAACTCGGCTCAGAGGAGAGAAGCTGCTAGAGGTTTTCTGGAGTAAGGAACCTCCAGGATCACGTTAGCCTTGCTAAGGAATTTGGACTTTATTCTGAGGGCGTTGGAGAGCCCCTGAAAGGTTTCTTAAAGGGTGAACTAAGAAATTTGCATTTTACAACACGAGTTTACAAATTGAAACGCTAAGGAGAGCGGATTGGCAACACTTCAAATTCACAGATTGGTAATTTAACCCAGGTGGCCTGTGATGGGGGTCAAGGCTATTCTTAATCACATTTGGAGGGAATTTTAAGTGATAACAGCTCTTTTTGTAGGGCTGTTTGGCAGTCTGTTAAAATTGTGTATATCTCCCTTCTTGCTTGATAGCCATGTGTTGTTTTTTTTTTACCAAGAGACATGTACTACGCGTTCATTACAGCACTGTCAGCTTTGTTATGATATTTAAAAACAAAACCTAATTGCTCATCAATTTGCAAACTGATTAACCGGTAATATGCCCATAGTATAGATTACTATGCAGCAGTTTAAAAGAGAATGAGGTCGAACTATACTGATATGAGCCTGTCTCCAGTTGTTAATTGGATTGTTAACTGACAAAAATCAAGTTCAACAAAACATACAGTGAATTCCCATTTATGTTAAAAACGAAAAACCAAAACGCCTGATTTCTGTATGTTAAAATAGGTATGTAAGTGCACCTGGTAAGAATTCTAAATTTAAAACAAGCCATTCCCCCTAGGGATTCCCCTAGGGTGGGAGCAACAAGGATAATATATTATTGCAAAGTTTTACAGTGAGACTGTGTTCATGTACTGTGTTGTCTCTGTGTTGCTATAGTTATCCATGCACAATCCTGTATGGTTTTGCTGTCTAATAGTGGGTAGGAAGAAAGGAAGAGGAAATGGATTACCAGAGTGAGAAGGTGGACAAGACCCTTCCGGTGGCTGTGACTGTCTTCCACAGGAGAGAACAAGTTGGCATCTTCCTGTGGTCATTTACCTCAGGATCCAGATGCTGGATACTTAGTAAATGTTCAGTGAGTAATTTACCACCATGGATGTGTCTGAAGCGCTTTTTCTCAAGATGGAGGAGATTTTGCCCCCAGGAGACATATGATCTTTTCACAACTAGGTAGAGGGGCTACTGGCATCTAATGGATGGAGGCCTGGGAAGCCCAGGAGAGCCCCCATGATGAAGGGGGCCAAATTAATAGTGCCAGCGGTGAGAACCCTGATGTAGTCACCTAAGGGAGAGTACACGGCCTCCTACTAGTCTTTCTACTGGCAAACAAATTCTGCAAACCCCTCCAGAACACAACTTCACCCTTTTGTTTCTGCCAATTCTCCCCAAAGCTCTGAGAATGGGGGTGGAAATGAAATGGAGCGAGACTCTGTGGGGCCCTTCCTGGTACAAATCCTTTCCATGTCCCGTTTCTTATTTGCTGGAAAAAGACTTCCGGCCTCCTTGACCTTCCTTGAGTTCCAAAGGGGAGGTTCAAACAATTGCTAGTCAGGGAAGGGAGGGAATGCAGAGACAAAGGAGGAGAAGTCAAGAAACAATAGTGCAGCCTTGGGGCAGGGTCTTAGTTCTTCCTGAAGGAAGATACATAACAATATCTTTGAGTTCTTCTGCAGGAACTAAGGCCCCTGCCCAGGTGGAGGATGATAACTTCAGGCTGAGCACAAGATTCCTGGAACCGGGACTTCCCTGGTGGTCCAGTGGTAAAGAATCCACCTTCCAGTGCAGGGGACACGGTTCGATCCCTGGTCGGGGAATTGAGATCCCACATGCTGCGGGGCAACTAAGCCCGAGAGCCACAACTATTGAGCTTGTACGCCTCCGTGAGAGAGCCCACATGCCGCAAACTACAGAGCCCATGCGCCCTGGAGCCCGCGCACCACAACTAGAGAGAGAAGAAACCCGCATGCCACAACTAGAGAAACCTGCACGCCACAACGAAGACCCCAGGCACGCCCAGGCACGCCCAGGCACCGTAAGGATGCATGCCTCAACTAAGTGAGAACAAACGCTCCCGATACCTCACCACCAAGCCAATCAGAAGAAAGTCACACACTCTACAGCCCTCAACCCAAATTTTGCCTGTAAAAATTTCTCCCTGAAAACCGTCAGGAGTTCGGTGGTTTTTGAGGCTGAGTCACCCATTCTCCTTGCATGGCCCTGCAATAAACTTTTCTCTGCTCCAAACTCCGACGTTTCAGTTTGTTTAGCCTCACTGTGCATCTGGCACACAAACTTGTGTTTAGTAACAGAAAAAAGCATGGGCAAGACCCCAGAAAATACACTTTTGTGGAGAGAATGGATGGGTGGTGTATTAGGTAAGGAATGCTCCTAAGAATATCACCTGAATCAGTATTTCCCAAACAAAGCTAATCACTCAGGAAGGGTGATTAAAAATATGTGCCTGTATGTACCTTTCACTGTTAAACTTCTACCTATGAACAAAGACCCAGTGTAATATTATTCATTGAAGCACTGCTTGCAGTAGAGACAAGAAACAACCCAAATGTCGAGCTATATGGGACTGGGTAGTTACAATACAACAATACAGTGCACTCTTGAAACCGTGCAACTCAGATTGGGACTTGAACCCATGGTCTTTTAACTGAGATCACACACCTGTTCTCAGGACTTAATGAAACTCAGGTTCTCCATGTCTCGTCACAGAAGGAGTTCAGTGAGAGACAAAGTGATAGGTAAGAAGTGGATTTATTTAGAGAGAAACACTCCACAGAGTGTGGGCCATCTCAGAAGGTGAGAAAGGCACCAGGGTATGCGGTTGTCAGTTTTTATAGGGGTGGGTAATTTCATAGGCTAATGAGTGGGAGGATTATTCCAGCTATTTTGAGGAAGGGGTGGGGATTTCCAGAAGTTGGGCCACCACCCACTTTTCGACCTTTAGGGTCAGCCTTGGAACTGTCATGGCACCTGTGGGTGTGTCATTTAGCTTGCTGATGTATTACAATGAGAGTATACTGAGGCTCAAGGTCTAGTGGAAAGTCGGCTTGTCCGCCATCTTGGACCTATTTGGTTCTAATCAGTTTATGCCATGTCCTTGGGCTATGTCATTCTTCTAAAGGTTGTGCCCTGCCCCCTTCCCTCCTGTTTCACTCTTACAGTGGACTGTCATGCAAACATAGAGAAAATGAGGCAGATCTATGTGTATGGTTATAAAGATCTCCAAGAGATATCAATAAATGAAGATAGGAAGAAAAGAAAACAGGGGAGGGGGCCATTATTAATGGGGCAATTATTTCTATTGATACTCTGTATTGCTACAGTTATCCATGCACAATCCTGTATGGTTTTGCTGTACATGCACAGGTAATACCTGGAAGGAGTCATAAGAAATTGTCAATGATTGCTAACAGGGAGATGAATTGGACCTGGGTTGGAGAAAGGCTTAGTTTTCATTCATTGAAAGTACCCTTTGGTACTTTATAATTTTTTTAAACATGTGCATGTCTTTTTCAAAAATTCAATGTTAAGTATAGATTTTAATAGTGATATGAGGAACTACACATATGAAAACTTTGATCTTTAAAACAAACAGATGGGGCTTCCCTGGTGGCGCAGTGGTTGAGAATCTGCCTGCCAATGCAGGGGACACGGGTTCGAGCCCTGGTCTGGGAAGATCCCACATGCCACGGAGCGACTAGGCCCGTAAGCCACAACTACTGAGCCTGCGCGTCTGGAGCCTGTGCTCCCAACAAGAGAGGCCGCGATAGTGAGAGGCCCGCGCACCGCGATGAAGAGTGGCCCCCGCTTGCCGCAACTGGAGAAAGCCCTCGCACAGAAACGAAGACCCAACACAGCTAAAAATAAATAAATAAATAAATAAATTTAAAACAAACAGATGGAATACTACATTACCCCTTTAGGTATATGAGGGCTTTTGGATATGAGGCATTAAAGTTTTAATCTGCCTCCCTCCCAGACTGCTAACCTCTTTTCCTTTTTCTCCTTACCTTACAAAAATCATACAAAGATCCAAAGAGACCCTTTACTGGCTTAGAAATGCATGCCTAATTGGATCCCTCTCTCCTTTGGCATTGACTGTCTGCAAACACATCACCTCCTCAAACTCTGACCAGTGCCTCAGCCAGGCACCCTGCTAATGTTCTCTACAAAGATCATTTCATTTAATAGTCACAACAACCCTATTTCCCATTTCTCAGAAACAGGCTCAGAGGGAGTAAGCAACTTGCCCAAGGTCACACAGCGAGAGCTAGAAAGTAGGACTCTCTGACTTGAAGTCCATGTTCTTTTACCCACTTGTCAGTACTGCCCAGGGCAGGATAAGACAGCCCCAAGTAGAGAAAAGGGGCAGGACCTCCTCAGAAACCCCTGGGAGGCTGGGATTTTCTTTCATTCTCTCAGGCACGGCACCAGGTATTGCTGCAGAGACAGCTTTCCAGGTGGTTTGAGAATTGAATCCATGGCAAATCCTGGTAATCTGCAGCCAAAGCTCTTTGCAAAAGAGCACACTCCAGTACCATCTACAGACCTAGGTGTCCTCACTTCCTGTGGCTTAGAAGAGGGACAAAAACTTGAAGTCTAAATAACGTAGCATGTCTCAAGCACCTGCTATATGATAGGCATGGTGCTCTAGGCACCATGTTTGAGTCCCTCCTCACAAAAACTCTTCAATAACTTCATAAAATATTAACTCCACTTTACAGCAGTAGAAACTATGGCTCAGAAAGGTTAAATGACTCGCCCAAGGTCACATAGCTTGGAAGTGGCTGAGCTGGTATTCAAATTCAGGATAATAGCACTCTAAATCCAAAGCCCAATAAGGAAAATGGGAACAATAATAAAATACATACAATAGCTCATCTAATCCGCAAACTGCTCACTTTAACACAGGGGGAAACCAAGGCAAAAAGAAGTTGAATAACTGTTCACTCGTCAAATTGAGAAAATGATAATTTGCTAAAATCAAATGTTGACAAGAGTGTGGAAAAGTAGTTATTCTCATATACTACTAGTAGAAAATATAAATTAGCATAACCATTCCAAGCGCTATTTGAATGTACCCATTAAAATGAAAATCCATACACTCTATGACCCAGAGATTATACTTTTTTATATCCCTTCTGAAGAAACACTCCCACATGTATACAGTGAGCAAAGATGTTCATTATAGCGTTGTTTGTAATATTGAAAAATAATCCAAACATCTCTCAATAAGGGAATATCTAAATTTACAATAATAAATCCATACTAGAGAATTTTATGCAGTAATTTTAAAGATTGAGCTGGTTTATAATATGTGTATATATGTGTGTTTATACACATAGAGATTGATATTTTAAGTATATATTGCAATATTATATAGCATAAATCTCCAGAGCATATTCATTAAAAAGAGCATCTTACGAATTATGTACAGTATGTCATATATGCTTAAAAAATCCCAACTATTATTTGCATGTGTTTGTCAGTGTTGGTAAATGCATAGGAAATATCTGGAAAGATGTAGAGCAATCTGATAATAGTTACTACCTCTATGGAAGACAGTGACCTAAGAGTTTGAAGGAGACTTTTACTTTATCTGTATTATTTTTAAATTCTTTTACATTAAGAAACTTTTCATATATTGTATAATTTAAAAAATAACTTGTCATAACCCTAAGAGTAGCTTCTGAGTGCTTTTGTGTACCAGGCAGTGAACTGAGTATTTTGTGAGCGTTGTCTTATTTTTCACAACTGCACTATGAAGAAGATAGGTCTAATTATTATCTTTATCTTACAGGGAAATAAACTGAGGTTTGAAGAGGTTAATTGTCCAAAACAGCCAGGAATTGAACACAGGTTTGTCTGGATTATCTCACGGAACACAGCTTTAAATCCTGGAAGTCTAGAGTAGTTTGGCAGAAAATAAAGGAACAAAAGGACAGTGTGACAAATGTCCTCTGACCTTTGGCTGTAGTGCTGGGAGTCCACTAAGGCATGCTGGGGACTGTGGTGACCCAAAGAGTTCGTGCCTTGTCTAAACAGTCCCTAGCAGTCATTAGTGTTGTTTTCTGACAATGCTGTTTCTCCTCCTTCCAGGTGCCTGGCAAGATTATACTTTCCTGTCGCCTTTAAAGACAGGCATAAATGGGAATTCCCTGGCGGTCCAGTGGTTAGGACTCCACACTTTCATTGCCGGGTGTGTGGGTTCAATCCCTGGTCAGGGAACCAAGATCCCACAAGCTGAGCAGCGTGGCCAAAAAAATAATAATAATTAAAAAAAAAAAATAGGCATGACCATGTGCTCTGCTTTGACCAAAACAATGTGAGCAGAAGTGACACAGATCTCTTCCAGGCAGTCTTTGGAGCTGGTGATTATTTTGCCAAGGTCTTCCCTCCCCACCCCACCCCAATATTCAACGTTGTCCCATATGGATAGTCTCTCTCGACGTGGATCCCTGGGCAAAAACAATTTGCGCAGAGCCATTCCTCCAAGGTGCCCAGCCTGCAGTGGGCATATGGCATGAGCAAGAAATAAATCTGTTGTTTCAAGCCATTGAGGTTTGGGGATTGTTTGTTACCACAGCATTACCTGACCTATCCTGCCAATTATAGATAGGTTTCCAGATCTTCCAGTTTTTCAGGAGATACTCAAAATCTGGGTCATCACGTGACATCACTCAGCATTCTTTTTTTTCTTAACATTTTATCAATGGTATAAAAATGTTTTGCTCTCACTTTAAAAAATGCAATGAAATATTCTTTCTAAGAGTACTATAACTAAATTCATTCTTTTTTTTAAACATTATTTGGAATTTTAATTTTTTAAATGCTTTTCTTAGTTGTTGTAATAAAGAAGCAACTAATTTCACATGCCATTCTACAAGTAGATTTGTTTTTAATTGTGGTAAAATATACAGAACATAAAATTTACCAATCTAACCATTTCTAAGTGTACAATTCAATGGCATGTAGTACACTCACAATGTTGTGCAACCACACTCAATGTTCTTAAATGTTAACTACTCTAAAAATATTTTGAATACTTTAGGAACTGAATAAAATATGTCTACAGGCCAGATTGAGCCAGTTTGCAACTCTGCCAGATGCTATGCTCCCTCTCCCAAGCCTGCAGCCCAAGCTCCCTTGGCTTTGTAGCCCGTCTCTTCTCATGCCTGGGCTTCTCTGCAGGCCCTTTCAGATCAGAACCTTTGATCTTAGGTTAAGGGTTCCTTAGTGGATAAAGCAGTGAAACAGCTAGTGCATACCTGTATTATAACACAGAAAATAAACACTTGTTCTCCTGGAGGGAATAGGCAGCAGCTATAAAGGCCTCTCTTTCCAAAGCTTAACTGGAAAGCATCCACCAGCATCCACCAAAGGGTCACTCCAGTAGGTGGAGTCTAGAGGTAGGGTATCCCTGGAAGAAGGCTCCAATCACTGTCTGAGAACCCACCACTACACATGACCATAGTCTTTCCCAGGCCCACTGGCTTAGTGATGAAATGACTTACCCAAGTTGACAAGGCTAGTAATGAGACTGCTGCTGGGCAGTCTGGAACTCAGAATTCCTGAACTCTGCTTTTTAAAAATATTTTTCCCTGTGTTTCTTTTAATACACATTCACTCTTGAAAATATGACAAAGTTTTTAAAAGGAAATAAAAATGATCTATAATATTGGAAAGGGTAAGAATAATACACAGAGATCTGGAGATGGGAAAAATGTAGTTAATAAAACTTTGAGAGGCAATCTGGCTATATCAAAATTAAAAATGAATAGCAATTTCACATCTAGGAATTCTATACAAAATTTTAAGCAAAGATGTGTGTACATGGATAGTCATTACATCACTGTTATTAGCAATAAAAGATTGGAAGCAACCTATATGTCCAATGGTAAGGGACTGCATCTGGAATGTGTCAGCGGGAAGTCTTAGTACTAGTAGCTAAAAATAAAGGTGGGCTTACATTTTTGACATAACAAGTCTGGAGGCCCAAGCTGCAGCTGGCATCAGTTCAGTGACCACACAGTCAGAACTAGATTCTCTTGACATTTCCCTCATGGTTGCAAGATGGTGCACTTGTGCTCTAGATATCTTATCAGCATTCTAGGAAGGAAAGGGAAAGGAGTGGTATCTGTTCCCTTTGTGAGGAAAGCAAGAGCTTTCCCAGAAGCCTCCCAGCAGTCTGCTTTTGACTCACTGGCCTAAGTCATATCATGTGGGCGCACTTGGCTGCAAGAGAGGATGGGAAAGCAAGTGTTTAGGGATTCCAGCCTCTACAGTAGCTAGAGTAAAACGACTGGGAATGAGTGCTGGATTAACCAACCAAAGGTTTCTGCCATAGGGACTGGCTAAATAAATTATGGTACAAATGAATAGTAGAACACCATGTAGTGCTAAAAGGAATGAAGGGAATTGACGTGTACTAGTAAAGAACAATCTCTAAGATATTTTGTAAAGTGAGAAAAGCAAGGGGCAAAACTGTATATAGTATGCCTTTTGTTTCAAAGAGGGGATTAGGGTAGGACGGAGACTGACTTTTCCCTCTGTATCTTTTTGTATTATTTGAAATTTTAAAAATAATATGTACATTGGGATTTTGCCTGTAATCCTGCACCCATCCTAGATAACTTCTAGTAACATTTGCTGTAGTTCATTTCAGGCTTATTTTCATGTAAATAAATGGAATTTATGTATACATTCATATATAGGAACTATAATCCTGTACATTTTCCTCTCCTCTTTGACAGGTCTTCATTTGCTATCTCTAGTGAGTTTTCATAATGCTGCTTATCATTAAATTGCACTTTCTCTGCTTAACCCACTCCTCCCCAATTCTCTGAGCTATTCACTCTTCCTCTGCCTTTCCTTTACTCCCTTCTCTGCCTCCTACAGTGATCTAGCTTTCCCCAGTCTCAGTAAACAGTTGTCGGACTTCCCTGGTGGCACAGTGGTTAAGAATCTGCCTGCCAATGCAGGGGACATGGGTTCGAGCCCTGGTCCAGGAAGATCCCACATGCCGCGGAGCAACTAAGCCCGTGAGCCACAGTTACTGAGCCTGCGCTCTAGAGCCTGTGAGCCACAACTACTGAGCCTGTGGGCCACAACTACTGAAGCCTGTGCACCTAGAGCCCGTGCTCTGCAACAAGAGAAGCCACCACAATGAGAAGCCTGCGCACCGCAATGAAGAGTAGCCCTCGCTCTCCGCAACTAGAGAAAGCCCGCACGCAGCAACGAAGAACCAATGCAACCAAATATAAATAAATTAATTTTTTTAAAAAAACAACAAAAAACAACAGTTGTCCCCAGTGCTACCTTCACTGGTCTCCCTCCTTCCCTTCCTCCCTCCCTCCCTCCTTTAGGAAACACCTGGCAGGTAGGGAGGGGGTGGAGGGTTAATAGGTGAGCATTTTGCCAGTAGGGGAAGACCCAGTGCCAGGGAGGCCAGCAGAGATTTTAGCAATTAGAAGAATTCCAATATTTTTTGATGCCTACCCTATGCCAAGCAATGTGCTAGACAATATGCATACATTACCATATATATTCCTCCAAACAATACTTCAGTGTAGGTTTCTTTGAGGGAACCATATGCCCTGGAACAGTCATGGTATATGCCTGTTGTCCTGACAACATTATTAACGGTATCCCCTTTCACCAGCTAGAGGTTTGGATAAAAAAGTGTATAGTTATCTTAACTACTCCCTTTTATTTAAACACTTTATTTTTATTTTTTTGGCCGTGCCGCATGGCACGCGGGATCTTAGTTCTCTGACCAGGGATGGAACCCGTGTTCCCCACACTGGAAGCGCGGAGTCCTAACCACTGGACCACCAGGAAAGTCCCAAACTGCTCCCTTTTATAAGTGAGGATACTGAGCCTTAGAGAGGTAAAGCAATCTGTCCAAGGATAGACAGCTGGTAAATGATAGGGCTAAGATTCCAACTCTGGTATACATGGCTTTGCTATGGACTGAAATGTGTTCCCCCAAAGTTCATAGTTGATGCCCTAAGCCCCCCCCAACACACACACAATGTGAGTGTATTTGGAGACAGGGCCTGTGAGGAGGTGATAAAGGTTAAAAGAGGGGGGCCCTAATTCAGTAGAGCTGGTGCACTTGTAAGAGGAGAAGGAGACACCAGAGCTAGCTAGTTGGACCCTGTGAGGACATAGCAAGAAGGCAGCTGTCTGCAAGCCAAGAAGGGAGCTCTCACCAGAAACCAAATGGGCTGACGTCTGGATCTTGGACTTCCCAGCTTCTAGAACTGTCAGAAATGTGAGAAATAATTTTTTGTTGCTTAAGCCGTCCAGTCTGTGATAGAGTATTTTCTTACAGCAGCCTGAGCAGATTAGGACGGGCTCTAATATCCATGCCCCTTTTACTCACCATGCTGGTGGGCCTAGTCATCTAGGGTCAGTGTGAGTCAGCGACTGGTCCTGGTTTAGACTTACCCCTTCTGTTTTCCTTGAACGTAAAAATGAAGTTTTTTTTTTTTTTTTTTTTTGGCCGTGTGGCATGTGGGATCTTAATTCCCGGACCAGGGATCAAATCCGTGCCCCCTGCAGTGGAAGGGCAGAGTCTTTTTTTTTTTTTTTAATTTAAAAAAATTTTATTTATTTATTTTTGGCTGCGTTGGGTCTTTGTTGCTGTGCGTGGGCTTTCTCTAGTTATGGCGAGCTGGGGCTACGCTTCGTTGCGGTGCGCGGTTTTCTCATTGTCGTGTCTTCTCTTGTTGCAGAGCAAGGGCTCTAGGCATATGGGCTTCAGCAGTTGTGGCACTCAGGCTCAGTAGTCGTGGCTTGCGGGCTCTAGAGTGCAGGCTCAGTAGTTGTGGTGCACGGGCTTAGCTGCTCCGCGGCATGTGGGATCTTCCCAGACCAGGGATCGAACCCGTGTCCCCTGCATTGGCAGGCGGATTCTTAACCACGGAAGGGCAGAGTCTTCATCACTGGACCACCAGGGATGTCCTGTTTTCCTTGAACTTAGACTAAGGGTGGAACCATTATCCTCTTTCCTAAACTGAAGTAGGCAAGTTGTCACTCCCTGAATCAGTCTGGGTTCAATCAGGAGAGGGAAACCACACCATAATTAGAAATAGAAGAGTTTAAAGATTATAATGGAGCTAGAGTAATGAAGGATTGGCTAGTAAGAAGTAAACAGAACTCTAAAGAATATAGGAGTAGCAGATTCGGGGAGAAGCCACTGCCCATAGGGCTAAAATAGTAAAGTGGAGTGCCCAAAGAAGAATCCTGCACCCCACACACCCAGGCTAAAATCCAACCCTTGTGAATGGCAGAGGAGTGGCTATGGTACCATGCTGGTGGAACTTGCTAGAAATGCACCCTCTGAGCTGGAAAACTGCCCTCTAGGATGCTGGAGAAAGCTGTTCACAGAGAATCATCTCACTGTAGTTACTCTATGAAAGTGCATAAGCAGGGCAGGTAATGGGGGAAGCTGCTGGCTGCTAGGTGCTGCTGGTCCCTGTACACAGCAGGAGCCTGGTGCTGGGGAAGCCATCCTCAGAAGCTAGGCAGAGGCCAATCACACATACTGCAAGAGTCTGGAGAGTGAGCACACTGGAATCAGAAAGGAAAAGCTTTTCTCCTCTAGTGTCTCTCCAGAGCCTTTACCGGCAAAGCTTAACATCCTGCCATCAGGCAATGAAAAAACAATGTTTAATGGGTCCAGATTTTCACAAGCAGGCAAAAAGGATGAATTGGACAAAAAGACACATGCACCCCAAAGTTCATTTCAGCACTATTTACAATAGCCAGGTCATGGAAGCAGCCTAAATGCCCATCGACAGACGAATGGATAAAGAAGATGTGGTACACATATACAATGGAATATTACCCAGCCATAAAAAGAAATGAGATTGGGTCATTTGTAGAGATGTGGATGGATCTAGAGACTGTCATACAGAGTGAAGTAAGTCAGAAAGAGAAAAACAAATATCGTATATTAACGCATATATGTGGAACCTAGAAAAATGGTACAGTTGAACCAGTTTGCAGGGCAGAAATGGAGACACAGATGTAGAGAACAAACGTATGGACACCAAGGGGGGAAAGCGGCAGGGGGCGGGGGGTGGTGGTGTGGGATGAATTGGGAGATTTTGATTGACGTATACACACTAATATATATAAAATAGATAACTAATAAGAAACTGCTGTATAAAAAATAAAATTAAAAAAAAATAAAATTACATGAATGAGCTCTTAAAAAAAAAAAAGGATGAATTGGAGGTAAGAGACAATAAATCAACAATCAGCACACTTTCTCAAAAAGGTTTCATGTATGTGTTAAGACTATAGTTTGGGACTTCCCTGGCCGTCCAGTGGTTAAGAATCTGCGCTTCCACTGCAGGGGGCACGGGTTTGATCCCTGGAACTAAGATCCTGCATGCCGCACTGCTTGGCCAAAAAAAAAAAAAAAAAAAAAAGACTATAGTTTTCCTCAACGTGGTTCCCCAAACCAGAAGGAGGACGCAGACTACAAATACACCTGGAAATTAAGGGACAGTGTATCTAATGAAAGGACTAGAAATCTGAGTTTTTAATAAGCTCTCCAAGCAGTTCTAGTGATGAGAGATCTTTGAGGCTATTAACTTGGAGGGAGCCCCTTGGATATTACAAGGACAGAACCAGCCTGGTACTGTGTGTGTGTGTGTGTGTGTGTGTGTGTGCACGCGTGTGTGTGTCTGAAATTCTGGGTCTTGGTACACCTCTTTGTAAGTGTCCTAGAGCATCTGTGGGTCTCCTGTCTTTGCAGCTTCGTTTCTCCATCTCTCTGTGCCTGCCCCTCAGTCTGAATATCTCTGCCTCCCAAAGCATGCCCTCTAATGTCTTTCAACTTTTACATGCTGTTCTGTCTCTTTCCTTCCCAATTGGCCCATCTTCCATCTTCAGATGAACGAAGACTTCCTCCTCTGGAAGCCTCCTCTCTTCACGAACCGCCCCACCCTCTCCAGTCTGAGTTAGAGATCCTTTCTTCGCTCCAAAGACACAGTTCCTTTAACACTTGCATTATCTTGCATTATCATCGCCTGCTTCTCTGGCTCCCTGCTAGGCTGTGTCTTTTCCCCTACTGCATCTTGGATGCCTAGCACAGTGCCTGGCCCATGGTTGGCACTCAACAAATACTGACTGAGGGAGTAACTGAGATTGTCCCTCTAGGGAGGGAGGGATGGGGGGTGGGGGTGGAGTTTGTCCTGTTCACAGCGGGGTGGGGGGAGGCAGTATTCCCAGCCCCCTAATACAAGGCTGACGCGGAGCAGGAGTTCTAAAAATGGCTAACAAGCGAGGCAGGCTCGCCTAATATCCCGCCCACCGCCTGGAGTAGTCGTGGCGGGGCTCCAGTGGCCCCGTCCCGGCCGGAAGGAGGCGGGGAGGCCTACGGTCTTCAGGCAGCTGCCACCCCGCGGGACCGGAGTGGGCGGGGCCGGGGCCAGAGGGCGGCCCCGCCCGCGTGCACACCCGGAAGCGCACCGGCGTCCGCGCTCAGAGGCGGGGGAAGCAGCGCCGCCGCCGCCGTCCCTGCAGCCAGCTCCTCAGTCATGCCGGTAAGTTGTCGCGCCGTCCCCGCCCCGCGCAGACCCGCGGCCTCCGGTTTGCGCCTCGGCTGCACCGCCTTTTGGCCAGAGGTCCCTCTTGAAGGGCTCAGGCCGTGGCTGGAGCTGTCGCCCCTCTTCTCACCCCTCCCCACCCAGCCTCCAGCTTCTGCGACCCTCCCGAAAATCGGATCCCAAGGGAGTTTTATCTGGCAGTCAGGCTTCAGAACATCGAAGCTGCAAGGCCTCCAAGCGATTACAAGCCTAAAGCTTCCCTGCAAAGAAGGGGAAACTGAGACCCAGCGAGGGGCAGAGAGTCGCTGGAGGTCACACAGGGAGTCGGTGGCGATCCGGAACTGGGATGGCTAGTCCCTGCATCTCCCACGTGGATGCCCCCTCCTGCGGAGCTGGCCTGAGAGAGGGGCTTGGGGTGACTGTTACCTCCCGGACAGGGCAGGAGTTCAGAGATCCGTGTTTATCTTCCCTTCCTCTGCCCACTGTGTCTGAGTTTCAGGTCAGCGCTGGGCCACACTGAATGGAGACAGTGCTTTTAACCTTTCCTACGGGTCACTTTATGAACCTGAACCTGTGAGCTCCAGAGAGGTTCAGGGACCTGCCCAAAGTCGCCAGTTGCTCAGTGGCAGAGTCTGGGGTGGGATGAGCCGCTCACTCAGTCTTATCATCCAATATACATGATAAGACTCATGGCCTCATTTTGTAGGTAAAAGATTAAGGCCTTTTGCAGATAAAAACAAACAAACAAACATTAAAATCCCAGTAATTTATTCAAGGTGGTGTTGGGAGATGGGTGCAGCCAGGATTAAGCCCCTTATCTTCAGGGGCCCAGTCTCTCCTGACCTCACCACATGATACATGTCCAACGAAAGTAGTCATACCGGCTTGGGAGGAAGCTCTGATTCCAGTTGCATCCCGGGGCTACTGGCTGGAGTCGTGGTGTTTAGCACTTTCCCCCAGGGTGCCTGGTTTTCTGGCCTTGCACCAAGTGGGTACCCAGAGGTGTCCCACAGATGCCCTGTGTCTTAGCAGCCTAGCTTTGGGCAGCTGACAGGTGAGCCAGAGGCCCCCTGGGGCAGGCCACAAACATCTCAGGTGTCATTTCCCTTGGGTCTTGCCAGGTGCCTTGAGACAAATCCTCAGACAACACAAAGTATGGACAAAGAACCTGACAGAATCAGCCCTCCCAGTTGAGCAAATCTGCCTGTGGCAATGTCAGAGAACAGCATTAATCACTCTGGGACTGGGATGGCCGAGGCTACCGGCCTTTTGTGGGGGATGGCAGTAAGGGAAAGGCCAGCTTGAGGATGGCTCTATTCTATGTTCACTTCTGGGAATTTTGACGAACAAAAGACCCACCAGAGTGGATGATCCGAATGAAGAGGGCACTTGGCCGTATACCACGAGATGAACAGCTGAAGGAGACTCACACCAAAACTGGAAAGGGATTAATGTGTCACCTGAGAGGCTTCTCGAACAAAACACTTGAAATCTCAGAAACCTCTTTGAAAAATCTGTGCCCTACCCCACACCCCTTGCCAGCTGCGTGACCTCAGGCAAGCTGTTTTAACTCTTTGTGCCTTGATTTCCTCAGTGAAAAATGGGGGTAAAAACTGACCTCACAGGGCTGTCATTAGTAGTAACTGGAAAAATGCCAGTAAAATATGTAGCTCAGCCACTGACATAGTCCCGAAGAAATGGTAGGTCTTGTGTAGACCTAGGACAAATCGGTAGAACTATAGGCAGGCAGGTTTCAACCCTATGTTAACAAGGACCACAGTGGCTAAAAGTTTAGGCTTGGGTAGGTCTAGGCCCTGCTATTCACTAGCTGTGTCACTCTGAGTGAGTGACCTAACCTCATCTGTCAAGAAGGGATAATAATAATGCCTACCTCATGGTGTTGTTGTGATGATTAAACAAGGACAGGCAGGGACAGTGCCTGGCACATAGTAGGCACTCTAATAATAGTAAATTCCCAACCATCAGGGTGTTCAAAAACTGAATGCTCCGGATATTTGAGAAAGCATTTCGTCTCTGGATAGTATGACCCCGTTCCATTCCCACCCTTCCAGTTCTGAGATTCTGTTAAAGCACTGCACAGATGACTGGGCTTTTTCCTCGACGTTACAGGACCCGTTTTGTAGGGGACAGAGCAGAGGCTCTGAGGGGTTGGGACTGTGCAAAGTTGAGCATTCGGTGGTGGGGCCGGCCTTGGGATTCTCTGTGAAGACAGGATTACTCTGCGCAGGAAGGAGACTTTCCACGACCCCACATTTACTTTTGCAACTCAGAGGTGGAGGAGGAGAGGACTGAATTGTAATGATTGCCCAACGGAAGCCGTCTGCTGGCTTCTGACCTCTGTACCGTGCAGGATGGAAGGAGACCCGCTCTCTGTAGCCAACAACAGAAAGCTTTAGAGATGTGTTGACTTCAGGTCCTCGGGCAGCAAAAACTTGGGCTCCTTCACAAGGTGTCCCCATCTCAGGTCTCCTGCTAAGAGTCATCATTGTGGGGGGTGGCAGCCCCATTTGCTGGTCCAGAACCAGCAAGGTGTCCCTGGAGCCAGGAAAGCCTGGGTTCACATCCCAGCCTCAGCGCATACCCACCACAGGACTGTGGGTGGCTTAGTTAACCCCTGGAACCTCAAGTTTTCTCCTAAGTATAGTACGGTGACTAGCTCCCTTTCCAGGCTGGGTAAGGACTGAGATACTATATAAAGAGCATTTCATATAGTGGGCACTCAATAGATTTGGGTTTTATGTTGGTCTTACAAACCCATTAAAGCTTTGGATGGGTGTACAGGTACCAACCACTGATGAATCTTGATTACCAGTTATTCTAGAGCAGGAGTCAGCAAACTTTTTCTTAAAGGGCGAGATAGTGAATACCTAAGGCTCCATGAACCATGTTGTCTGTTATAACTCCTCAACTCTGCCATTCTAGTGTGCAAGTAAATGAATGAGCTTAGCTGTGTTCCAGTAAAACTTTATAAAACCAGGTGGCAGGCAAGCTGTAGTTTGCCAGTTTGTGTGCTAGAGCAGCATCTCAAACTATAATGTGGGCAGGAATGCGCTGGGTGTCTTGTTAAAAATGAGGATTCTGGAAAAAAAAAAGAAAAAAAAGGATTCTGATTCAGGAGGCCTGGGGTGGGACCTGAGAGTCTGCAGTCTGGCAAGCTCCTGGGTGATGCTGGTACCATTGTTCTGAGAACCACCCATTAAAGACAAGATTATGGAATCCTCACTAGAAATCCTTATTTCCAGAATTTGCTGTGGTGGTTGTCGAATAGTCACAAAACGAGCTGAAGGGATTAGAGGTGTTTAGAAAAAAAGAAAGACTAACCCTTCTCTTTAAGGCAGGTTTTGCAGATTTGGCCTCGATAAAATAGTGGTCTCCTGGTTGTGTCATGATCTTTGTAATGATGGTTATGTAATTCAGCACCGAAAAACGAAACTGCTTAACTCTTGGCCTCAGTTTCCCCTGTAGAGCATGATGATAAGCCAGACGCAAAGGTGGTTTGAGACTTGGAAAGCGCCTGAGAAGCCATTTAGACCGATGTTTCTCAGGTGTGTGGTTTTACCCCTCTGTTTCTCCTCAGTGGGTTAAAAATGGAGAGTCACAGGGCCCACCCAGAGCTACAGAGCTCACTGAGGCAGCTGCCTGCAGAGCTGCCCAGTCACCAAGTACCCCTGTGATTCTTCTGTGCACTGAGGCTGAGGAAACTGAATTGGCTAATGCCCTTTTGGTATAGATAAGGGGACTGGGGCCCCTAAGGGCAGGGATTTTGCCTGAGGTCTTCCAGCAAGATACAGTGCTGTGCCCAGAGTTCCAATTGAGATAATAGATTTGAAAAGCTCCATGGAAAATGTAGCCATAGTTTTTTAAAGGGACAGAAAAAACGGAAGTGATACAAAGTAATACTAATAATCCGATAGCTAACTTTTTCAAAAATTTTTTTCGCCGCGCCGAGCGGCTTGTGGCATTTTAGTTCCCCTTAGTTCCCCGGCCAGGGATTGAGCCTGGGCTCTCAGCAGTGAGGGCACAGAGTCCTAACCACTGGACCACCAGGGAATTCCCCCGATAGCCAACTTTTTAGCCCAGTGGAACCTACTACTAGGCTCCGATCTCTTTACCTAACATATGAATTAACTATTGCTTCTGAGTAATTACCCCCAAAACTTAGTGGTTCGAGACAACAAATATTTATTAACTTATAGTTTCTGAGAGTCAGGAATCTGGAAGCAGCTTAGCTGGTATTTCTGGCTCAGGGTCTCTCATGGAAGCTGCAGTGACGATGTTGTCCGGGGCTGTGGTCCTCTGAAGGAGGATCTGCTTCCAAGCTGGCTCCCTCACGCGGCTGCTGGCCGGAGGGCTCAGCTCCTCACCACATGCACCTCTCCGTAGGGTTGCCAGAGGGTCCTTAGGACATGGCAGCCAGCTTGCTCCAGAGTGAAGGATCCCAGAGAGAGTAAGGCAGAAACCACAATGTCTTTTATGCGTTACCCTCCAAGGCCACCTAACGTCACTTCAGCCATATTCTACTGGACACACAGGCCAACCCTGAGACATTGTGGGATAGGACTACTCAAGGGCATAAATACCAGGAGGCAGAGATCACTGGGCCATCTTGCATGCTGGCTACCACACTTAAAATCTTGTGTTCATCCCATTCACCAGCCTGGAGAGGGACTTTCATCCCCATTTTGCAGATATAGAAACCAAGGCACAAAGGAGTTAAGTAACTTACTCATGGCCACACAGCTACTAAGTGCCAGAGCTGGGATCTGAAGCCAGGTCTCATTTCCAGAGATTTAAAATAAAGGAAGTATTGGTATAAGTAACCTTTGTTTGAAAGCAAAGGAAGGACCCAGGGTTGTTCAACCAGCTGTGTCAATCATCTGTTCACTCAACAGAATGTGTTAAGCCCTTACTCTGTGCCAGGCACTCACTGTTCCAAGTATTGGGGATGCAGCAGTGAACTGAACAAAGCCTCATCTTCTGGGAGCTTGCCTTCAGGCCCTTGGTTTGTTAGATATCCTGGAGACTGTAGGATGTTGAGCCCTCATGGAGAGTCCAGGAGCCTGGGTTCCCTTACTGGCCCAGCTTCAGCTCACTGGGAGCCCAGGCAAATCCTCTCCCTTCCCAGGATTCAGGTGCTGCCTCTGAAGCACTTGGATGGCAGCAGTGGTCTCCGTATTTCAGAGTCACCAAGGAAGCTTATTGACCATAATAGATGCCTCAGCCCTCTGGCTTGCTGACCAGAACCTATAGTTTTTGTTTGTTTGTTTGTTTTTATACAGCAGGTTCTTATTGGTTATCCATTTTATACATATTAGTGTACATATGTCAATCCCAATCTCCCAATTCATCCCACGCTCGCCACCTCCCGCTTTCTCCCCTTGGAACCTATAGTTTTTGTAAGCTGCCAGGTGAGTCTAATGCAGAGAGTGATCTTTTAATGCATAATTAAGACCACCAGATCAGCACTGCTCAGAGCATGGGGCCCACCCACATTAGAGTTATTAGTGATCCTGAGACAACCCCATAGCTGAAGAATCAGGATTTTGAAGGTGAGACTAGAGACCAACATCTTAAACTACCTTCCCAGGTGATTCTTCTCGCGTGTCCCAGACGCTGCTAAAGGGTTTCGAGGGATTCTCTCCTTTAACACAACCACCTGTGAGATATAGAAACCCTTAGTTACTGTACAGTTTAAGGGAGTAGGGCTCAGAAACAGGCTACTGGGGAGTCTGATGAAAGCCGGATCTTGCCTTTCTCTCTGCCCTGTGTCTTGGCCCCCAAGTGGGTCTGCATGCTAGTGGGGCATGGGGCCGCTGGGGCCCCTCTGCAGGACTTGGCTTATGGTCCCCTTTGTTTCAGAAGCACGAGTTCTCCGTGGACATGACCTGTGAAGGCTGCTCTAATGCAGTCACTCGGGTCCTCAACAAGCTGGGAGGTGAGTGCGGGGCCCTCGGATGGGGGTGGGGAGACTGTTACACTTAATATTAAATGCATGTAGGCATGGAGCAGGAGAAGCTTGAGTTTAAGCTGATAACAGTAACACCAAAACGTATTGAGTACTTAGCATATGTCCAGTACTCTGCTTCGTGGCTTCCATGGATCACATCATTTAATCCTCACCCTGACCATTTCTTTTTTTTTTTTTTTTTAATTTCTTTTATTTATTTATTTATTTTTGGCTGCGTTGGGTCTTCGTTGCTGCGCGCGGGCTTTCTCTAGTTGTGGTGAGCGGGGGCTACTCTTCGTTGCGGTGCATGGGCTTCTCATTGCAGTGGCTTCTCTTGTTGCAGAGCATGGGCTCTAGGCACTCAGGCTTCAGTAGTTGTGGCACGCGGGCTCAGTAGTTGTGGCTCGTGGACTCTAGAGCGCAGGCTCAGTAGTTGTGGCGCACGGGCTTAGTTGCTCCGCGGCATGTGGGATCTTCCCGGACCAGGGCTCGAACGCGTGTCCCCTACATTGGCAGACGGATTCTTAACCACTGCACCACCAGGGAAGCCCCACACCCTGACCATTTCAGGTAGCTTCTTTGACTATCTCCATTTCAAGCAGGAGGGAACTGAAGTTCAGAGAGGTTAAGTAACCTGTTGGGATCACACAGCCAGTAGTAGCAGAGCTGGGATTTGGCCACGTGGAGCCCTGGCAGTACTACTTAGTATGTTGGTAATCACATTCATCTCCAGTGTGATAACTTTTGTTATGTGACACATTTGAGTGTCATTTTCTATTAAGATTTTTAGAAGCTGTAACATTTTAAGAAATAAACTTTGGATCAGTCCTGTGCAGAACTCCTAAAGCACCTCTTTTGGGTGTATTTAGAAAACCATTAATCTCCTCCAGTCCCCTCAATTCTCATCTGGGGAAACTGAGGCCCAGAGAGGGCTGGGGTCTGGTCCTGGGGCTCCATGAAGTAATGACAGAGCTGTGATCAGAGTTCTGGTAGTGCTGGGGCAGTCTTTAAACCCTGGATAATAGTAACACCCAGTTAAAGGGCTTTCATGTGGATGTCATCTCGTTAGCACTTAACACCGTCCTCTGAGCTGTACTTTCCGTCTGTGGAATGGGGATGTTGACACCAGGCCCCAGGAGGGGAAGTGACTTGCCCAGTGTCCCACAGTGAGTCCATGGCTGGTTTCTAGACTGTAAACTGGAATCTGAACTGTAAAAGAATCTGAAACAGTGAAAAGAACCTGGCTGCTGACTTGCCATGTGACCTTGGCCTCCTCTCCCGGGACCTGGCTTTCCCCAGCTACAGTATGGGAAAGTCAGCCTCTCAGCTTTGCTGTGGATGCTTTAACAGTGTAACTCTGCTCACAAGCCCCTCTATACAAGCACCAGCTCTGCATGAAGTGAGGGAGGGCCTGCTTTCGCTCTTGCTGGCTCCAGAACATCTGTCCAGGGACCTGCGCTGCCAGAAACACAGCTTGAAATCCACTGGGTCAGATGATGCCAGAGTGTCTTCCAGCTCTATGATGCCACCAGAATATTTGCTCCAAAGAGGAGGGAGACACTTCTGAACCAAAAGACAAAACCCGGAGTGCAGCCAGGATACATTGCCCTCTCCCTGGTATCCATTAGGTACAGAGTCAGAGGTTAAGACTAAATCCAATGCCGTGTGCTTTTTCAGACCCCTTCACTGGTGCCTGGGGATCTGCCTTTGAGCTTGGGCAGGTATCTCTCCCTCTTTCACTACTATCCCCACTTGTGGTGGCCTCTTAAGAAGGGTCAGAAGGGTTTTCTGAGTTAGTCGGGGCCACAGATGAGCAGTGCTGGGCCTGAGGAATCGCAGACCAGTGGCATACTTGAACTGGAGAGCCCACAGGGGCTGGCTGACCCCAACTCCTTCATGTACCGATAAGGAACCTGAGGCCTGTGATGGGCAGGACCTAGCCAGTCAGTGGTAAAGCCAGGCCTGGGATTCTCCCTCTGTTGTTTCAAGAAGACCCATTTGTACCTATTCCCCTATGCCACCGAGGGGCTTCAAATGGGCACAGCCCTTTAGGAGGGCAGTTTTGCAAAATCTATGAACATTTAAAGTGTGCTAGGCCCCTGTGCTCAGTAGCCCGCAAGACTTTGCAGAGGCCTTCCTCTTTCATCTCGGCCGCCGACATGCCATCCGGACTAAGGAAGACGTGGAAACTTAGGGGCCACCTGAGCCACGGCCACGGCTGCATCAGCCAACACTGGAAGCACCCGGGAGGCCGCGGTAATGCTGGTGGCATGCATCACCACAGGATCAACTTTGACAAATATCACCCAGGATACTTTGGGAAAGTTGGTATGAGGCGTTACCCCTTAAAGAGGAACTAGAGTTTCTGCCCAACCATCAACCTTGATAAATTGTGGACCTTGGTCAGTGAGCAGACACGGGCAAATGCTGCCAAGAACAAGACTGGAGCTGCTCCTGTCACTGATGTGGTGCGATGGGGTTACTGCAGAGTTCTGGGGAAGGGGAAGCTCCCAAAGCAGCCTGTCATCATGAAGGCCAAATTCTTCAGCAGAAGAGTTGAGGAGCTTAAGGAAGTGGGTGGGGCTTGTGTCCTGGTAGCTTGAAGCCACATGGTGGGAGATTCATTAAATCAGGGGTCCCTGACACCACCCCCTCCCCACCCCAGCCCACAGAGCAGAAGGTGAGCGGCGGGCGAGTGAGCGAAGCTTCATCTGCCGCTCCCCATCTCTTGCTTGCGTTACTGCCTGAGCCATCCCGCCCCCATCACCCTCCCCGCGGCCGAAAAATTGTCTTGCATAAAACTGGTCCCTGGTGCCAAAAAGGTTGGGGACCGCTGCGTTAGAGGATAACAAGTGCTTTCCTCGTCTGGTCTGAGTGTAGGTTCTTTGGCACTTCTACCTCCCTACCTGTACCGAAACCCACCTAACGGGTTCTAGGAGTTAGGGAATGAAGACCTGGGCTCCTTTGCCAGCTCCCCTCAAAGTATGGAAGAGATAGCACCAACACTTAGAATAAGGCCTCGGCTGGTTACCTAATTTGAGGCTTCTCACTGTGAAAGTGAGAATGCTACCTGTTGATAATGGACATATCGTTGAAAGGCCTATTGCCATTGTATGCTCTGAATTTATAAATGAGTGGGAGAATGTGCTCTTAACTGTTCCATGGGACTCAAGGGGGGAAAGCTCATGATCTTTACAAGATTTTGCTGAGTCACGTTGGAAAGATGGGTCAGTGATGGGGTAGAAGTGGTTCTTTGGAACTTACTTCCTCAATCTAAGGTTCTGCCACCTGGCTTCCTCGTCTCAGACCAAACCATTCTGGTCATAATCAAAATGTTGGAATGGGGCCCAACAATCTGAATTTTAAACACACCAGGGCTTATTTTATCAGAGTGGTTCGGATTCTAGAAAGCAGTTGTCAGGACTTATGGGTCCCTGTGCATAGGAGTCTTAATGTTCAACGAAATACATCATGAAATGCTAATGAAAAAAATAAAGTGTGCCAGTCTGTTGCCCCACAATTTCCATTCTATGAATTCATGGTATAGAAATATTTTCACAAGTTTTATAAGATACGTTCAAGTATGTTTACATTGTTGTGATCATAGTGAGAGATTGGAGGCAACCTCAGTGTCCTTCAGAGGGGGACTGAGTAGATGGATGGTACATCCACACTATGGGATATGGTGTAGCTGTTAAAAAAGAATGAAGTAAGTCTGTATGCACTGAGATGGCAAGATATCCTGGACATTGGAAAGTGACATATAGCAAGACCTGTTTACAGAGTATGATGCCACTTTGGGGAATTACTTTTCATTTGTCCATCAGGGAGAAACACTGGATAGGGGCCCTATTGTTCAGTGATCCTTAGAGGTAGGAAATAGTAGGGGCCTTACAGTTTCAAATTTTATTCAGAAATGCTTGCCTTTTTTCTTTTTAAATGGTGTATCTGGGGACTTCCCTGGCAGTCCAGTGGTTAAGACTCCGTGCTTCCACTGCAGGGGGGCACGGGTTCAATCCCTGGTAGGGAAATTAAGATCCCACATGCCGCGTGACACGGCCAAAAAAAAAAAAAAAAAGTGTGTCTGTATTACTTTTGCAACTAAGAAAAAAAAAATTTTAAAGCCCCCATCTAGAGCAGGGATGGGCAAACTACAGCCCCTGGGCCCAATCCAGCCCACAGCCTGTTTTGGCACAGCTGACAATGGTTTTTACATTTTTACAGGGTTGTAAAAACAATATACAGAAGACTATGCAGCCCACAGTTCCTAAAACATGTGCTCTCTGGCCCTTTTCAGGAGAAGTGTGCCGACCCTGGGTCTAGAGGAGAGGGGAAGGGTGGTGGTCAATAATTCAGGAGCCTGACTGGGAACGTCTCTGTCCCCCCTCACCCCGCTTCTTGCAGGAGTTCAATTTGACATTGACCTGCCCAACAAGAAGGTCTGTGTCGACTCTGAGCACAGCGTGGACACTCTGCTGGAGACCCTGGGGAAAACAGGAAAGGCCGTTTCCTACCTCGGCCCCAAGTAGCGAGGGCCTGGGCCCCCAGCCTGCAGGATGGACCAAAGTGGGCAGGTGGGTGAGGCCCCGACACTGCAACAAAATATGTCTCTACCGAATGCAAATCACAAGCTCAGGGACTCCTTCTAGCCCCCTGTGAGTAGACAGAGCACTACGTGATGTCTCCCAGGGTCCCCTCTATGACTTCGGGGTACGTTTCATGATCAGCAGGGTTTAAGTTTAAGCATATGGCCCTGAGCAGTGTGTCTTTTGCTTTGATAACTCAACGGTCCCATCAGAGGTGACACCTACGCCCTGAGCCTTGTGGTCCTGTGCACTGACCAGGTGAGTTAGTTCACCTTGGCCTCTGTCCCCACTTGGAACTGTTGTCAGCTTCCTGAGCATGCCCTCTGCCCAGACTGGTGCAAAAACAATACTGTGGTCAATCTGGTAGTTTCTTAAAACCTACCATATGACCCAGCCATTCCTGTGCCAGGTATTTACCCAAGAGGAATGGAAAGCACTGTCCATATGAAGACTTGTAAATATTGAGAGCAGCTTTACTGGTAATAGCCAAAAGCTGGAAACAACCCAACGTCCATCACTAGGTGAATAGATAAACAAATTGTGGTATAGCCATACGATTGAATACTGTTGTCCATGCAACAACTTCAATGAATCTCACATACTGTATGATTTCATTTATATAAAGTTCTAAAAAATGCAAACGAACCTATAGCGACCAAAGCAGATCCGTGATTGCTTGATGATGTGGGGTGGCAAGGAGAGGCAGGAGGAGACTTTGGGGTTGGAAATGTTCATTATCTTGAGTGTGGTGAGGGTATGTGGGTGTATTCAATTGATAAGTTACAGATGATCACATTGTGCACTTAAAATATGTCTACGTATAGCATGTCAGTTACACCCCCAATAAAGCTGTTAAAGATGAAAAACACAACACAAACAAACAAAAAACAGCAGCGTGTTTAAGCTGGATGTTCCCTTTGATTTTACATAATCCAGAAAGGAGGTTAGTGGCACTGTGCCAGCACCCTTCACTGTGGAACCAGGGCAGACTTTAGTCATCCATCCAGCATTCCTGCCCTCCGTGCCTAGCCACAGTCTCAGAATCCTTCACACCACAGCCCTCCTAGCAGTCACTGCCCCTGTAGTGCCTTCCATGCGTGTATTACAACAATCGCCACATCCCTGATGTCGGTCAGTGCTCTTACTGTAATTAAGAAAAATGAGGCCTGGAAAGGGGAAGTGACTTGACCAAAGCCCCACACAGGTGAGTGCCAGGGGCAGGCTGAGAATCAGGCATCCAACTACAACTGACTGGTGGGCCATGGCAGTGACCTTCAGCTGCAGCCTCCTTCCTAAAGGTGTGCATTGGAATCTGAGCCGTGGCAGTGTCCTGTGTATCTGGTGACATCACGTGCAAATCATGAGCTGTCAGATGTGTCTGTCTTCGTCATCCCCTTTCTGCCCATGGATGAACCATGTTCAGGAATGAGCCCAGGATGAATAATCAGTATTCTAGGAGTCTAGTTTTTAGCTCTGCCCTCATTTCACACTCTGACTTTGGACACTTCTCTTTCATTCCTGAGACTTAGTCCTCCCTCCTGTAAAATGGGGCTATAACCTCTACCCTGCTTTCCTGCCTTGTGGAGGTTACTGTGAAATCCCTCTGAATAGGAAGGATGATCCTTAAAGGGAGGGTAATGTTTCCACCATACCAGTGTTCATCACGTGGTTCCTGCATCCCCAGGGTTTTGGGGGGAGGGTTGGTGGGTGGGACCCTAGGCCCCTCCATGTATCCCAAGTAGCCCTGTTTTATATTGGGCCTCCGTGTAAGACTGTGTTTATAAAAGTCTCTGTGACAAGGAGGGATGGAGGGAGGGAAGAGAAAAAAACTTCCTCAGCTGGCTACACACGTTGGGGAGCCCCAGTGTAGACACTTTGAATTGGAAACTCCCGACGTGAGCATGTGAATTTTGTTTGACTAAAAAAGCAATACCTGCCTGTTGTAAACCATGTGTAGCTTAATGTGTGTTTTTCTCATAGTAGGCTCTTTTTTTTTTTATTGAGATGAAATTCACGTAACATGCAATTAACCATTTTAAAGTGTACCATTCATTGGCCTTTAGTGTATTCACAATGTTGTACATCCACCACCTCTCTCCAGTTTCAAAACTTTTCATCACCCTAGAAAAACTCCCTGTACCCATTTAGGCTGTCCCCACTGCCTCCTCTCTCCATCCCCTGGCAACCACTAATCCGCTTTCTGCCCCCTGGACTCACCTATTCTGGATATTTCATATAAAAGGAATCATACGTTATGTGACCTTTTGTGTCTGGCTTCTTTCACTTAGCATAATGTTTTCAGGATTCACCCAGGCTTAGCATGTATCAGTACTTCATTCCTTTCTATGGCTGGATAGTTCTCATAGTAGTTTTTTTTTTTTTTTTTTTTTTTTAAAGGATTTTCTTATTTATTTATTTATTTATTTATTTATTTTTGGCTGTGTTGGGTCTTCGGTTCGTGCGAGGGCTTTCTCCAGTTGCGGCAAGCGGGGGCCACTCTTCATCGCGGTGCGGGGACCGCTCTTCATCGCGGTGCGCGGGCCTTTCTCTATCGCGGCCCCTCCCGTCGCGGGGCACAGGCTCCAGACGCGCAGGCTCAGCAATTGTGGCTCACGGGCCCAGCTGCTCCGTGGCATGTGGGATCTTCCCAGACCAGGGCTCGAACCCGCGTCCCCTGCATTAGCAGGCAGACTCTCAACCACTGCGCCACCAGGGAAGCCCCATAGTAGTTTTAATTAATTAATTTTAGCTTTTTTATTATAGGAAGTGTCGAACCTATGCAAGTAGGGTAGTAAAATGAATCTCCACATACCCATCACCCAGATCCAACGATTATCAAGTCATTGCCATCATTCATCCATGGCCCGCTCTCTCCACCCCCATATTCACAGCAAATTCAGGCATCATATAATTTCATCTGCACATCTGTCAGTAACCATGTGTAGTATGAAAAGGCTCCTGGAGATTCATATGCACGGCACTGGGTAAGAATCACTGATCAGGTAAGCTTTTACCCCACACACCAGGCAGCATCTGTCTCTGAGTCTGTTTTAAGAGGCTGCCGAATGACTGATTTGAAGCCAGGTTCAGGAACCAGAGATAGAATGTTTATTGGTTCTGAAGTTTCCTTGATCGTCTGGCTCTCGGCATCGGCAGATTTGTTTGCTTGTGATTTTTTTTTGTTGCCCTCCTGGTATAAGTTGAAACAGGACAGGGAAGGTGCCCCAGCAGCCCTGGGAGTTCCCCAGTAGAGGGCCTCGGCGGTGATCGGCTTAGCAAGATCAATGGGTTCTGGTCAAGACTGCCAAGAGGCAGTCTTGGTAGAAGCAGCGTGCAGGGCTGGACATGGGGTTCTAGTCCTGCTCCAGCACCTGGGTTTCCCACCTCACCCCGTACAACTGCCTCTTAGTGAACCTTTACTGCTTTTGTAATGTCTCCATGTGCCCAGCAGATGGCGCCTGTGTTCCACCTCACTTCTCCTCTCTTCCAGGATGCTGAGCCAGCTCCTGCCTTCCAGACAGATCTAGAACCTGACAATCCTGCTCAGCGATGGTAGTTCCTGCGGAGACCCTCACTTGCCCTGCTCCTCTGTAGCTTCCTTGCAATAAAGTCAAGTCGATTTTGCTGGAGATATTGTCTCTTGCCTGGTCTTGATGTCACTTGCTTATGTGCTGTGCTGTGCTGCTCCCATGTTGCTCTGAAGGAGATAACTGCAGTGCTTGCTTGGGTTGGAGTTCTAAGAGCTCCCAACTGGGCAAAAGAGGTCCGATGGATTCTGAGTCTTTGCTGTGTGAGCTTTTGCAAGTCACTTCCCCTCTCTGGGCCTCACTTTTCCTCATCTATAAGTGAAGGTGTTGGTCAGGTGGGTGATCCTTTTTCTTTTCACTACTTTCTTAGACTCCGTATTGTGAAAAACTTTTGTCTGTCAAGTGAATCGCATTTAAGGGAGGTAAAATTGTATGGCAGTTAGAATAACGGGAAGAGGCAGCAAAGGCAGAGTGCCTGGGATAGAGTCCAAGCTCCACACCTCCCAGCTGGGCCACGTAACCTCTTGGTGTCCGCAGGCATAAAATGTGGTAACAGCATCTCCTGCAAATGGTGGTTGTGGGGATTAAATGAGGGGACTCATGTAAGTCGCTTAGATAGTGCTTGTCAGTTAGTAATCACTCAGTGAACATTCTCTATTCACGTACATTTTTTGTGTGTATTTAATTAATCAAAGATCTGTAGAAATGGCAGTTAGAATTCCAGTCAGCCTAAAAGTTAGTGCCTTACAGAGTTGATGCAATTATATCAAGACAAAGGGAATGTTTTAGTTTGTACAGCTCTACTTATTTTTTTAAAATATTTCTTTAAGCCAGCAGCTCTCAAACTGTTTCATCCCAGCACCATTTTACACTCTTAAAAATTACTGAGTATCTCAAAGACCTTATGGTTATGTGGGTTATGCCGTATTATAAATTAAAACAGGAATTTTTGAAACACAAGAATACACAAGCATATATCCCATTAGCCATCAGGTGAGATAAGGTCATTGCACAGCATTTAGATTCTGGAAACTTCACTGCATGATTGTAAGAAAAAGAGAAAAAGGCATCTTGTGTGAATAGTTTTGACCTCGTGTTCCTTCTGAAAGGTCTTGGGGACCACACATTGAGAATCACTGCTTTGACCATCTACTGGGCAGTGACTGGGGACCAGCACTGCCTTTGGCCACCTGTGACCTTGGACCAGTCACCTCATCTCTCCCAGAGGCAGTTTCCTCACCTGCACAACGCACCATATCTGTACCTCAGGGGCCTTCCGTAAGACTTTGCCAACTCTGAACTGTGTGCTAGCATAATTTGGGTCCCATTATGAGAGTACTAAAACAAGTCTCGGCCATTTCTGCCTTTGTGGTCCCTTGGGGGCACAGGGACTCTCCTTGCCCTCATGGTATCTAGGGTCCTTGGCCACAAGATGGCAGTGTCCTTTGGCTCTGACCATCCATGGAGACACTGAAGACAGTTTCTGTGGGCGCTGGGAGTACAAACTTGAGTTTTTCCATTTTCACAGCTTCCCAGGAGACCTGGTTCAGGCTGGCTGGCCCACTGGGAATGCCCAAGGATAAAGACACTGGTGTCTTGGGCCGAGTGGTCATTGGAGGAGTTCCTTTCCTTTGGCTCTTCTCTTACCTCCTCCCCCCTGCCGGAATCCAGGTTTCCAGCTGAGGCCAAGGCCCCAAGCAGCTGGAGCAAATGAGATCACACGGCAGGGTGTGGCAGGGGGGGGAGCAGATGTGTCCACGTGTCACCCAGGTGTTCTCCCCAGCACCTGACCCCAGCCCACCTGCCCAGCCTTTCCAGCACCCCCCCGCAGCCAGCTGCGCCTCCCGTGTCTCCCACATGCCTTGCGTTTGTTTATGCTGCCCCGAAATGGCATGATCTCTGCCTGTCTCCGTGTACAAATTCCTTTTCTTCCCTTGCATACCACAGTGTGCATGAAACCTCTCCACAACTGGAAGTAATTTATTTCTCCTCTTGGCCCTCACGGCATTTATCCCACTAGCTTCGGGGCTGAGGGAAAGCTTTTCGTCCACGTGTCTTTCCTGTCCTCAAGAATCAGGCCACGTATCTATTCCCTCAGCGCACAGAACAGGCACTGAAGGGATATTTGATGGATGTGTAATGGCTGCCATCTGGGGGGCATTTACTGTGTGTCCTGCCCTTGCGTTCATGTCATTCATCTTCATCTGGTCCCTGGAAGCCAGCAGACCAGGACAGACCCAGACATGTGGTAGGTGTGCAGGAGGCCCTTGTTGAGTTAATCTCACAGAGGTGGAGATCACCTGGTCTGATCCTTTTAGCAGGGTTCTGTTTTTGTCAAAGGTCCCTGGTGTGAGTACAGCAGCCTGGAGGCACCCCTGGGGCTCACTGTTCCCGGCTCCTTGGCCTCGGTCGACCACCCCACCCTGTGGCCAAAGCCTTACCGTGTCCAGTGCTGACATTCCCAGGGCTGGAGAGAAGCCACACAGCCCCCACGAACTCGGGAGAGGGTCCATCGCCCGTGACCGTGACCGGGTGGGCCGCAGAGGGAGCCCGTCTGCTCTGAGTGAGCTTGAGCAAGTCATCTCCTGTCCCTGCCTCCTGTTAAGTACAAGTTTTTGACTTGTAAGTGTTTTTGTTTTTTTTTTTTTTTTTTTTTTTTTAATTTATTTATTATTTATTTATTATTTATGTTTGGCTGTGTTGGGTCTTCGTTTCTGTGCGAGGGCTTTCTCCAGTTGCAGCGAGCGGGGGCCACTCTTCATCGCGATGCGCGGGCCTCTCACTATCGCGGCCTAGTGTTTTTGTTTTTAACAGCTTTAATGAGGTATAATTTCATTCACTAAACTGTACACAATTTAAGCCTATATGTAATTTTTAAAGATACACATACAGGCTCATGAAACCATAACCACAATCAAGAGAGTGATGACATTTATCACCTGGGGAAGTCCCCTCAGGCCCCCTGGAAATCCTTCCACCCCTCCCTCCCCCCTCAAGCAACCACCATCTGCTTTCTGCTACTATCAATTAGTTTGCAGTTCCTAGACTTTTATATAAATAACAATCATACAGAATGCACTCATTTTTGTCTGGCTTTTTCCACTCAGCACCGTGACTTTGAAATTCACCCATGTTATTGAGGTATCAGCGATAGGTACTCACTTCCTATCACTGAGTAGTATTCCATTGCATGGCCATACCACAACGTGTTATTCATTCAACTGTTGATGGACACTGGACTTGTTTCCAGTTTTTCAAACTGCTGTCTGGTGCTGGCCAGGTTCCCCAAGGGCTCCACAGGGCAGAGGGGACAGTCTCAGATGCCAAACCAAGGCAGCTCAACATATGGTTTTACCTACCGAGGCTCCACCTACAGCCAGAGGTATTCAGCCATGCTCTGGACTTGAGCAGATCTGGATTCAAATTCCATCTCCACCACTTAATAACTGCATGACCTTGGGAAAGTAACTGATTCTTTGGTGCAACTGAGTTTCCGCATATGTAAAATGGGGATCATAATATACCTACCTCAGGTGGCTAGGGTGGGACTTAAGATCATCACATGCCTAATGCTTGATGGTGGCATTCCACAAATCAAGCTTTTTGAACAAAAAGTTTCACAATTATACCATTTGAAGTTTGAAAACTGGAATTTGAAAGTCTTCGGATCTAGGTCCTTTCAACCCTGCAGACTCTGAGAAGGAAAAATGGACCCTCAAGCGCTGTGCTGCGTGGGAGGAGAGCAGTGGTTGTTCAGGTCACAGCCCTCTCTGTGGTACCCTCCTTTAATTAGGGACAGTCTCTTCAAAACGCGAGTCTGTAATTTCTGGGGAGTTTCCGGCAGAGCTGCTTTTAGATTTCCATGTCTTTAGGGGCTGTGGCCACTTAGTTTAAGTGGACGAGGCGAGTCTCGTAATCTGCTTCCCAAGAAGGGGAAGGTCTGCAAATCTCACGACTGCCAGTTGGAGCCTTGAAAGAAAATATCAAAGCCTCTGGAAATAAGGATGCTATCCCCCATCGGTCTGCTCATCAGGGCCTCCTAGTATCCTAATCCTTTTAGGACCACACATCCCCAGACAGCTAGAAGCCAGCTGGATCTCAGATAAGAATGCAGGCTCTGCAGACAAACGGATGGGTTCAGTGCCAGCCTGGCTGGCTGTTTCCCAGCCGCGTGAATTTGGGCCAGTCGCTTAACTGTCCAGGATCTCAGTTTTCTCATCTGTAAAATAAGAATGATAACTATGCCTTCTTCTCAGAGTGATATACGCACACGGCGAGCGCTCAGCTTGGCTGCTGCTATCATTGCAGGATCTTTGAAAAGAAGGCCTGGCTGGTCGTCCAGCCCAATGTCCACATCCGCGCCCCCCTACACCCGACAGTGGGGCCCCAAGCCTTGGCCTGCACACTACCCCTGCGAGGGAACGCCACAAGCAGCTGGCTCCGCTCTGGACAGCTCTCTGGGGGAAAGTTCTGGCATTGAGCCCACCCTCACCTCCCTGGCACTTCTCACGACTGGGGCTGGGTTCATCCTGACACTCGGGGCATCAGTCCAGCCCCTCCCCATGATGGCTCCTCAGAGGCAGAACTCGCTCTCCCCTTCCCATCCCTACCCGCCTCCCTGGCCCACCACTTCCTCAGGGACGGAGCTGGAGTTATCAGACCACCTGGTCACTAGCCTCTTCGTTGATGCCCCTCCTCCCCTTTTCTTTTGGTCGTACCTCACGCCATGCAGGATCTTAGTCCTCCAACCAGGGATGGAACTAGCTCCCCCTGCAGTGGAAGCGCGGAGTCTTAACCACGGGACCGCCAGGGAAGTTGATGCCCTTTTGATAGTGGAAGCCGAGAAAACCCATAAGGCCAGGCAGCCCTGGGCTCCCACCACTCCTAGGCCCGTTCACACGGTTCCCTGCGCAGCGCGGAAGGAGCTGGGCTGAGTCCGGGGAGCACGAGGTCCTCACACAGGGGAACCTGGGCGGGTTACGCGATCTGTCCTCATCGGGGAACTGTGGCTCCGCCCTGGGTGGCACCTTCTTCACAGGTAAGGCACATAAAGCACCTAGCGTGCGCGTGTGCGTGTGGCACGTGCCGGGTCAGTGCTGGCACTCACTTTTACGCTTTGAGGAGCGCGTCCCTGAATCCGATGGCTCCATAAAAGGAGACTGAGGCTGCCTGGTCAGGCCGCACCCCCAAATCAGACCTGGCCCCTATCCTGCTCAGTCACTGCCCCTCCCAGGGTCCAATTTGGAAATCATCCTCTCTGAGGCAGCCGTTTGTGAGTATCTAACTCCTTTTTTTGGTCTAAACAGAAGCTGTGGTTCCCTCCATGTTCCTGGTAATTAGAGAGACAGAAAAGCCATTGAGATGGTAGGAAGGGCTAGAGGGAGAGGTGGAAGGCTAGAGGCTGGTGGAGCAGCCTGGAATCTCTAAGAGCTTCAAGTGCCCTCCAGGGCAGAGAGACAAGCTCTCCAGACCTTCCCACTATCACCCCAGGCCTGTGCCTCTTCCTCCGACCAAACTCTGGAGATGGCAGAGGCCTCGAGGAATTCCAGAATGTTAGAACTGGACGGATCTTTAGAAAGAAAAAGTCCTTCTGCCTCATTTGGTGGTGTTGTTATATGACTAGTGGAAATATCTAACTTATGATGATGATACAGAATAATTAGAAAAAAGTGAAACAATCTTATTTATAAATCACTCCCCCCATTATAATCTCTACATGACAAAGAGAGTCCACTTAACGTTCTGGTATATTTCCTTCCGGATCCTTTTTAGGCTTATGTAAATATATGTAAGTAAACATAAAAGGCAATATACTGTAGCATTTCAAAGCTCAGGCTCTGGAGTTAGACTGCATGGGTTTAAATCCCTGCTCCATATGTTACTGGCAAGTTATTTAACCCATCTAGATCTCTGTTTCCCCATCAGTGAATTGGAGATCATTGCCTTTATATTGTAGGGTAGTTCTGAAAATTAAACAAGGTAATCCACGTAAATCATTTAGCGCAGTGGCTGATGTGTAGTAAGCACTCAATACGCGGTTTAACCATTTTATTAGTATTGATGTTTTGTAACCTGCTTCTTTCACTGAATAGTTCATAGACACATTTTCATCTCAAATGTATGTGTTATCTGTGGCTGCTTCTGCACTACAATGGCTGAGCTGAATAGTTGCAACAGGGACCATATGGCCCGTGAAGCCTAAAATGTTTACTATCTTGCCCTTTATAGAGAAATTTTATCAATCCATGGTCTAGATCAGTGATTTCAAACTGTATTCTATGGAAACCTAAGGTTCCTACAGGTATGTCAGGGGAAAGAGGAGTAGATGGTAGGGCTCCAGGCCCCTAGCACCTTTCTATCAAGACTGATCCTCTTATTTGTCAAGATTAACTACGTGTTCTACCAAACGTAAGGAAGAAAAGATACCAATTCTCTGCAATCTCGCTCAGGGGATAGAAACAGAAGAAATATTTCCTAACTCATACTATGAGGCCAGCATTACCCTAATACCAAAACCAGACAAAGACTCTGCAAGAAAACAAAACCATAGACCTTATGAACATAGACATAAAATCCTCAACAAAATATTAGGAGATCAAATCCAACAATGTATAAAAAGAATTTTATACCATTATAGGTATGCAAGGCTGGTTCAACATTCGAAAATCAATTAATGTAATCTTTCACATCAATAGGCTAAAAAAGAGAACTCACTTGATCATAGCAATAGATGCACAAAAAACATTTGACAAAATCCAACAGTCATTCATGACTAAAAACTCTCAGTATCCTCACTTGATAAAGAATATCTACAAAAAAACGTAGAGCTAACATCATACTTAATAGTGAGAAACTCAACGCTGTCTCACTAAGATCGGGCACAAGGCAAGGATGTCCCCTCTCACCACTGCTTTTCAACATTTTACTGGAAGTTCTTGTAATACAATAAGGCAAGAAAAGGAAATAAAAGGTATACAGATTGTGAAGAAAGAAATAAAACTCTGTTTAAAAAAAACCCAACACTCTTTGTTTGCAGATGACATGATTGTCTATGTAGAAAATCCAAAAGAATTGGGGTTCAAAGAGCTTTCAGGTTGATAAACACATGCATGTACCAGGAGGGTGCTACACCCCAATTCCATGGGGACAGAACCTTGCTCTTGCACCTGGAACCCTCCCAGACCTCACCCCTATGTATCTCTTCATCTGGCTGTTCAAGTGTATCTTTTACCATTTCCTTTAGTAAACTGGTAAACGTAAGTAAGGGTGCCCTTGAGTTCTGTGAGCTGTTTTATCAAATAATCAAATCCAAATGGGAGGAGGTCATGGGAACCTCCTATTTGTAGCCAAGTCAGAAGTTGGGTGTGACCTGGGGACTTACTACTTGCAACTGACATCTGAGTAGGGGGAGTGTCTTGGGACTGAGTCCTTAACCTGTGGGATCCGATGCTATCTCCATGTAGGGAGTGTCAGAATTGAGTTAAATTGTAGGACACCCAGCCGGTGTCACAGAATTGCTTGCTGTGGGGAAAACACGTACACTTTTGGTGACCAGAAGTGTCAGAGTGTTCTGTGTGACAGTAAAGGAGAAAGACATAGGACGAGAGCTGTAGGTTTCTCAATACAACCATATATAGCAAAACATCAAGATTCGTCAAAGCCAGCAGTTACATACAAAGATACTAACTTTAATATCCGCTATACCTTCTTTGTATGCTTGAAGTATCTCATAAATTAAAAGAAAAAAGATTTGATATACAAACATGGAAAATACTGCCAACAGTTCAAAAGGATACACAATGAAAAATAAACATCCAGTTTATCTTAGATCTGTGGTTCTCCTCAGGGACACTGATTATTATCAATTTCATAATCATCTTTTGGAAATAGTCTGCAAATGTAAGCTTTAAGATCCAAAAGAGCGGCTCCGCTCAGAAGAATCGTTAACCGTCCTTACACACATGGACATCTGATTCCATCCCCCATGTGGGAAGCAGCTTGTACACCGAGGCCTTCCATTTGAAGAGTCTACCTTGTGACCCTTTATTTTGGACATTCACTGGAAACCACTCTTTGTTTTCTCTGTCAGTGGACCCAAACCCATCTGGTGCATCTTTTCCAGTTGGTGACTATGTGGGCCTCTCTTATTTAACTAGAGTCAGCTTCTCTGCAGAATGACTGCTTATCTCCCCAGGACCCCTAGAATAAAATTTTCATATGCCAAACAAACTATATTTTAAGTCAGACCATCCCAAATATAGTCTCAAAATTTGGTATGAATCAGTCCAGCCATTTTCTTGCAATGGGGTACACAAATAGACAAGAAGTCACAAACTTCATTTTTATATTATATGGACACACCCCTTACTGCTCTCCTACCCTGACCTTTAGGAAAACACATACAACATGGGAACATACTTAGCACGGTGTTTTTTGTACTTTGGCTTTTTTTTTTTTCATACATTTCACAACATCTTGAAATGATTGCATGTTTCATATCAATCCACATAGTTTTGTCCTCCTATTTATAGTGCAAATACTGGTTCAATTGCATTTGTGAATATACTGGGGGCTAAAATTCGTAATCATCTTATTCTTTTGAAAATAGTCTTAATTTGTGCTAAGTATAGGGTGAACAACTCACCTCCTTGCCTGAGATTTTTTTTCAGTTTTACCACTTAAAAGTCCGGTGTCCTGGGAAACCCCTCAGTTCTGGGTGAACTGGGATGTTTGGTCATCATATTTAAGTACCATAAAAATATCAGACAAGTTTGAATAGGAGTTGGTGCCTTATAACAATGTGAGTAGTAATCTTCATTTTTGCCCTAAAATTAAGTTATTAACCAAATAGTTGCCATATAAAGTAAGGATTTTCCTAGGACTTTTGTGATTATTGCTGGGAATTGCCTCATGCTGTTAGGTGGCTGCATAATATTCCATTGTATGACTTCACCATAATCTTATTAAACCCATTCCCTACCAATGGTCATTTCATTTCTTTCCCGTGTTTTGCCGGAATAAACAAGTCTGCCACAAATGTCCTTATTTATCTGTTCTATAAACTGGTAAATTCTTCACAATAATTTGTTTTGAAAATAAAGTTTCCCGCTAAAAACAAAACTCAAAAAGCCACAGGATTAAACACTCTTTCATCTTGGGTCTCCTGTGAGCCTCTTTTTCTTCAGGTGACTGGGCTGAGGATGAGTTTAAAATGGGTTGGCAGCCAAGGCCCCTGGAAGGAAGCCCAGGCAAAGGGGAGGCTTCCTGGGGTGCAGGAGGGAGAAAAACAGCCCAGTGCTGTGGTTCCCAGCTTGGAGGGGGTGTGTATCAAGGCGGTGGGAGAGGAGTTGGCCAGACTTGGAGGGGGCCAGTGTTGGCTGGGAGAAGGGCCGAGAGACTGGAGCCATTCAGCCGTGTTCTAAGAAGAGCAGGGAGAGGAAGGAAAAACAAGCCCAGACACACACTGGGTGGCTGCCGGCTGGCCAGGGATCTTGGTACAACAAGCCAGGTGCCAGGCTCTGCGGCCAAGGCAGCTTTCCCCCGGGAACCCACCCCAGACTGGGCAGGTTTAGGTCAGTTCCACAACTGCTTCTTGGGTCTATTAGGAATGGGTTTTTACAGAGTATGGGATAATTCAGTACTTTTCCAGACAGATGGGCTACCTGGGCCAGAAAGGTGGTTTTCCAGCCGTGTTGTATATGTGATACCTGTGTGTTAATGCATCCTTTACCCATCAAAGGGTCTCAGCATCACTTGCCAAACTGTTCTAGGCAGAATGGTGTTAGTGAAACACAAGATCCAAAAGTTGAAAAAGTTTGGGAAATGCTAGGTCAGTCAAAATCAAGCAAAATTCTCTACTGTGGGAATTCACAGAGCCTTCAATATGCTAATACCATACTTCATGAATTTTCCAAAAGTGGAGAAAGTGTGCATTGTTTCCCAAACTTTGAGTCCTCAGAACACAACCCTACCCCAATCACGGAATATATAATAACAACTTTGCTAAATGTTGATTGCTAATTTTAATCCATAGGATAAGGCAGAAGCCAACAGGCCTACCCTTAAACGTCCAAGAATCTAGGAGAGAGAGGGCTGTGGAATCTGGCCAATGTGAGATTTTGGACGCTGCCAGGTCCTACATGAAAGCACAATGGGCACCTTTCACAATATAACATAATTGACCTTCATGAGCATGAGGGATTCTCCTGGAATTCTGACTTGGGAGTAGCCCCATGCAGGTCATAACAGTTGAGTGAATATGGCAGAAGAGCTCAGGTTTGCTCCAGCCTGCATGTCTGCATCTCACTTCTCTTGGTCTCAGAGACTCAGCCTCATACTTAACCACAGTGCTGTCTGAGGGCCTCTGTGTATCAGGGTGGGTGCACACGGCACCACAGGAGAGATGCCCCACACTGGGTTCTGAGAAATGCTGAGAAGATCACTTCATCCAATTAGCATCCCGGTTGTGTGGCTCTGTGTCTATGACTCCCTCTTTGCTGATGCATCCTTTTAGGTTACAATGCATAGCCATCTGGGAAGAAACACCGGCAGCCTCTCTACCCTGAGATCTCTGTGGAAAGACCCAAGTTTGGTGCTGGTGGATGATGAAAAGCCCTGTACTAGACAGGCCGTATTTGCAAATCTTTTCCATCCTTGAGTAATTAGGTAAGGCTGGTACCTTGTATCGAGGGTCCCTTCCCCTAGAAAGAACTGGAAAAATGAAATGGTAAGGCTTCAGCGAAACCCGGGTCTTAGTTCACCCTGCCACTGATTTGCTGATTGATACTAGAAAGTCCTTTCCCGAGAAGCCTCACATTCTCCCTCTGGAAAATGAGGTGGTCAAACTCTTTCAGTTATTTTCTAACTTTTGACCAGAGGAAGACTTTGGTCAAACAAAGTCTTAAACTTTATCCCATATACTACAGATGAAAGTGGTTTTTAACCAAAATGTTTTTAAGGTAATATTACATCATTACAACATGGAAGTGTTTACTATAAAAGTCAGGATAGAGGCGCTTTTAGGAGCAAAGAGGTAGTTGTGATTGAGTCAGGGCACACGGAGGTCTTCTGTGTGGCTGCAAAATTCTGTTTCTTGACATGAGTGATAGTTACAACTGGTGTTTTCCTTAGAATCATTAAGTAAACTATACAAATATTGTATTACTAATGCATTGTAAAGTCAATCGCTGAGAACACAAATGTGTGAATTAGGTTTAGCTGCAAAAGGCAGAAATTCCAACATGAAAGTGACTTAAATATGACAGAGGTTTATGTCTCTTTCATGTAAATGAAGTATGGGAGTAAACAGTCCAGGCACTTAATGTAAGTAAGTAAGAATACAGTGATCATCAAAGACTCAAGATTCCTTCTCTATTTTTGCCCACCATCTTCAACATGAGACTTCCAATTCAAAGTCCAAGGTGGCTGACTGAGTCCCACCATCATGTCCAAATCAGAGCCAGTGAGAAGAGGGAAGAAGAAAAGCATACCTTTTCACTCTAAAAAAACACCCAGAAGTAGCACTCACAACCATTACTTACATCCCACTGACCAAAACTTCATTACATGGCCTTACCTAGCTGCAAGGGAGGCTGGGAAATGTAGTCTTTAATCTGGGTGGCCATGGACCCACCCAACTGTAGTTTCCACCACAAAGAGAAAACGGAAGGGTAGATTTAGGGGACAACCAGCAGAATCTGGCACAACATTCCAATGGATTTTCATTTCTGATGTGTTGAAATCTAACGGGTGACTGATGCAACTGATATTGGTGTCTTTGCTGTTTTTCAGTCACAGTTTTAAATACAGCTTGAGGTATACAAGAGGAGATGAATATTAATAGTTTGTGGAACTGCAGAAGCACTCACAGAATGTGGCTTGAAAACCCCTGAACTAGAAAGTCCCTAAGAGATTTTCCAGTATTGACATTCTAGAAATCTATGAAAGCCCTGCCCTGTTTCATGAGCTTACAGCAGGCTTTCTCTCTGGGGACTGGCAGGGGACTTCTTGTTACCTTCAGGACTGAGAATTGTACTGTTTGTTTCTTCTGAGTCAGCACAGCCCCAGCCAAATATCTTGAAAAGCTCTCTGTCGTTCAGCAGCCTTCCCTCTTGGGCTGGGAGTTCCCTAGAGGAGGTATAGTTTACTGAGGCATTGATAACTCAGTGTTACGAAGCCGTGGCAGCTTCTTAGCAGGGAGTGGCTTAGACTTTCCCTCAAGGGTTTCAGTGATCTTTAGAGTAGAGGGGGCTATCTTTGGTTCAACTCTTTCATTTTTTCAGAGGAGGAAGAACTGATCCAGAGAGGCGGAGAGATTTATTGGAAGTCACCAGCAACTTACAGCAGGGCTGGGCCATGTACTGACTTGTCCTGATGCTTTCCATTAACTGTAATAGCTTGAGTTTAACGTACACTTTCTATGTGCCAGGCTCTGAGCTAAGCACATTACATGCTAATGTAATGTCCTCTAGCACCAGAGGCTTTTAATCTATTCCAGAGAGATGGGGTGGGGTCATGAGCCTGAGAGACTTGGTATCTTAGAGAAGGTTCTAGAAAGACTCAGGGGCCAAGGTATTGTTTTTGTCCTGATTCTGACCACATTTCTGAGAGGAACGCTGTGAGGGGTGGGACTGCTGGGCAGCTTGTTGCGAGGGTAGCAGGGCCAGAGCAGTGAAAGGGGATCAACATAGCTGACCTGCCTCTGTGAGAGCATAACCCCGGAAAATCCCAAAGCTTCGCGCAGCCCAGTCTGGGCAGAGCCACAATCGAAGAAAACAAAGTCCCACCGTTACCAGTCATTTAAAAGCTCTATAATCTTTACTTTTATATCTCTAGGAGCATTATAAGGGATCTAATTAATTAAGCTAATGAATTAATCCATTCCCGTCCCCATCAAATTCTCTCATCTCCTCGCTGCTACTGCCCAACCGCTAGGAAACTCTACAAAACCCCAACACTCAGGACTGGTAGATTTTTTTCTTTTCCTTCCTTCCTATTAATTAAAAAAAATTTTTTTTTAGAACCTTTAATTTTGAAATCATCATAGATTCACAAGAAGCTGAAGAGGTAGTAGCAAAAGTACGCAGAGATCCCACGTACCCTCTACCTGGTTTCCCCCAATGGCTACTCCTTATGTAATTCTTTCATATTACATTTTACTAGCTCATCTAATCCTCGCAACAACTCCATGAGATGACTATTACCATGACCGTTTTACATGGGAAGAAACTGAGTCCCAGAGAAATGAAATACATTGCTCAAGATCCCCAGCAATTTGGTGCAGAATCAGGACTTCGATTCAGATTTTCTGACTCTAAAGTTTGTGCACGCTCACATGAATTCATATTCTCCCTCCATCTTCTCCCTGACCCTCCCCAGGAGAGAGGAAAAATCCAGAAGAGAGAGGCCCAGCCCCCGAAAGAATGCAGTTCTCCACATGCCTCAGAAGCGTAAGGGCCAACTGCAGTTTGCTAAAAATTGGAGGAGGCTCTCCTACATAACTTGGCTGTAGAGTCATCAGAATTACGCGTGTGACCCAGACAGTGGCCCCAGACACTCTTTCGGCTCCTTTCTAAAGCCAGAACACGTTTTCTGCTCTCCTTAAGGCTCCTCTTTGCCCCCTCCCGTGACTTTCTTCCTTTCTCATCCTGCTTTGCTGTTTCTCTGAAGCCGTAGGGTGATTCTCCTCTGCCATGGAATGAATTTCATCTCCTTTCTCTTAAAGCTATGACTGGGGCTCACCTTGTCTCAGAGACGTGAGAAAAGGTTAGCCGCCTGCTTGAGTAAACACAAGATCTCCTCAGAGCTAGAAATCTGAATTCTTCTCTTGAAAGTGACAGAACACCCATAAAAATAGATAACTAATGAGAACCTACTATATAGCACAGGGAACTCTACTCAATGCTCCGTGGTGACCTAAATGGGAAAGAAATCCAAAAAACAGGGGATATATGTATACGTATAGCTGATTCACTTTGCTGTACAGCAGAAACTAACACAACATTGTAAAGCAACTGTACTCCAATAAAAATTAATTAAAAAAAAAAAAAGAAAGAAAGAAAGTGACAATACCTAACCCAAAGCAGCATAAGCCCCAAAGGGACTTGATTGGCTCCTGTAAACAAAGAGGCCAGGAGCAGGGCTATATATCACGTAGGGAGTGCAGGCTGCTGTGTGTCACAGAAGCTTGATTCCAAACACGTTGATCTCTCTCTGCAAAGCAACCCGTTCCTCCTGTCAGCCTTCCTGGTGCCTTTCACTCCCCTGCCGCCCTCCTTCTAGTCTCATGCCTGCAATCCGAGAAGAAAGGGACAAAGGGCAAAGTCTCCTTCCTTTCACAAGCTTCCTCAGAAGTTTCCAGGCATGGACTTCGGCCTACAAGTTATTGACCAGAAACATGTCACACGGCCTCCCTGCACAGCAAGGAGGTCTAGGAAGCTCAGTATGTTGGCTGGACGTGGACAGAGAGCTCCCTGAGCAAAACAGAGGGTCTGCAGATTAAGCAGAAGAGCAGACAAATAGCAGTGTCTGCCTCGGGCTGGTTTAGGGGCTCCGACCAACGTCCCAGGACCGGTCTCCGTCTCTGTCTCTGTCTCTCTCATGTTGGCTTCATGCTCACACAGGCCTCCCCATGTGATCTCAGGAAGGCTGCTGCTACTCTGGATCTCACATCCACTCCTAGTCCAGCCCAGGAGGAAAGGCCAGATCCTTTGCTGCAGGCCTGCCTTCCACCTCATGTTCCTCCTTGAAAGGGTCACTGTGGCCATGGAGCATGGGATGGCTTAGCCTAGTCACAGGCTCTTTTTCTAAGCTGGGCTGAGCGTGCAGGAGAGGGTATTATTGCCTGAGAGGGAAATCAAGACATGGTTCCCAAAGAAGGGGAAATGGGTGCTGGTGGCCCCCCAAAACCCCAACAAATATCTACTGCTGAATCTTAGGCATCATTGTGTTCCGAGATTCTGAAATCACTGAAGCTGTGTCCAGCCGCCCCAAATATTTGATTAAAATTTCATGTTTTAGACCACTGGTTCTCAAAGTGTGGCCCCAGGGTCCTGGGGGTCCCTTTAAGGTCCGCAAGTTCCAAACTATAGGTTCATAATACACTAAGATGTTATTTGCCTTTTTTACTCGCATTCTCTCCCAAGCATCCAGTGGAGTTTTTTCAGAGGTTACATGACATGTGGCTACACGACATATGATGTTGTCATTGCCCTGATACCTAATGGGTTGTGTGTTTGTATGTTCTTGTGTTTTAAAAAGATCTTAGTGTTAATTTCTAACACAGTGAATATTGATAGATATAACTGACTAAATAAAAATTCTTTGAAGTCACAACACTTTTTTTTTTTTTTTTTTTGGCCGTGCTGTGCAGCTTGGGGGATCTTCGTTCCCTGACCAGGGATTGAACCTGAGCCACAGCAGTGAGAGCACAGAATCCTAACTAATAGGCCACCAGGGAACTCCCTCACAACAATTTTTTTTTAAATAATTTAATTTATTTATTTATTTTTGACTGCGTTGGGTCTTCCTTGCTGCATGCAGGCTTTCTCTAGTTGCTGCGAGTGAGGGCTACTCTTCATTGCGGTGCGTGGGCTTCTCATCGCAGTGGCTTCTCTTGTTGCGGAGCACGGGCTCTAGGCATGCAGGCTTCAGTAGCTGTGGCACGTGGGCTCAGTAGTTGTGGCTCACAGGCTCTAGAGTGCAAGCTCAGTAGTTGTGGCACACGGACATGTGGTTGCTCTGCGGCATGTGGGATCTTTCTGGACAAGGGATCGAACCCGTGTCCCCTGCACTGGCAGGCAGATTCTTAACCACTGCGCCACCAGGGAAGTCCCCCTCACAACAATTTTTAAGACAATAATGGGGTCCTGAGACCAAAAGTTTGAGAATCATCGTGAAGGGCAGCCGAATATGCCACCCATGCCATGTTGGCAAACTTTGGAGTGGCATATTCTGCTACCTTTCAGCTGTTTTAGATATCAGACTCATTTGAAAATCTTAAGGAACAACAGGCACACTTATAAGTGTTAGGTAACAAATTTTAACCCATTCAAGGCCATCATCAGTTTAGTTTTCCATATCACAGTTTCAGCTGTAAGTATCAGAAAACGAAACCCAAAACAGCAATGTCTTAAACAATGCAGAAATTTGTTTTGCTCTCATATAAACAAAATTTGGAGGTAAGTTATCAAGGGCTGGGATTTTGGCTTCATGATCATGAAAGACCTGGATTCACTCTATTTTGCTGCTCTGCCACACTCAACGTTGGCTTTAAACCTCATGTTCCAAAATGGCTGCTTAAGGTCCACCCACCCCAATTGCATTCTGTCAGCAAGACATTTCCCAGAAATTGCATATGACACTACTATGTATATTCTTTTGGCCAGAACTTAGTTATATGGCCACAACTACCTGCAAAGGAGTCTGGGAAATTCAGTTTTTAAAATTCTGTTTGTCACACACCCAGTTAAAAATCAGAGTTTCTATTTCTGAGAAAGAAAATTCTATAAATATCAGTGGTCAACTATCAGGTTAACTTTTTTGTGTGTGTAGACCTTGGAATCAAATTTCTTTATTCTCTGGTTAACTGCAAAATACTCTGTGTTTCAAAGAGAGCTGTTTAAAAATTGCGCCTAGCTTCAACTACATATCCGTAAATTGGTATTTTCTCAATATTATGGCATAAAAAATATATATTGTTCAATGGATTGGCTGCTGAGGCTGATTCAAGTCTGCAATTGTCATCCAAACTCCAGTTTCAGTTTCAAGTTTTTGTGATCATCAATGACTATTCTTCTCATTGACTGGTTTTAACAAACACATGAAACAATGTTTATTTATTTATTTATTTTGGCCACGCCAAGTAGCTTGCAGGATCTTAGCCCTCGAACCAGGGATTGAACCTGGGCCCTCGGCAGTGAAAGCCCATAGTCCTAACCACTGGCCTGCCAGGGAATTCCTAAAACGATGTTCAAAATCAGAAAATAAACTTATATTGATAAGACACTACTATTATTTATTAATATATTGAAAGTGTGTGTACACTTTCATTTGGAATTGGGGTTGTATTATTAAAGAATTGATAGCAAAGATTTTCTGAAGGTCCCAGGCCTACAGGTGTTTTCTGTCTGGCTACCACTTCGTTCATAATCATTTTAAATTTGAATGTCTTTATACAGGCCAGATACTGTCCAGTTCACTAAGGCTCAATCCCACTCTCTTGTGTTAAACTGGGCTATTTAACCAAATCTTAACCTCTGCCTCAAGGCACCTGAAATTTCTACCAGATTATACAGAGAGGGAAAGGTCTTGTCTAAAGTCCAACAAGTATTTGTCGAACTTGGGAAAAACCAAGAAGGTGGGTGAGCACTCTTATAGAGAATAATCACTCAAGTATGAAGTAAGTAGAAGTTGCATAAAAGATCATGGTACACGTTGAGGTCAGATGTTGGAGAATCTTGAAGGTGAGCTGAGAATTCTGGCCTTGACCATGTGGGAGATGGCAATCCACTGGATGTTAAATTTTAAGGGGTTTAGGACTGTTAGGGAGGTCCTAGGAAGTGCTTCTTTAAAACCAAGGGTCAAATAATCTATTCTGGAGATGAGACTAGGCAGGTTAAAACAAGGCAAATAGGATGGCCTGGGGTTAGTATTAATAGGGAGAAGGACTGGGTGTGTCTGCCAAAGGAATTTGGGAAAGTCTTCTGGAAAAAAAAATGGGTCAGGTCTATCCTAGCCTCTCGGCTGTTTTTTATGGTCATTAGTGTTCCAATGAACACTCATAAACAGGAATTTGATTGGTTTCCTGAGAATTCCAAGCATACCTGCTTGGGCCATTCAACCTAGAGAATGACTCAGGGGCCATAAATTGAATGACTAGGGCCGAGGTTGGGTTTGCTGGGTCCTATGGGTGGCTGAGAGCAAGGGTCACAGATAATCAGCAAGAAGGTTACACTTCAGGAAGCCAGGGAAAGCGAGGGAGTTGCTTTCTGGGTCTGGTGAATGGACTGAGTGGACAAGAAGTAGTGAAAGACCTGCCATTTTTTTTTCCAGAATTAAAACATTTTTTTTTGAATTTTATTTTATTTATTTTTTATGCAGCTGGTTCTTATTAGTTATCTATTTTATACATATTAGTGTATACATGTCAATCCCAATCTCCCAGTTCATCACACCACCACCCCCACCCCACTGCCGCTTTCCCCCCTTGGTGTCCATACGTTTGTTCTCTACATCTGTGTCTCTATTTCTACCCTGCAAACCGGTTCATCTGTACCATTTTTCTAGGTTCCCCATATATGTGTTAATGTACAGTATTTGTTTTTCTCTTTCTGACTTCACTCTGTATGACAGTCTCTAGATCCATCCATGTCTCTACAAATGACCCCAATTTCGCTCCTTTTTATGGCTGAGTAATATTCCATTGTATATATGTACCACATCTTCTTTATCCATTCGCCTGTCGATGGGCCTTTAGGTTGCTTCCATGACCTGGCTATTGTAAACAGAGCTGCAATGAACATTGTGGTACATGACTCTTTTTGAATCATGGTTTTCTCAGGGTATATGCCCAGTAGTGGGATTGTAGGATCGTATGGTAGTTCTATTTTTAGTTTTTTGAGGAACCTCCATACTGTTCTCCATAGTGGCTCTATCAATTTACATTTCCACCAACAGCACAAGAGGGTTCCCTTTTCTCCACACCCTCTCCAGCATTTGTTGTTTGTAGATTTTCTAATGATGCCCATTCTAACTGGTGTACGGTGATACATCATTGTAGTTTTGATTTGCATTTCTCTAATAATTAGTGATGTTGAGCTGCTTTTCATGTGCTTCTTGCCCATCTGTATGTCTTCTTTGGAGAAATGTCTATTTAGGTCTTCTGCCCATTTTTTGATTGGGTTGTTTGTTTTTTTGATATTGAGCTGCATGAGCTGCTTGTAAATTTTGGAGATTAATCTTTTGTCCATTGATTCATTTGCAAATATTTTCTCCCATTCTGAGGGTTGTCTTTTCACCTTGTTTGTAGTTTCCTTTGCTTTGCAAAAGCTTTTAATTTTCATTAGGTCCCATTTCTTTATTTTTGTTTTTACTTCCATTACTCTAGGAGGTGGATCAAAAAAGATCTTGCTGTGATTTATGTCAAAGAATGTTCTTCCTATGTTTTCCTCTAAGAGTTTTATAGTATCCGGTCTTACATTTAGGTCTCTAATCCATTTTGAGTTTATATTTGTGTATGGTATTAGGGAGTGTTCTAATTTCATTCTTTTACATGTAGCTGTCCAGTTTTCCCAGCACCACTTATTGAAGAGACTATCTTTTCTCCACTGTATACCCTTGCCTCCTTTGTCATAGATTAGTTGACCATAGGTGTGTGGGTTTAGCTCTGGGCTTTCTATCCTGTTCCATTAATCTATATTTCTGTTTTTGTACCAGTACCATATTGTCTTGATTACTGTAGCTTTGTAGTACAGTCTGAAGTCAGGGAGTCTGATTCCTCCAGCTCCGTTTTTTTCCCTCAAGACTCCTTTGGCTTTTTGGGTTCTTTTGTGTTTCCATACAAATTTAAAATTTTTTTGTTCTAGTTTTGTAAAAAATGCCACTGGTGATTTGATAGGGATTGCATTAAATCTGTAGATTGCTTTGGGTAGTATAGTCATTTTCACAATATTGATTCTTCCAATCCAAGAACAGGGTATATCTTTCCATCTGTTTGTGTCATCTTTGATTTCTTTCATCAGTGTCTTATAGTTTTCTGAGTACAGGTCTTTTACCTCCTTAGGTAGGTTTATTCCTAGATATTTTATTCTTTTTGTTGCAATGGTGAATGGGATTGTTTCCTTAATTTCTCTTTCTGATCTTTCGTTGTTAGTGTATAGGAATGCAAGAGATTTCTGTGCATTAATTTTGTATCCTGCAACTTTACCAGATTCATTGATTAGCTCTAGTAGTTTTCTGGTGGCATATTTAGGATTCTCTATGTATAGTATCATGTCATCTGCAAACAGTGACAGTTTTACTTCTTCTTTTCCAATTTGGAATCTTTTTATTTCTTTTTATTCTCTGATTGCCGTGGCTAGGACTTCCAAAACTATGTTGAATAATAGTGGCAAGAGTGGACATCCTTGTCTTGTTCCTGATCTTAGAGGAAATGCTTTCAGTTTTTCACCGTTGAGAATGATGTTTGCTGTGGGTTTGTCCCATGTAGCCTTTATTATGTTGAGGTAGGTTCCCTCTGTGCCCACTTTCTGGAGAGTTTTTATCATAAATGGTGTTGAATTTTGTCAAAAGCTTTTTCTGCATCTATTGAGATGATCATATGGTTTTTATTCTTCAACTTGTTAATATGGTGTATAACATTGATAGATTTGCATATATTGAAGAATCGTTGCATCCCTGGGATAAATCCCACTTGATCATGGTGTATGATCCTCTTAATGTGATGTTGGATTCTGTTTGCTAGTATTTTGTTGAGGATTTTTGCATCTATATTCATCAGTGATATTGGTCTGTAATTTTCTTTATCTGTAGTATCTTTGGTTTTGGTATCAGGGCGATGGTCGCCTCACAGAATGAGTTTGGGAGTGTTCCTTCCTCTGGTAATTTTTAGAAGAGTTTGAGAAGGATGGGTGTTAGCTCTTCTCTAAATGTGTTTCTTCTTTTTTAATATAAATTTATTTTTGTTTATTTTATTTTTGGCTGCATTGGGTCTTCGTTGCTGCACATGGGCTTTCTCTAGTTGCAGCAAGCGGGGATTACTCTTCATTGCGGTGCACAGGCTTCTCACTGTGGTGGCTTCTCTTGTTGCAGAGCACGGGCTCTAGGCCCATGGGCTTCAGTAGTTGTGGCTCGTGGGCTCTAGAACACCAGCTCAGTAGTTGTGGTGCACAGGCTTAGTTGCTCTGCAGCATGTGGGATCTTCCAGACTAGGGCTCGTACCCATGTCCCCTGTATTGGCAGGTGGATTCTTAACCACTGTGCCACCAGGGAAGCCCTCTAAATGTTTGATAGAATTCACCTGTGAAGCCATCTGGTCCTGGACTTTTGTTTGTTGAAAGATTTTTAATCACAGTTTCAATTTCATTACTTGTGATTGGTCTGTTGATATTTTCTATTTGTTTCTGGTTCAGTCTTGGAAGGTTATCCTTTCTAAGAATTTGTCCATTTCTTCCAGGTTGTCCATTTTATTGGCATAGAGTTGCTTGTAGTAGTCTCTTATGATGCTTCGTATTTCTGCGGTGTCCATTGTAACTTCTCCTTTTTCATTTCTAATTTTATTGATTTGAGTCCTCTCCCTCTTTTTCTTGATGAGTCTGGCTAAAGGTTTATCAATTTTGTTTAACTTCTCAAAGAACCAACTTTTAGTTTTATTGATCTTTCTATTATCTTCTTTGTTTCTATTTCATTTATTTCTGCTCTGATCTTTATGATTTCTTTCCTTCTATTAACTTTGGGTTTTGTTTGTTCTTCTTTCTCTAGTTCCTTTAGGTGTAAGGTTAACTTGTTTATTTGAGATGTTTCTTGTTTCTTGTGGTAGGCTTGTATTGCTATAACTTCCCTCTTAGAACTGCTTTTGCTGCATCCCATAGGTTTTGGATCATCATGTTTTTGTTGTAATTTGTCTCTAGGTTTTTTTTTGCAACTTGAAAGTAATTATTTTAATCAAGTTAAAAAAACTTTGTGTATAGACACAGTAATGCACCCATATTACAAGTCTACAATGAATATTACAAGCTGAATGAATTTTCATAAACTGTCTAGGTATTTTTTGATTTCTTCAGTGATCTCTTAGTTATTGAGTAACGTATTGTTTAGCCTACATGTGTTTGTGTTTTTTACGTTTTTTTCCGTGTAATTGATTTCTAATCTCATAGCGTTGTGGTTGGAAAAGATGCTTGATATGATTTCAATTTTCTTAAATTTACTGAGGCTTGATTTGTGACCCAAGGTGTGATCTATATCCTGGAGAATGTTCCATGTATACTTGAGAAGAAAGTGTATTCTGTTGTTTTTGGATGGATTGTCCTATAAATATCAATTAAGTCCATCTTGTTTAATGTGTCATTTAAAGCTTGTGTTTCCTTATTTATTTTCATTTTGGATGATCTGTCCATTGGTGAAAGTGGGGTGTTAAAGTCCCCGACTATGATTGTGTTACTGTCAATTTCCCCTTTTATGGCTGTTAGCATTTGCCTTATGTATTGAGGTGCTCCTATGTTGGGTGCATAAATACTTACAATTGTTATATCTTCTTCTTGGATTGATCCCTTGATCATTATGTAGGCATCCTTCTTTGTCTCTTGTAATAGTCTTTATTTTGAAGTCTATTTTGTCTGAAATAAGAATTGCTACTCCAGTGGTTGAGAATCTGCCTGCCAATGCAGGGGACACGGGTTCGAGCCCTGGTCTGGGAAAAGCCCACATGCCGCGGAGCGGCTGGGCCCGTGAGCCACAATTACTGAGCCTGTGCATCTGGAGCCTGTGCTCCGCTACAAGAGAGGCCGCGATAGTGAGAGGCCCGTGCACCGTAATGAAGAGTGGCCCCCGCTTGCCACAACTAGAGAAAGCCCTTGGACAGAAACGAAGACCCAACAGAGCCATAAATAAAATAAATAAATAAATAAAAATAGAATAATCATTAAAAAAAAATTAGCTGAAATTAAAAAAAAAATTGCTACTCCAGCTTTCTTTTGATTTCCATTTGCATGGAATATCTTTTTCCATCCCCTCACTTTCAGTCTGTATGTGTCCCTGTCCCTAGGTCTTAAGCGGGTCTCTTGTAGACAGCATATATATGGGTCTTGTTTTTGTATCCATTCAGCGAGCCTGTGTCTTTTGGTTGGAACATTTAATCCATTCATGTTTAAGGTAAATATCGATATGCATGTTCCTATTACCATTTTCTTAATTGTTATGGGTTTGATTTTGTAGGTCCTTTTCTTCTCTTGTGTTTCCCACTTAGAGAAGTTCCTTTAGCATTTGTTGTATACCTGGTTTGGTGGTGCTGAATTCTCTTAGGTTTTGCTTGTCTGTAAAGCTTTTGATTTCTCCATCAAATCTGAATGAGATCCTTGCCGGGTAGAGTAATCTTGGTTGTAGGTTCTTCCCTTTCATCACTTTAAATATATCGTGCCACTCCCTTCTGGCTTGTAGAGTTTTCTGCTGAGAAATCAGCTGTTAACCTTATGGGAGTTCCCTTGTATGTTATTTCTTGTTTTTCCCTTGTTGCTTTCAATAATTTTTCTTGTCTTTAATTTTTGTCAATTTGATTACTATGTGTCTCGGCGTGTTTCTCCTTGGGTTTATTCTGCCTGGGACTCTCTGCGCTTCCTGGACTTGGGTGGCTATTTCCTTTCCCATGTTAGGGAAGTTTTCGACTATAATCTCTTCAAATATTTTCTTGGGTCCTTTCTCTCTTCTCCTTCTGGGACCCCTATAATGTGAATGTTGTTGCATTTAATGTTGAAAGACCTGACATTTATTAAGCTTTTTTTTTTTTTTTTTTTTTTATGTTCCAGGCATTGTGCTGAGCCGTTTATATGAAGTATCTGCCTGAATCTTCTTCATTGCTTTATGGGGATAGATACCATTATCCCTATTCCACAGAGGAGAAAACTGAGATAGACACAATTCTTTGGACTGATTCCTATTGACGGGGTTAGTTAAGAAGTAGTATAGTGGGACCTCCCTGGTGGCACAGGGATTAAGAATCTGCCTGCCATTGCAGGGGACACGGGTTCAATCCCTGGTCTGGGCAGATCCCACATGCTGCGGAGCAACTAAGCTCATGTGCCACAACTACTGAGCCTGCACTCTAGAGCCCGCGAACCACAACTACTGAGCCCATTCACCACAACTACTAAAGCCTGCATGCCTAGAGCCTGTGCTCCACAACAAGAGAAGCCACCGCAATGAGAAGTCCGCACACTGCAACAAAGAGTAGCCCCCGCTCACCGCAACTAGAGAAAGCCCGCGCACAGCAACAAAGACCCAACGCAGCCAAAATAAATAAATAAATAAATAAATTTTTAAAAAAAGTAGTATAGTGACATTTCTTTATGTTATCTCCCCACAGAGGAATGGGGAAGTGTGTTATATTTATTCTAGCACTTGCAGTGAGATAAGAGAGGCAGTGGGCTGGTACCTTTTGTCCCTCAGCATCCACTGACCCTTTCTCCAATTACAGCACCTGAGTTTTCCCCTGGACCATCCCTCCTCCCACTCTCAGCACCTGTGTGGGGTGGGAAGACCCTACCCCCTGCTTCAGGATAAGAATGCCCCCCCTGCCTAGCTACTCAGGGCATTGCATCCCCTGGCCCCAGGGAGGCAACAGCTATTCTGAAATACAGGTGGTCTGGGGAGGAAAACTCAGGATTTGAGTAGGCAGGAGATCTGGGAGAAAACTGCTTCATACCCCTTCCAAAATGTACCACTACGCCAGTGTCTATTTTTCAGAATAACTAACATTCTCTTGGAAACGGCAGATTACAGCTAGACCCTAAGCTCTGTGTGCAGGCACATCCCAGCGTCTAGCACCGTCAATAGTAGGTGTTGAATAAATTGATTGTTGAATGACTGAATGAGTTGTTAGACACATTGATCATTTACTGAATCACAGCTTGACATAATTGGAGGGATCCTAGAGATCTTTTAGCCCGATTTCTCCCATTTTACAGAGGAAGAAACCAAGGTGAGGGGACTTCCCATGCGACAGTACTGAGTGAGAATTTGATCCTAGGCCTCCTGCCCCCAGTCCTGGGCTCATTATAATACCGGAGCCTCTCAATATGGGACGCTGACCACTTTTTGTTCTGAAGATTATTTTTCGCATGAAATTACATTGAATCCACAGATTCAGTAAATTATTTGCTTTTAAATATTTTTCCAAGCCTTCTGATTACATGGAGGAGAGAGTCTTGGTTTGAAGCTATTAAATTGCGAACACCCCTCACTTGCTAATCTTTCTTTTTTTTAACAACAGTGGAGTCCGTGTTAGGCTCAGAGCCTTCACAAGAAACAGAAGTAATTTAGTTTAATATTGTTATCTTAATGTTTTGTGGAAATTTTCAAGCGTAATTCAAAGCAAAGAGAATAATATTGTTAACCTCCTATGTGCCAGCACCCAGCTCTAATTACTCTCAAGATTCTATCGAGCTGGTTTACACACCCAGCGCCATCACACACTTTTTTGCAGAAGTATTTCAAAACAAATCTTATACGTTATATCATCACGCTCATAAATATTTCAGTATGTAAAGCTAACAGATAAGAACTTTCTTTTCAGTGGAGCCACAATTCCATCATCTCACCTAACACAATTAAAAGTAATTCTTTAGTGTCATCCAACACCCAGTCTGTGTTCAAATTTTCCAAGTTATCTCAAAAATATTTCTATTTGGCTGATTTGAATCCAGACACAAAGAAACCCATACCCTACACTACTTTTATGTCCCATTCAATTTATTGGAGTTCCTCCCCATGCCCCACCTTTTTTCACACCATTTATTGAACAAACCATCTTATTTGTCCCCCAGAATTTCTCACATTCTGGATTTGGCTGGTTGGATTCTTGCAGTGTTTCTGAATATGTTCCTCTATCCTTTTGTTTCCTGTAAACTGGTAGTTAGATGAAGATTCAGATTGATACTGAAAGTGCTTCCTGAGAAACAGAATCTTAAGATGAGTTTTACGAATTGGTTCTCTAGTCTGACTAGGTTTAAAGGCACTAATGACCTTGTTTTCAGGGCTAAAGGGGACACGTGCAGTCTATGGCAGGTGGTGGTACAACAGTTACTCACACTATTAGCTACAGATTCCCATAACGAAGTACCTGTAGAAGCCAAGGCCCTAAGTGACCAAATATTCGCCGTCATAGAACATCTTAGTGAAATTAAGGAAGGTGATGCAGCTGGTTGGTTGCCTTTAAGGGTGCTGCCAGAGGCAAGGAAAGAAAATGACAAGCTCAGGGCTTTAAATTCCCAGTTCAAGTGATTACAAGCATTTTGTTTAACTGTTTTATTTTAAAGATGTATCTCTTAGGCTCTAAATGTTAGTTGCTAATGATATCAGTACAAGTTATTTCCTCTACCACCTATATAATTTATTTCTTTATCCTATCATATCCAGATACTAATATTAATACTAAAAATAAGTCTATGGAATATACTTTTTTTTCCTAAGTATATATCTCCTTAAGGATGAACAGCCAAAATACTATTAAATTTACCTGAAATAATGGTTCTCAGGATGGTTATGCCACCAATGTGATACACAATGAGGCTCTTTTGCTCCTGTATGTTTTTATTTTTAGAATTTACTTTATCCCTTTGATATAATTTAGCATTTTAAATTATGTAAAACATTTAATAGTTCCAAAGTTAGAATTATATAACAATGTATATTCAGAAAGCTAGCTTTTATCAATAATCTTTTTCTCTCTCCCTAAGGTAAACACTTCTATTAATTTTTGGTTTGTCTTTTGTTTCTCTTTGAAAATATAAGCAAACACCTATACAGATTTTTGTTTGTCTCTCCCTTGTACTCTAAACACTGTTCGGCACCTTGTGTTTTTGTTGTTGCTTATTTGTTTTTTACCTAATATGTCCTGGAGATCATTTTATAGCATTATATAGAAATTTCCTGGACCTAGAGATTGTCATACAGAGTGAAGTAAGTCAGCAAGAGAAAGACAAATAGCATATAATATCGGTTATATGTGGAATCTAGAAAAATGGCTCAGATGAACTTATTTGCAAAGCAGAAATAGAGTCACAGATTAGAAAATAAACTTATGGTTACCAAGGGAGGAGCGGTGTGGGATGAACTGGGAGATTGGAGTTGACATACATACACTACTATATATAAAATAGATAACTAATGAGAACCTACTGTGTAGCACAGGGAACTCTACTCAGTGCTCTGTGGTGACCTAAATGGGAAGGAAATCCAGAAAAAGAGTGGATATATGTATATGTATAACTGATTCACTATGCTGTATAGTAGAAACTAACACAACACTGTAAAGCAACTATACTCCAATAAAAAAAAATTAAAAAAAAAAAAGAAATTTCCCCTCGTTCTCTTTTACACTGAGTTAGAATTTAATACCATCATTTTATTAGCACTGTGTCAATTACTTTCTATTTATGACAAGTTTATCAGTCAGGTTCCTGGCAGGAAACAGACGGCACTTTCAAATTGTGGGTCCAGGCAGGTCAACCACAGGGATGGCACAGGTCCCCAGGGCCAGCAACAGCACGGGGCCTGAGGGGCAAGGGGACAGGTGGTTATAGGAACAAGAGAGGGGCCTTGGATGGGAGCTGGGCCTCTGGGCTGAGGAACACCGTCAGTCTGCGGTGAAACCCCAGGGCAGGAGCCGGGGGAACTGATATGCCAGCCAACCTCACTCTTCTTTCTCCTCTTCCCAGTCTCCTACTGTGCTCCCCACTGGCCCATCCCAAGTGGAAACAGGCCATGGGCACCCACTGAGGTGGGTTTAAGACCAACCTCTGTGGATGGACCTAGAATCTGTCATACAGAGTGAAGGAAGTCAGAAAGAGAAAAACAAATACAGTATGCTAACACATATATATGGAATCTAAAAAAAAAAACAAAAAAAGGTTATGAAGAACCTAGGGGGGCTTCCCTGGTGGCGCAGTGGTTGAGAATCTGCCTGCTAATGCAGGGGACACGGGTTCGGGCCCTGGTCTGGGAAGATCCCACATGCCGCGGAGCAACTGGGCCCGTGAGCCACAATTACTGAGCCTGCGCGTCTGGAGCCTGTGCTCCGCAACAAGAGAGGCCACGATAGTGAGAGGCCCGTGCACCGCGATGAAGAGTGGCCCCCACTTGCCGCAACTAGAGGAAGCCCTCGCACAGAAACGAAGACCCAACATAGTAAACAATCAATCAGTCAATTTAAAAAAGTCTTAAAAAAAATTAAAAAAAAAAAAAAAGAACCTAGGGGCAGGACAGGAATAAATACACAGATGTAGAGAATGGACTTGAGGATATGGGGAGAGGGAAGGGTAAGCTGGGATGAAGTGAGACAGTGGCATGGACATATATACACTACCAAATGTTAAACACAGAGCTAGTGGGAAGCAGCTGCATAGCACAGGGAGATCAGCTCGGTGCTTTGTGACCATCTAGATGGGTGGGAGAGGGAGGTTGGGAGGCAGACGCAAGAGGGAGGCGATATGGGGATATATGTATATGTATAGCTGATTCACTTTGTTATAAAGCAGAAACTAACACAACAATGTAAAGCAATTATACTCCAATAAAGACGTTAAAAAAATTTAAAAATTTTTAAAAAGACAAAAATAAATAAATAAATCAATTAATTAAAGTCTATTGTTTAAAAATAAAAAAGACTAACCTCTGTGCAGAGGGGGAGGGGCGGAGAGTGGATCCCAGGCACAGTTAGTGAGACGCTTTTTCACTTATTTTGGTTTTAAAAAATAAGCTGAAATAAGATGATAGGTGTTAGGAGGACACGGCAGAGATGGTGAAGGTGGTGCCCGATGACTGAATCTGAGAAGCCCCTCTCAGGAGGACACACTGCATCCTTGTATTTTAGGAGATAGCCTCCTCTCTCTCCTGGCTCCCCCCCCACCACCCCAGGCTGCCTTTCCTCTGGACCTCTAAGAGCTGCTGAGAAACATTAGGGAAATGATATTTTTCATTGGAAAGAGAGGAGAGGCCCTGGGAGGTCACTGGGTGAAGGACTCTGAGAGCCCCTGAAATGGATCTGTGCTCCCCTGGGCCTTCCACCGCCTGCTCCCCGCACCCCAAACCCGCTCCCTTGGCTGCTCTTCCGGGGAGCACAGGGCCCTCTTTCTTATTCCCTGATCAGCTGAGCCACTGAGGGAAGGTGGATGCTGCCTGTCCTTGGGGCTGACACCCTGGGCTGGAAACCAGAGAAGGACTTAAAGAGGTGGAGGATCCCCTGCCTGTATTCAGTGCAAGCCCCACCTGGCCCTGGCTCACAGCCGCCATGGCCTGAGGGCTAAGTGAGGACCTCAGAGAAGATCTCTCCAAGGATGGGGGAGCCAGAAAGCTGTATGATTCCAGGGTGGGAGGGATAAAAGAGACCATTCTAAAAGGAGGGAGCCCTCCTGCCTTTTCTTTGCCTTCTACCACTAGGTATAATCTCATTTACTCAAATGAGCGATTGAGCCCTTCCTCTGGGCCCGGCACTGTGCAAACGCTAGGGACACAATGGAGAACAAGGTATCATTTCCACACGCACACCACCCCCGCCCCGGCCCCCTTCCCCCGGCATGAAACTCATAGTATAGTGTGGAGGAGAGATGAGTAAACAGTTACAGAGCCTGTAGGGAAGGTACCTAACCCAGTCCTTGGGAATCAGAGAAGCTTTCCAAAGGAAGTGATGTCTAGGCCGAGCACTGAAGGATGGTAGGAATGAGCAAGTCCATAGGGTAATTTTCCTAAGCAGGCATAATAGGATACACAAAGGTAGCTGAACGTTCAAGAGATCCTGGTGTCATAGAGCAATTACAAGTGGGTCAGTTTATTAGAATGTGTGTGTGGGGGGGGTGTTGGGCAAGGGATGGGAGGTGTTGAGGGATGAGACTGGAGGGTAAGCAGGGGCCAGGCTATACAGGAACTCAGCTGCCTTAAGGAGCTGGAAGGGTATTCTGCTGGGAATGAAGTGTTTAGGCAGGTGAGTGACACCATATTTGTGTTCAAGAGACTCTTCATGCTACCCTAGAGGTGGCCCTCAAAAGTGCCTTGACATTTCCATCCTCACTGTCATTCCGTGGATCCCTGCAACAGCAAGTTCTCCTCCTGAATCCGCCAGCATGGTGTGCTTCTGCTCTAGGTGAACCCCTCCCTCCCTCCTTCCTTCCCTCCCTCTCTCTCCCCAGTACCTCAGAATGTGCTCTTATTTGGAGATAGGGCCTTAAATATGTGCTTAAGTTAAAATGAGGTCATTAGGGTGGGCCCTAATCCCATATGACTGGTGTACTTATAAGAAGAGGAAATTTGGACACAGACACACACCAAGGGAAGACCATGTAAAGACACAGGGAGGAGATAGCTATTTACAACCCAAGATGAGAGGCCTTGGAAGAAACCAACCCTGATGACACCTTCATCTCAGACATCTAGCCTCCACAATTGTGAGAAAACAAATTTCTGTTGTTTAAGTCACCCAGCATGTGGTACTTTGCTATGGCAGCCCTAGTAACTAATACACTGTGCAATTCACCTCTTTAAGGTGTATAACTCAATGGTTTGCAGTATATCCACAGAGTTGTGCAGTTGTGCAGATCACCACAATCAATTTTAGAATCTTTTCATCACGCCAAAAAGAAACCTCATTAGCCTCCATTCTCCCTAGGACCCCCCCTACTGCCAAACCCCACCTCCAGCTCTAGGTAACTATTAACCATCTTTCTGTCTCTATAGATTTGCCTATTCTGCATATTTTATATAAATGGTATCATGCGATATATGTATGGTCTTTTGTGACTGCTTCTGTCACTTAGCATACTGTTTTCAAGATTTCTCTGGGCTGCTGACTATAGTGTCTCTCAGCTATGTGTACATGTGCTTTTTCACTCCCAAAGCCATCAGCCACCTATGAGCACAATTCATGTCTGATTCATGCCTTTACTGCTCATAGCACATGCCTGGCGTATGGTGTATTCATTTTTCTGTGAAATCATTTTTATTGTGAATAAGGGGGAAAATATACATTCAAAAAAATAATGTAGGGGCTTCCCTGGTGGCGCAGTGGTTAAGAATCCGCCTGCCAACGCAGGGGACACGGGTCTGAGCCCTGGTCCGGGAAGATCCCACATGCCACGGAGTAACTAAGCCCATGCGCCACAACTACAGAGGCTGCACTCTAGAGCCTGCGAGCCACAACTACTGAAGCCCATGTGCCTAGAGCCCGTGCTCTGCAACAAGAGAAGCCCCCGCTCGCCACAACTAGAGAAAGCCCAACAACAAAGACCCAACGCAGCCAAAAATAAACAAATAAAATAAATAAATTTATTAAAAAAATAATAATAATAATGTAGAGTCTTTAGAAAAAATTACATTGTGTGACTTTGCCAGTAGTTAAAAACCAAATCAGGTCAGGGGAGGTGCACGGCGAAGTGACAAATTAGGAGTTCAGGATTAACAAACTATTATACACACTACTATATGTAAAATAGGTAAACAACAAGGACCTACTGTATAGCACAGGGGAACTATACTCAATATCTTTTAATAACCTATAATGGAAACGACTCTGAAAAAGTATTTATATATATATATATATATATCTGAATCACTTTGCTGTACACTTGAAACTAACACAACATATACTTCAATTTTAAAAATACACTAAAAAACCCAAATCAAATTCCAGTTAACCTTAACATTCATTAGTGTTAATTTCTTAAAAATAATTATATCGTTATTCCTTAAGCCTTCTAATCTTTGCACCTAATAAGACTGATTTTTTAAAAACTGTGATAAAACAAACATAACATTCATATGGGGAGTTCTTGAAAATGGAAAAGTCATCACTGTCGAGCAAACGTAGGCATTGTGTGAGGCCACAGGGCTGTACTGGTGATCAAGACATACAAGGTCCTTGCTCATGGGACACTTAGATTCTGGGGAGAGGGAGATAGAGAACAAGCCCACGAATAAACACACAAGGTAAATTTATCTTGTGATAAGTGCTGTAAAGAAAATCCCCCCAGGGTGGTATGACAGAGTGACTGGAGATTAGGGGGTGGGTCATGAATCTTTTTGAGATTAGGTCGTTAGTGAAGGCTTCTCTCAGGAATTAACTGAGCTGAGATCAGATGGCTGGAGGGTAACATGTCTGTGAATTCCTGGAGTTAGAACATTCCGGATGGGAACAGCAAATGCCAGGTCCCTAAGGTAGAACAAAGATCTGCTTCACAGAGAGAAGACCAGTGCAGGTAACGAGTATAAAGTAAGGGAGTGAGTAGTTTGAGCTGGAGGCTGATGGCTGGGACCAGATTACATAGGGCTTTGGGGGCCAAGAAAAAGAATTTGGATTAAAACAAATGTTTAGGAAACATTAAGGGTGAATCAATTAGAATTAAGTTTGGCTGCATATAATGGGAAACCCCAAAGTAACAGTGCCTTAAACAAGATAGAAATGATTTCTCTATCAGGTAAAATTCCACAGTTGATATGGCAGTTCCTTGGTCATCAGGGCCCAGGCTCTTTCTATCTTAGCTAATGGCTTCCATTCTTAAGGTCATTTTGTGGTCCAATATAGCTGCTGGCACTCCAGCCGTTATGTCTGCATTCCAGGCAGCAGGAAGAAGGGAGGAAAGAAAGGCCAAAGGGATAGATTTCCAATTGCTAGATCAAAGTATTGCTGGAAATAACAACTCTGTCCTTTGGAGTCCTTTTTCATCCCACCAGAAATGAGTGTCTACCACATGATAGAACTTCACCACCTTGGGAAGGAGAAGGGATGAAGAGGACCAGCTCAGTCTGCTCTGCCTGCCAAGAGTGAGCATTTGAAGGATCTGAGGGGAATTCCCTGGAGGTCCAGTGGTTAGGACTCTACACTTTCACTGCCGAGGGCCCGGGTTCAATCCCTGATCAGGGAACTGAGATCCCACAAGCCGTGCAGCATGGCCAAATTTTAAAAAAAAGATATTACAATATCATTGAAGGACCTGAGGAGGAGAGTCCATGTCAAGAGTCTATTGAGGACACGATACATAAGACATTTGGGTTTAGCCACAAGCAGAGCTGCCTCTAGGGTGTACATGGCCTTGGCCAAATTTTGGGGGGTGGGTTACAGCCCCTATCTATATAAATAATTTGATTTTTTTTAAAAAGAAAGAGATGGACTTCCCAGCTGAGTCAAATTCCTGAAAGGATCCTTCTCAGAAACTCCATACATCTCATTGGCTAGAAAATGAATACTGCGGGAGAGAATTCTGCAAGGGTTTCAAGCAAGGCAGGGACATGAAGTGATGTGCATTTTAAAGGAGTCATTCTAGTTGCTGGGTGGAAGGGGCAAGAGTGGAAAGAATATCAAAGAGGGAGTTGCAGACTCAGTTCCTCGCCCTGATGATATTCAAATTAACCATGTGACCTTGAACAAGTCTCTCCTCCTGCCTGGGCCTGAGTTACCTCGTTTCTTAAATTGGTTTGGATGTGACAAGCACTCAGTCCCCTTCCCCTTAGGAGGCTGACGTACCAGAGGTGGTTGCCTGTGGGCCTGGCAGTTCTCAGGGCAGATTCCATGCCCTGGAGAAGCATCTCTGGGAGGCTCTCCTGTCCTCTATCTCCTTAACCCCACAGCTCTGAAAGGCACCTGCCTTCAGGCCTTGGCGCCCAGGTTCCGGAAGGAGGGAGAAGGCCCAGCCCTGGCTCCTGTGTACCCCTCCACCTGCCCCGGATCTGCCTGTTCCTGCTCCATCTGTCTCCTCCACGTCTGCCTCTTCTCTGTTTTCTCCGGGTCCCTCCCAGCCTCCCAGCCAGACTTCCAACAGCACCACGCCCAGCCCGTGCCAGCCTCCGGGCTCAGTGACGACAAGGAACAGGCGTGCACCACTCTCGGTCCTGCCTCAAGGGCCTTACTTCAAATGTCGCTTTCCCTACTTGTGCAGCTCTTGATGCCGTCTGTCTCTCTTTGGTGGTTTCTTCCTCTCACAGTCTCTCTTTGCCTTTCCCTCTATGTCTGATTTCCTCTTTTAAAAGCATAAAATAACAGGCGATTACATGTCCATAAAAAATGCAATACAGAAGTATTAAGAAGTAAGCATAAAGTCCCTTTCACCTCCATTTTCCACTCCAATCCATCCCCTCTCCAGAAGCCACCACTATTTACGGTTTCGTGTGATGCATGGCCAACACTGCATTCTGCTTTTAGCCCTTACGTCTCTCTCTCTTTCTCTCTCTCTCTGACTTTGTGTATGGGTTTGACTGGGTCTCAGTCCCTCTGCCTTTATCTCTGTCTGTGTCTCTCTGTGTTTCTGTCTCTTTTGTTTTTTTCCTCTCTCTCTGACTCTCTGTATGGGTTTGGCTGGGTCTCAGTCTCTCTGCCTTTATCTCTCTTTTTTTTTTTTTTTCTTTTGGCTGCACCATGATTTGAGGGATCTTAATTCCCCGACCAGGGATTGAACCCAGGCTCCGGCACTGAAAGCGCCGAGTCCTAACCACTGGACCGCCAGGGAATTCCCATCTCTGCCTTTGTCTCTTTCTGTTTCTCTGTGTTGCTTTCTCCTGCCAGTCTGCCTGTGTCTCTCTCTCTTTCCCTTTCTCTCTCTGTCTCTGCGTCTCACTCTCACTCTTCATCTGCCTCATTCTATTTTTGCTTCTCTTGTTAAAAATATAGTATTTTTAAAGTTAAAAACACAACTTGCATAAAAATAAAAAATGGGCACATGTCAGTGATTTATTTAACCTGTTAATGAGGGAATAAGCAGGTGGTAAAGCTGATTCAAGGAGAGTTCAAAGAGAGATCATGTCTACACAGGCACTGAAGGAAGGCTGGAAAAAGTCTGCTAGGTCATATACAAAACTGGTTAATGTCCTACAAGGCATTAAAACTGTAACCTCTGGGCTTCTTTCTTTAACTGGACAGAAATCTATGAGTTAATATGTAACTTCAGAGCCAAACCCCTAATCAATAGTAAACAGCAAGTCAAACAACAATATATCCCCTAGAGAAGCAGATCTTTGGACAGGCGTGTTAACCCAAGCTTCAGTCTAACGTCAAGAGGATACACAGGGACTTCCCTGGTGGTCCAGTAGTTAACACTCTGTGTTTCCACTGCAGGGGGTGCAGGTTCGATCCCTGGTTGGGGAACAAGCCACGCAGCACAGCCAAAAAAAGTTTTTTTTAAATAAAAAAGATAAAAGACCTCTTAGCTTAGTACATTCATTTATTAAAAAAAAAAAAAAGAGGATATGCAGTCACCCTTTTGTCTTATTGCTAAGTTTTGAGTCGTTTTCTCCACATTTGTTTCTCTGTGTCTGCCTCTTCCCCTCTCTCCTCACCTCTGTCTCTCTCTTGATCATGACAGACTCTGCCGGTGTCTCTCTCTTCCTCTGTCCGAGCCTGTCTCCCTTTCTCGCTTTGACTGTGTTCCTCTGTCTTGATTTCACAAACTCATTTTAGTCACCTTTACCTGAGAGTCAGCCATGTGCCAGGACCCACACAGGAGCTACAGGGAAAGGCCAGAGCTGAACCCCAGAGCTGACATGCCCCTGCCACTCTGTCTGAATTTCTTTTTAGCCTTGGAAGGACATCAAATGGAAATTCTGAGCACTTGGAGGAAAGGAGCTGAGGGTGTGGGACGTGGCAGGAGAAGGGAGGGCCGGAGAGCTGTCGTGGGCTGTAGCAAGCTCCTGGCTTCAGCTGGCTGGGGCAGAGATGATTTCACACCACAAAAATGTCTGAATCAGGAGAATAATCCAACTTGGGATACGGCTGGGAAGCGGGCCGTTTAGTGGGGGAGGGCAGGGGCTGGAGATCTCAGTGTTGCAACCAGGGGCCAAGATGGGTGGCTGGCTACAATTCCTCACGGCCCTGGGATTTCAGGAAAGAAACCATTTCTCCTCCCACATTGCAAGTGAAGGCGCACAGCTGGGTCTCTCGAGAGACAGCGGGACAGACTTAGGGTTGCCACCCTGGAGGATCGTAAGTCTCCACTAGCAAACCTGAGGACCTGAAGGAGGGAGAGAAGCAGGAGCCAGAACAGAAAAAGAAGAGGAAACACTGAACTGAAAGGCTGGAAGGCCTTGAGTTAAATGACTTGTGATTTTTAAGAGTTATTTAGCTGCAGAACCTGATTAAAATAGCCAAACAGCTGCCTCTGGGGGGTCTAAGGAGGGAACCTGAGTGCCCTCATCTTGGTCCTCATCCCCTGCTGTTTGGAAATTACGATCTAACCCGACAGCCTCATTTTACAAGTGAGCTAACTGCCCAGAGAGGGGAGATGACTTGCCCAAGTCATTTACAGAGTGAGGAACTCAGGCCCCTTGATTCTTGGTCCACTGCTCTTTTCAAAAAGATGGGAAAGGGGCTTCCCTGGTGGCCCAGTGGTTAAGAATCCGCCTGCCAATGCAGGGGACACGGGTTAGTGCCCCGGTCTGGGAAGATCCCACATGCCGCGGAGCGGCTAGGCCCGTGAGCCACAACTACTGAGCCTGCGCGTCTGGAGCCTGTGCTCCGCAATGGGAGAGGCCGCGACAGTGAGAGGCCGCGACAGTGAGAGGCCCGCGCACCGCGATGAAGAATGGCCCCCAATTGCTGCAACCGGAGAAAGCCCTCGCACAGAAACAAAGACCCAACACAGCCAAAAATAAATAAATTAATTAATTAAAAAAAAAAACTTAAAAAAAAAAAGATGGGAAGGACAGAAAGAGAAGGGGCCCAGGCGAAAAGGAAGAAGAAAAATGAGAAAATGGAGGAGAAGAGGAACAGATTAGCGGAGAGAAGGAAGCAAGAGGCTATGTCTCTTGAAAGTTTTCAAAACCAGAAAGACGTTGGCCCTTCTCCCAGAAGAATACAGAAGAGGGATGGTCCATTCCCCCAAAGAAAGGTGAACCAGCCCCTATCAGTAAAGGTGCCAAACTGGTGGCCAATGGAGAGATTCCTCCTGAAGTTGAGTTTTGTTTGGAGGGCAAAACATTTTTAAAAAGGGCAGAAGGGGGACTTCCCTGGTGGTCCAGTGGTGAAGACTTCACCTTCCAATGCAGGGGGTGTGAGTCCGATCCCTGGTCGGGGAACCAAGATCCCCCATGCCTCGCAGCCAAAAATCCAAAACATAAAATAGAACCAATAATGTAACAAATTCAATAAAGACTTTAAATAATTAATTAATTAATTAATTAATTAAAAGGGCGGAAGGGATCTGAGAGCCTCTGGGCAGGGCGTGTTCTCTCCAGGTTGCTCAAGGTCCAGCCAATCCTTAGAGGGGCTGCTCACATCCATCCCCTGCCTGCCCCTGAAGATGATAAATTTACCTCCCTGGTAACCCTTGTTTCTCCTCCAGGGATGTACCAGGCTGGTGGATGGAACCCCTTCCTCATGGCTGCCTACCTGGGGAGAGCGGACTGCAAGCTTCCGGGGAGTGGGTCTGACATCCTCCAGGGCTCATGCGTGGCTCGTGGAGACCTCCCCTTTCCCACGGGGCCTGGTATAGTTTGTGAGTTTGTGATACTCCGTGTCTGGGACAGATTACCCTCTTTCTCTCTCTTCATTTTTTCTTCACCCATAAAGCCAGTGGGCTAAAAATAAATTTGTACATTTCAATTTTTTTTTTTTTTTTAAGCAGCGAACCCATTCTAGGAAATGAAATCTTAGGCAAAAGTCTGATGTGTCAGACAGATAAAAGTAGTTCTGCTCTAGATAACTAATAAGAACCTGCTGTATAGCACAGGGAACTCTACTCAATACTCTGTAATGGCCTATATGGGAAAAGAATCTACAAAAAAAAAAAAAAAAGAGTGGATATATGTATATGTATAACTGATTCACTTTACTGTGCACCTGACACTAACACAACATTGTAAATCAACTCTACTCCAAAAAAAAAAGTTAATTCTGCTCTGGTTGAAGGCAGGGATGCACTGGGACCTAGAGACCTGCCCCTTTAGCCTTCTTTCCGTCCCCTTAAGACTCTTGCATGTAACTCCTATAGAAGGCAGTTTGAACACCACTGGCTTGGAAAGTCTCGAAGATTCATTACAAGAAGTTGCTGTCGGAGAACAGAAGCCAGAAGTGGGGAGAGGTGACATACTGGGGCGGTGTTAGATCAGTCTCAGAAGAGAGTGATGCGACCTGCCTTATCCAGGCAATGGTGGGGAAAAAAGAGACTTGTGTTGGAGATGGGGGTAGAGGTTCTACCGGTTCATCCAGATCTCCCTTCCATGTCCCCTATCTGCCCAGCCCTGGGACCCGGAAAAGACCAATGGAGGCTCCAGGCTGCCCCCCAGGTCGGCTGAGTCACAGCACCGGCTGCCACGTTGCTGGGCTGGCGGGGCTGTCATTACTCCTGGGTCTACAGCTGCTAAAACTGAAGAGAGGCTTGGTTTGTGGGCCACGTCAGGGAACATGTAAGAGCTGCCACGTTGTTGGGTTGGGTTATTGGGCTTTCCACCTCCTTCAGAAAAGATTTCCAGGCGTGTGGGGTTTCTGAAGAAAATTGGTGCCTGCGTGGGAGTGTTCCCTGGACCTGGACCAGCAGCTGCAATGTTACAGAGCCAGGGGTGGGAGGAGGCAGAACTAATCCATCGTCGAGCTCCTCCAACCCCACCCAGGGCTGCGGGGAGACAGCTCAGGCCAGAGGGAGTCTGGCATCCTCAGTCATGGATACAGAACCTCAGAGAAAGAATAAAAGGCTATGAAACCAGTATACAAATCTTTGATATTTAGAGAGCGCTTGTCCACACCAACAGCAGAAGGGGTTTTCTCAGCGTGCTTTAACAGAGCAATAGCCCAAAGAATTCGTTAGCTTGGGTCAAGTCCCAGCTCTGCCATTTACTGGCCACGTGACCCAGGACAAGTCGCTTCACCTTCCTGGACTTTAGTTTCTTCTTTGGACAGGGGCATTGGATCAAATAGGCATTCCCCCAAAGGTATTTTCATGGAACACGAGTTCTGTGGGACGCATTCAGAAGTTCATGGAAAACAGAGATGTGTAAATGTTAGATGGAGTTAAAGGGTCCCCCTTTTTATCTGAGGACTAATAGTTTGTGGACATGCTTTGGGAAATGTTTAATGATCTAATGGTAAGATAGCTCACATTTATTGATAGTGTAGGATATGAACAGTGAGCCAAACACGTTACCTATATGATCTCATTTAATCCTCACAAGGTAAAGGGGAGAGTTACACGTTACACTTGAGAAAACTGAACGTGGAGGTGAAATAACATGCCCCCAGTTTTAGAGTTAAGTCACTTGCTACAGGATCCAGGCCCAGAGATCTGACTCCAAGGCTGGGACTTTTGACTTTGCTCTTGCTAACTGACTCTCTGAAACCCACGCTCGCTTGAATCTTACACTGACTTTGCACCCAGGAGGGTCAGATAATTATGCTCATTTAACAGAGAAGAAAATTGAGGTTGGGGCTTCCCTGGTGGCGCAGTGCTTAAGAATCCGCCTGCCAATGCAGGGGGCACAGGTTCGAGCCCTGGTCCGGGAAGATCCCTCATGCTGCAGGGCAACTAAGCCCGTGCACCACAACTACTGAGCCTGCGCTCTAGAGACCATGAGCCACAGCTACTGAGCCCACATGCCACAACTACTGAAGCCCGGGCGCCTAGAGCCCGTGCTCTGCAACAAGAGAAGCCACCGCAATGAGAAGCCCGCACACCGCAACGAAGAGTAGCCCCTGCTCGCTGCAACTAGAGAAAGCCCACGTGCAGCAACAAAGACCCAGTGCAGCCAAAAATAAAATAAATAAAATAAATAAATTTTAAAAAAAGAAAAAGAAAACCGAGGTGGAGAGGAAAGATGGGCCACTCAAGGACAGACTACAGGCAGGGCCACAGGGCACAGGTCCTACTAAGGGCAGAACCTAACTGGAACTCAATCACTTCTCCTTGGGTGGGTTTGTGTCAACGCGAGGAAGTGCAGCCAACACATCGTGAACCGTTTGTCACCTCAACGAAGAAGGAGTTGGCTCGGTAAGCTCTCCCTGGACCCCGGGTGGAGGCAGCTGGTTAGTGGAAAGAGCCTCGGACCAAGGGTTAAGTTTGCAATTGTCATTACAGCGCCACATGGGCCACCAGGGTGACCATGAGCAGGACATCCTGTCTGCTCAAGCCCCGAATGTGCTTAGTAAATTCTGACTTTTCTACCTGAGAGACTGACTGTGCCGCTCCGTAAGACAACGGGAATAAGAGTCTTTTGTGAATAGCAAAGAGCTGAGGGAAAATCTGAATTTGCCCAGTGGGAGTGTGCAAGTGGGGAGGGGTGCTGACATGAAACTTCATCCTCCTCTCCCTTTGGCCTTGCCCTGGTCAGTGGCCACTTTGCCCAGGGGACCAAGGGCCAGATGACAATGGGGTTTTTGTGCCCTTCAGCCAGTAGGAGGGCTGGCCCAGGAAAAGATACAGTAGCAGGACGACAGGCTGAGTCAGTCTCCAAGTGCCCAGGCCGTCTTAGCTTGGCAGCCTTGACCTTCAGCCAGATGCACAAAGGGTGCGTTTCAGAGTTTTGATACATAATCTTCAGTCCAAAGGATCAGCTGGTCCAGTCCCTGACTCCAGAGACTTGGAGCAGCCAGAGCTGGCCTCCGCCTGGGCCTGGAGTTGGGAGACCAGGGCTCTAGGCCTAGCTGTCTACACTGTGACCTTGGGCTCTACGATCGTCAATTTCCCCAGCCATACAAGGAGGTGTAGGTTTGGATAGGGCTGAAGGGCCTTATCAGCTCTAAACTTTGAAAGACTAGGAGAGAGTCAGCCTGAGCTCAAAGGATGGGTGGGTTTGGGGCAGATGGGGGAAGGGAGGCAGCCTCACCAAGAGCATGGCATAGGCAGAGTTCTGATTAGGGAAGCTATGGGGAGTTGAGGTCTGGAGTTAAGCTACTTGTGTGGATTCCTGGCTTGACCACTGTGGGACTTTGAACAAGTTATGTAGTTCCCTGAACCTTGGTTTCCTCATCTTTGGAATGGAAATGGTCATTGTACCTACCTATGGTAGACTAAATCATGCCCCCCCACCGCCCCGCCAAAGATGTCCATTTCTTATTCCTGTAACTATAAATATGGCTAAAGGGACCAACTTTGCAGGTGAAGTTAAGGCTTTGGAGATGGGAAAATTATCCTAGATTATCCGGGTGGGCCCAATGTAATCACAAGAGTCTCTATAAGAGGGAGGCAAGAGAGTCAAAGCCAGTAAAAGGAGATGCAACAATGGAAGCAGAGGTTGGAATGATGTGCTTGGAGGAATGGAGAATGGGCCACAAGCCAAGGAATGAGGGTGGCCTCTAGAAGCTGAAAAAGACAAGGAAGCAGATTCTCCCCTCAATCCTCCGGAAGGAACCCAGCCCTGCCGACACCTTGATTTTAGGACTTCTGACCTCCAGAAATGTAAAGTAATAAATGTGTGTTTTAAGTCACCAAGTTTGTGGTAATTTCTTATGGCAATAATGGAAAACTAACATCCTACCTAAGTGTGTATATTAAGTGAAGATTAAATGAGAGGTTGGACATAAGTGTCTTCCCCAGTGTCTGCTGAGAAATATTGGATATTATTCTCTCTCTTCCCAGTTTACTCATAATTGTTCCAACGGGACATGGTCCCCCCATAGGCCCTCAAGTTCCCACATGCAAAACTCAATAAGTTTTTTACCTGCAAGCCCCTTTAGGATTTACAGCCTGGAGTTCTGAACCACTGAGATCCTGACACTGTTTCCGCTGTGAGGCCTTAGGGGATGTTTCCTGGCACTGCTTTTATTTATTTAACTTTCTGCTTGGTGGCCTTCCTTCCTGAGAGAAGTTAAATCCACAAGAGCCTCCCTGATTTATTCCAGAGATCAGACCTCTCTCTCCCTGTCCTGGTACTTCTGCCTGTACATGGGAACACTTGTTGCCCACCTGGCCCCAGTCCAGCTCCCAGAGATGGTCCATCAGGTGGTGCAGGTGACACAGACTCTGGAGTTACGAGCAGAAAGACAAGCAGGTTCTCAGTGGGGCTGAGACTCTGCCTCTGAGCCAGGGCTCAGGAGACCTGGTTTTGAGCCCCAGCTCCACTGGGTGATTCGGGCCTCAGTTTCCCTGTATCTACAACATAGGTTCTAAGCCCTAGCCTGACTCTCTCACAGGACGGCTCTGTCATTCACTGAGAAAGTAGACGAAGAAGTACTTTGGAATGGCCGAAAGGGTGTAAAAATAATAGGCATGAAGCAGAGGAAGAGGATGGAGAGAAGGAAGAGGAAGGCCAGGAGGAGAAGGGAAATCTCTGATCGGTAATTCTAGTTACACTTTCAGTCACTTGAAGAAGTCAAGCTCTCCCCGCCCAGAGTCTTGGCGCTTATTCACCCCTTGCCTGGAATACTCCTCCCCTAGCCCTTCTCACTGACTCATGATTCAACTTTTTTTTTCTCAGAATTGGCCTCCTCCAAAGGCTTACCCCGACTACCCTATCTAAATAGTCCCCCCACTACTTTCTCAAGTCATCTTGTTTAGTTCATTATAGAATTGATGACAACCTGGAACTCGTTTATCGCCTGCCTCCGGCTGTGAGAATGTAAAAGGCACAAGGACAGCCTTTGTCCTACTTATTGCTACGGCCTCGTGCAGTGGAGTCCACGAATGAGTGATGGAGGCCAGCTGATGTCCTGGGAGGTGTGGGGAGGCTGGACGCCATGCACCTGTGGGTATTGCCCTGGCGTTCTAAAGCTGTGCTGGGTGCTAAGTCAGGAAGGGCGGGATCAAGGTAGCGGGGGTGGTACCTAAAGGAACACTGCTGGTGAGAGGGTGGAAGGGGTGGTGGGCAGCTGCCAGGGACCCCAAGGCGCTGACTTCTCGTTCTGCAAGCTGAAAAGCTGATCCAATCTGATGCTGGGTCAGCAACATACTCAGCTAGGGAGATGGGCACCAAGTGGCTGTGTAGTCCAGAGTCCACAGATAGCAGAGCTGGAGGAGAACTTAAGAGAGGGTAGAGTATAGCGGTTAAGGATTTGGGCTCTGGTATCCCGTAAACCTGGATTTGAATCTCTGATTTGACCGTGTATTCGGTGCATGAGCTTGGGCAAATTATTGATCTGAAATTCACTTTCCACATCTCTAAAATGGGGATAATAATAGTTCCTATTTTATAAAGGTTAGGTCAGAAAATACGTGCCAATCACCTAGCTCAGTGCTCGGCACATAGTAGGTGTTTAATAAATGCTGGCTCTCATTACTACTGTTATGCTGTCCAATCTACTTACCGATGGAAAAAGTGTAGCTCAGATGGGAACGGGGATGAGCCCTGTGTCACTTGGTGACTCAGTGGCAGAGTGGGGACTGGCACCCAGATCTAGCACAGCTGGCCCAGCTGCACGTCTCTCCCCTCTCTTGGTGGTGCCCTTGCTGGTGGCAGGAGGACCAGCCTTAGTCCTAATGGTCTCACTCCCTAGGTCAAAGTCATCTTGCTTCGGAGGCTCCTGTCCTCCCAGGGTGCTCTCACCCCTAGATAGAAAGCCTACTAAGTTTTCCTCTGAGGGATCTGGGCTCAGGGTTCCCCCACAGGGGCTTGGGAGTGGCCCCCAGACAGGATCTCTGTCCCAGAGCTTTAGCCTGGCCCCAACCGGCTTTCCAGTTCTTGAACCGAAGGCCATATGGGAGCTCCAGCCAAACACTGGGAATGGTTCCATCAGCTCATTCTCATCAGCGTCATTATCTTAGTTCATGAAGGAAAACACGAAGTTTAAGTTAATTTTAGCCCCCGCGATCCCTGGGAGCTATAGCAACCGATCCTATAAAAACATACATCTGGGGGCTTCCCTGGTGGCGCAGTGGTTGAGAATCTGCCTACCAATGCAGGGGACGCGGGTTCGAGCCCTGGTCTGAGAAGATCCCACATGCCGTGGAGCAACTGGGCCCGTGAGCCACAACTACTGAGCCTGCGCGTCTGAAGCCTGTGCTCCGCAACAAGAGAGGCTGCGACAGTGAGAGGCCCCCGCACTGCGATGAAGAGTGGCCCCCACTTGCTGCAACTAGAGAAAGCCCTCGCACAGAGACGAAGACCCAACACAGCCAAAAAAATAAATAAATATAAAAATAAATAAATAAATTTAAAAAAAAACCAAAAAACATACATCTGTCCAGACTGCAAACAGGTACCCGAGGAGTTTGCCAGCACCCTGTACTGAAAAGCCGAGGCAGAGAACGCACTTTTGGCCTCTGGACCAGGGAGGGGTCTTGGGGGTCAGTTGGAACAGAGAAACTTTCATGGATTCCTGACCAGTCCCTTTGGAAACCTGAAGGAAGCCATGGACCTTCTCTGAAGAAAAATGCACAGACGCCCAGACTTTTGCAGGTTTGAGGATCTCTCTCTCTTTTTTTTTTTAACTTTTTATTTTATAGTGGAGTATAGTTGATTAACAATGTTGTGTTAGTTTCAGGTGTACAGCAAAGTGATTCAGTTATACATATACACGTATCTATTCTTTTCAAATTCTTTTCCCATTTAGGTTGTTACAGAATATTGAGCAGTGTTCCCTGTGCTATACAGTAGGTCCTTGCTGGTTATCTATTTTATATTTAGTAGTGTGTATATGTCAATCCCAAATTCCAAATTTATCCCTCCCCCTAACCCTTCCCCCCGGAAACCATAAATTCCTTCTCTAAGTCTGTGAGTCTGTTTCTGCTTTGTAGATAAGTTCATTTGTATCTTTTTTTTTTTTTAGACTCCACATATAAGTGATATCATATGATATTTGTCCTTCTCTGACTTACTTCACTTGAAGACCAGTGAAGACCAGTGTTGGGCACTATTGCAGGGTGGAACCCTAGGTAAAAGACAGCTCCCACACTGATTGATAGCCAGGTTCGTATTGGCCACTGCTCTAGACACTTGAAGCACTGCAGCAACTAAGACACGAGAAGCCCCTATCCTCATGGAGTGTCTGTCTAGTATGGTTGACAAATAGCTCCTGATCGTGACATGTGCCAGGAAGGAAACAAAACAGTGTAAGGTGTTGAACTATGCCTGTGAGAGAGGGGGTCAGGAAGGGCCTCTCTTAGGAGATGACATTAGAACAGAGACCTGAAGGGTGAAAAAACTCCAGGTACACAAAATCAGATGGAGGAAAGTTCCCGGCGGAGGTAAGAGCAAGTGCAAAGATCCTGGGGTGGGAATAACGTTGTGGTTGTTGAGGAAATGAAAGGAAGCCAGTGTGGCTGGAGTAGAGTAAAAAAGGAAGAGAGTGGCAGCAGGAGAGGATGGCCAAGGAAGTGGAGGCCATACTGTATAGAAGTTTATGAGAATGTTCTCTGCCTTCTCCCTTTCCATGTTATTCAAACCCAGTTCATGCTTTGAGAGCCACCTATTCCAGGAAGCCTTCTCCGCCTGCTCCAACTCAGAGATCCTGCCACTCTGAACCCCTGGGGATAAACCTCAGAGTCTGTACCACTCATGTGAGTGGGTGGATGCCTAAGGCATGCCCTCTCAGCAAGATTCAAAGCTCCTTGAGGACAAGGACCAGATATTAATTCTTATAATTCTCAAAGTGCTAGGCCTGCACTCATAAATATTCATACACTCATCAATATTCTCGTAAATATTCAACTGAGACCTGTTGCACCGAGAAGCTCATACAGCCTAAGAGTGAACCAAGCTGAATGTAGAATCAGCCTGCCTACCCCACTTCTAGCCACATGATCTTGAGCAAGTAACTCAGTCTCTTTGCACCTCTGTTTCCTGATTAGTAAAATAGGCATAATAACAATATCTATGAAAATTCTAAGTCCTCAGTAAACCTTGGCCATTGTTACCTCTGTGATTGTAATCAATATCATCAATTACTTTATCGGTTCTATACTGATGACATAGATCCCCCAGCTAGAAAGCTAACCCCTTCTGTGTCCATTAGCTGGTGCAGCTAGAGTTTGAGTGGCTATTTTTAGACCATATCCCGAATCATCAGTGATGACGCATCAATGGCAGCTTCTTTAGTCTGTATAGAGGCTAGTCCTAGCCTTGCCTTTGTCACAGATACAACCCCCTCCAATTGCTCTGCCCTCCTCAGCACTGACTAATGTTAGGGAGGCTCTTGTAAAGATCACTGGTCATACAATCAAGACCCTTGGGCCTGGCTCTGCCCCTGGGAACCTTGGGTGATCCCTTGCCTCTCCAGGCCTCAGTTCCCCCTCTGAACAAGGAGAAGGCTGTTCTAGGTGATTCCTGCCGCCCCTTCTAGCCCTGGCGCACCGCTCCGTCAGTCTGTTTAGGCAACAGCTCCAGAACCCATGTGGCAGGCGGGGGTAGGGGAGGCGGGTCAGGACAGCCCACTGCAAGGAGAGGAAGAAAGAAATGGAAGACAGAGACAGCTTTGGCTGTGGGGAGAAGGGGAGGGGGAGGGAGGGGAAGGAGGAGACACAGGAGGAGGAGGGACCGCGGGGTGGAGGGGGAGACCCAGCCCAGAGCTCTGAGTGGTTTCCTGTTACCAGGCTCTAAACCCCTCACATTCCTGCAGACCTTCAGACCGCCCGGAGCTCTCGCCTGCTGCCTGCTGTCTGCCTGCCTGCCACTGAGGTATGCATGACCCCTGCCCTGCCTGTCCCTTCTCTAGTCCCATAACCCCTGCACTCTGGTTCACTCCTCAACTTTGTGTACAAGGGAGGGGAAGCTATGCTGGGAGGTCTCTTGGATCAGAGACAGGGATGTGCATGTCCTTTGGGCTCCATCATTGCTCCCCTTAAGGGACCACGGACTTGCTGCCTGTTGCTTTTCAGGATAACTTGGTCTCCCTTTTAGGTTCGCAGAAAATAATCAGACTGTCTGATACTGAGGGAGTATTTTCTCTCTGTCTCTCTCTGTGTCCGTCTCTCTGGTTTCAGAGGCTGCCTTTACAAATGTGGCAGCCTCTTCCCTTCCTGGGAATCTGATCTGGGCACAGCTGCAAGAGGGACCGGCCGGCAGCCAGAGTCTGCCCTGCTTCCCATTCCAGAAGAAACTTCCTATACTTGGTTCTTGGTCAGGGGCTCTGTTTTCCAAAAGAGACTTTGCCTGAATGATACATTGATTTCTGGAAGGCAAAGGGGGAGTCTTCATCTTTAATCAGCACCTCTGGGAAGGCTCCTGTTTCCCTGGAATTTCTCCCCTCTCAAACCCCGTCCTCCGACACACACACACACACACACACACACACACACACACACACACACACACACACACACACACACACACACACACACACACATTCCGGTGACTTTGCCTGAATGATACATTGATTTCTGGAAGGCAAAGGGGGAGTCTTCATCTTTAATCAGCACCTCTGGGAAGGCTCCTGTTTCCCTGGAATTTCTCCCCTCTCAAACCCCGTCCTCCGACACACACACACACACACACACACACACACACACACACACACACACACACACACACAGATTCCGGTGCCATTCACCCTGAAATAGCACTATCAGACAGTCAGTCTTGGTTTAGGCATTGTTCCTATCCTGGGTTCCCTGGGGTGTAAGCACAGGAAATGGCCAGCAGTAGCCCTCTGTGTATCTAGATCTGAAGACGCCAGACATCTGATATGGTCCAGCTGAGGCACTGGGTCTGATGGGAGGCTGGGTGGGGGGATGTGCTGTAAAGAGTGGAAGGGAGGAGGAAAGATGGAGAGAGTTCCAGGGCAACCTTCTCACACCTTGCTATGAGAAGCTCAAACTCTACACAGGCTGGTGTTAGGTCTTCTTCAGTCTATGGCTCCACTGGCTGGTTGAGAAGTGGACTTCCTTGAGTCCCTGAGGACACCAAGAGAAAAGGGGGCATTGGGGGAGGCATGTCTTCTAGGAAGCCCAGTCTGTCCCAAAAGGAACACAGAGGCACACATTTTCCTCCAGAAAATTCTATTCTATGCAGAACACATAGAGAAACTGTTTTCTGTGGGGTTAAATTTCTATACACCCCAAGTGCTGACAGTAGGGGGAGAAGCACATCAGAAGCAAGGTGGCAGACCGAAGGCACACATTTTATGTGTAATCTTAGGTAAGTGTCTCCTCTGGACTTAGTCTCCCTGTCTGTAAAGTAAGAGGGGTGGACTTGATTGATGGTCTTTGGGGTGCCCGACGTCCTCTGAAACTTTCAAAGGAAGGTCTCTTAAACCAGAATCCACAGACTAGCTTTTGCATAGGCTTAAAGGCACCTGCAAACCCCTTAAATTTGTATATACAGTAATGTGTGTGTGAGAGAGACAGACAGACAGAGACAGAGACAGAAAGAGGCAGAGACAGCAGCAGTGTATACAAGAGGGTGTTCACAGCCTTTGGTTTTAACACATTCTCAAATGGATGCTGACCCTCCAGGTAGCCGGAGGGCATGATGTGGAAGATGGAGTGGGTGGGGACTGGAAACAAAGGTATATTTGCAGGAGGATGAAAAACTTTGAAATGGGAGTGGTTGGGGGAAGAGAGAGTTAACTCAGCCATCAGCTGCCACATCGACAAAGCCTGGAGCGGAGGGAGGGAGGGTGGGGAGGAAGGGGGCGGTGCCTGGGGAAGGAATCAACTTTTGAAACTTTTTCCAAGTCCCACCCACCAAAAGGCTCTTCTTTGCTATGACTCACTCTATGAGGAATGCGAGTTGCCACGGCAACCTTTTTTTCAGGGTCTCTGCCTGCTGGCTGGGGACTCTAGAAACACTTAGAACATTAGGCTCAGTCTGAATGTCCCCCACTCCACTCTGTCCCCAAACACCAGGACAGCAAACTCTAGGCCCTGCCCTTCTGATCTCCCAGCACCCCAGGGCAGCTGTGAGGCTGTGATATGCTTCCCGCTTCCTAGACAGGCAACTTGAAGACCTGAGTTTTAATTCCACCTCTGCCTCAAAGGTGCCATTTGACCTTGAACTAATGGCTTCTCCTTTCTGAGCCCCAGGTTCCTCTTTGGTTACAAAGCAATAACAGCACCACCTCAAAGGGATACTGTGTGGACAAAACAGGGCGATGCACAGAGAAGCACTTGCTACACTGTGGCCCTCCCACTTAATCAGATGGGCTTTTAGAACTGATGAATTTATGGCATCCAAAGAATTGGTGAAATCATCCCCAGCTTTTTTGTCTGGCAGCTTCATCATCTTGGGGTTTGGATATAACTTCCCTTTCCTAAAAGTGCTGACAGGCACATTTAAACAAAATAAATATTGTTCAAAGTCTTTTGATTTGGGCATCTTCTTGAGTATTTCCCAAGAGTGTTGTACCCTCCAGTGTGGAAAGAGCATTGGCCAAGGCAATGGCAGAGGTGGATCCTAATTCACAGTGAGTGACATTTGGAAAGACACTTCCCCTCTCTGGGCCTCAGTTTCCCAATCTATTAAATGGGGAATGTAACCTAGATGGTCTCCAGGTACCCTTCCAGCTCTGAAGTCCTGTGAACCTAAATGCCAGGTGCTGCTTTCATTAGAGGGAATAGTTGGGCTACATTTTTAACACCTCCTGGCCCCCTAGTTGAAAAGGAAACAAGAGAGGAGGGGCTAGGGGGTCTTGGGTTACATAACAGTCCTGCTAAAATCTTTATACATCCGCAGAGACTTGTCAACCAATAGCATGGCTGGGGTTTGCTATTCACAAGAGCAGTCTTCCTTGCTGAAAATAAGCTATAAATAGAAAAGGATGGTGGAGGAAAGGAAAGAGCTGAGGATGTGAGGTAAACAGGAAAATATGTTATTTTTGAGGTTATTTAGATAGGTAGCTATGTGTGCAGAGATAAAAAACCCATGAGGATGCCAAATATATAAACATTGATTTCACCAGCAGGCACCCACTGGCACAACTAAAGATAAATGTCTCAATACATGAGCAGACACAGAAGGTCATGCACTCAAAGCTCTCCCTGACTCACAGACAAGTCCCAGGGGTCCATTTTGATGCATACGCAAACTCTGACCCTCACCTACATAGGCTGAAACCGACAGATGCCGAGTCAGGTAGACATGCACAGAGTCGCACACACAGCTTCACACAGAGGTCCTCAGGTCCATAGGTCACTCATACAGATACACAACTGCTGTTCGTAGCCACACACGGATGTGCACAGCCAGATCTAACTATAGGCCATGGCAGGGAGACAGACCCCTGACCACCTGTTACATACTACAGACAGAAATTGAGACTCAGGAAGGGAGAATAACTCACTTAAAGTCACACAGCAAACTGATGCCTGAGCCACACTTTCAGATGTTTGGAAACATCCAGATGTTCAATGTGTTTTTTGTTTGTTTCATCTGAGCAGTTTGGCATCCTCCATACACTCCTCTCTCTAGAGGCAATGAGCCCTGTGAATAATAAGTGATGAGCAGGACTTCTTTCTCTCCTTTGCTGGCCTGCCATGGCCTAACCCAGCCCGCATGGCTTTGTCATTAGGGCAGCAGGATGTGGCTAAGAGGCAGCTGCTCATTTGCTTCCTGCTGGCTCCCTCCCGAACCTCCTTTAAAGGAGGAAAGGGAAGGCTGGAGCTGAGTTTTTCAGCCAACCCTGGGGATGAAAGAAATTACCTTTTCTCTACAGCACAGAGACTGGGTCCTGACCCCAACCCTGAACTCAGGGACAGCTGGGCTGTGCAGGCCCAAGGCCAGCAACCAGTGACTTGACAGAATTATTTAGAAAAACAGCCTCCTTCTCACCCAGAAGATGTCTTAGACAGGAAATTAACTCTGCCCTCACTCATGAAGCTATAGAGCTTGATATCTATAGGGAAAATACAAATGGAAATAGCAACTCTCTCCAGAGCTGGGTTCTTTCAGAAACTTGGTATTAACCCATCTCATCTGTGGATCCTTCTGGGCCATCTTGTGTTAGTCATAGCCTTAGGATCCTGACTTGATCAGATGAAAAAATAAAAACGCAAACATCTGGATGTTTCTGAACATCTGGAAGTTTAGCTTGCCATATGACCTCGAGTGAATTATTTTCCCTTTCTGATCCTCAGTTTCCCTATCTCTAAAATCAGAAGCATGGCAAAGAGATTTCCCATGGCTTGACAACGCCAATCCATTGGTAGCAGCTGCCAGAAGAACTGTGTTCAGGATTTGAATGCCACTCTGGACTTTAGAGGAAAAGGTCATATGATTGATTAGTAATGTCTGCCACATGCACAGGAGGGGCAGGTGGAGGCATATATGCCACAGATTTGCTATCTTTAGGATGTGACAGCTTGGACACATTGATGTTATTTTTCATCCCCTTCATTGTGGTCACCCAGATGCAGCAGTGGCCCCTAGGGGGAGCCAAGAAGGAGAGCCTGAAGCTCCACCCTGGGGCCTCTCCTAACCACGGTGAAACGTGGCATCTCAGATGTGTTTATAGAACCTCAGTCAGATTGATTCTAGTCTCACACTCTGGGGCTACTTCTGAGTTGCCTCTGAACCTTTTCAAAGCTAGGCTTGAGCACCCATAATACCCTAAAAGTTTCCCTTAGCTTCTTCCCTTCCAGCAAGAAATGTTAGAAGTGGAAGCAGAGAGTCAAGGGGCAAGTTGGGAAAGGTGGTATTCTGAAAGATTTCTGCCTCAGTTGACTCAGAATGTCAGGGCTGAAAGGAACCTTAGGGACCCCCTGGCCTCAAGGTCTTCAAACTCTGTTCATGAAAGAATCTAGAGGCATTCCAAGGTGTCTCAGGGGGTGTCCAAGTGTACAGGATTTCCAGCCCCCAACTCAACACCGCTTTCACCTGCTTTTGTTTTTTTTAAATTTCAAGCTAATTCATTGAATAGATAATAGTACATTCACATGTTCAACAAATGCAAGAGGCTCTTAGCTGTTTCAAATTTGGACTTTTGCGGAAGACTTCATTGAGAGAAAGAGCTCCTGGCTTGTATGTTGAACACACTGGTCTAAAAGATCCCCCTCATTGTGCAGATGAGTGGTGCTAGGTGAGGTCCAGAGAGTAGAGGAGGCTACCCTCATCTGCATGGTGAGCTGGGAGCAACATGGCCAAAACTCGAACCCAGGACCCGACTTCCACGTCACCTCTGACTGGCTGCGTCTGCTCCCCTGGGGTGTGAGTGCCCATGTGGCCACACTGGCCGTGATGGTGCCTCCCTGGCCTGGCTCAGCCCTCCTTCTGAGTCCCAGCTCCCTGGCGGGCCTGGCTCACTCAGGGGTTCTTTTATTAGCCTCTAGACTTGTTTTCCTCTCTTTGGGCTTGTTTACCAGGAACATGTGTTTTTTGGAATCCTTGTTTGCAAGCCAAACAGTGGAAGCAAGACGCCTGGTTTGCGTCAGCAGCTCAACTGAGAGGGCAGCCTGGGGCCGGCTCTGTCACTGTGCCCACTGGGGGCTGGGCTGGTGTGCCTGAGACCAAGAGGAGCAATGTCTCCTTTCTCCACCCCAACACCTTTTCTCCCTGGGCCACAGACAAAGAGCTGGTATTCTTGCCCTGGATTTTCAAGGGGGATGGAGATTCTGGAATCTTTGGATTTTAAGATGCTCTTCCATTGCTAACCTCTTGTATTCTCTCGGGCAAATCACCCATGAGCCTTTCAAGGTAGGTGTGTTATTTGCATTTTACAGATGGCCAGAGAGGGAAAGTCACTTTCTGAAGGTCACACAAATGCTAAGTGGCAGAGCCAGGATTTGATCCTGTATATTCTGTCTCCAGAGCCCCTGGGCTTACCTTTCTGCCATACTGCCTCTATAAAAGTTGATAACCACCCTGTCTAATATGGTAGCCACTAGCCACATATGGCTACACAGATTTAATTAAAATGAAACACAGTGAAAACTTCAGCCCTTCATTTGCACTAGCAACATTTCAAGTGTTCAATAACCACTGGTGGCCAGTAGCTACCATATCGGACAACGCAGATATAGAATATTTTCATCACCTCAGAAAGTTCTATTAGACTGCATTGCTCCATAAACTCTTCCACTCAAATCAGATTTGATGATTGCATCTCAGATGCTGTGTTTCATGTTCTTAGGGGTCTATGATTCCAAGACCCACGATATAACATTTTATGATTCTGAGATTTCCCCCAGTTCTGATGTTCAGGGACTTTTCAGTGTCCAGCGAGAGCCCAAAGGAGGCCCGTTATATTTTGAGGGAGATGAACTGGGGGCGCTGGCTGTACTTTTCCATCCCCAGAGAAGTGACCTCAGCTTCAGGTCCTGCTGGCAGCCAAGGATGGGTTTTCAGCCATCTCCAGAGCAAATAAAGGCAAAAGGAAGGGACTGGATGTACGGAACAGGAGGCAGGACAGGCAGCGGGGTGGGAGTGAGCGGTGTCTGCATCTGATGACCACTGAGCCAAGGGAAACACACCTCCTGCCCCCCTCATCCCCCCACCTCCCAGGCTCATTTTCTTCCTTGTACCTTGGACCAGTTCGCAGCCCAACTGGGCCCCCTTCAGGTGAGCACCTAGGGAGGGAGCTGCCACAAAGGGAAACAGCTTGTGAGGTGGAGGGCATGCCAGTGGCAGAGGGGGGCAGCCTGGGTCCTCATTCAGCCCTGCCGCTGGCTCCCTGGGGCTCTGGGCAGGTTTTTTCCATGCTCCGAGCCTCAGCCTTCTCTCCTGTACTATAAGGCAGAAAGACATGCCTTCAGCCCCCAGTGGGATGCCGGATTATGAACACACTTTGAAAAGGATAAACACAGCTATCATTACAAACTAAAGAGATATAAAGAAGGGAGTTTTCATTTAAAATTGCTCATTTATACAGAAGTATTTTTATTTTCCCTGGGTACGCCAGACCTAGGTTTGATTGGCAAAGGATGGGTGCACAGCTGATAATTTCTGGATGCTGGGGTTTGACCCTGTGTTCTGACCTTGCTGGCGTTACTGATGCACCCCTTTAGCTTTTCAGGATGGGTGCCTTTCCTCTTCGGCCAGTGATGGTTTACAGAACCTCCAAGAGGGAGCTCACAGGTATGCAGGGAGTATGGTCACGCATCCAAGAACAGTCCAGCTGCCCCCCTTCCCTCCCATCCCATCATCTGGAGGGAGAGGGTTCTGGGACTGGTGAGGTAGCACTGGGCACTGGGCAAAACCTCAAATTTGGAAAATAACTCCTCCTCCAAGATTTTGTGTCCTTAACACTCTCACTTTCCGCTTCTCTCTCCCACCCCACTCCCGTCTCCGAGCATGACCCTTATGAGGCCCAAACCAACGCCATGAGAAGGGAGTTTGTCAGCTTGGAAGGGGCCTGAATGTTGCGTGACTTTCTCCCTCTCAACCTCAGACTCCTCATCGTGGCAGCAGGACTCAGAGCCCTCCCATGCCTGCCTGCCAGTGTGTCAGAGGCTCCAAGGGGACAGAGTACTATATGTGAGGCCTTTAGAAACTATAACGTACTGTAAGATGTAGAATTATTTTTTCTCTTCCGGCTGCAGCACCTAGGATGGGGGTGGCAGAAAGGGTCAGTGTGCCACTGGGAAAGAGCGCAGGTGGTGAGGCAGGACAGACAGAAGAGCCGACCCACAAACCTTTCCCTGGTCAAAGAGAAGGGGCAGTTCCTCTGCTCATACAAAGGACACAGGCTCTGGAGACATCAGTCTTCCTGGCTCTCCAACCTGAAGCTTATTGCATTTCCAGTCCTAGTTGGGCTGTTTCTCTAACGATATGTCTTCTCTGCAATTGGAGCCCAGACGAGATGACTTTTTTTGTTCCTGCTACGAGTCTCACTTTGACCCTTCAACTTCAAACAATCTCAGACAAGCCCTTCATTCATGCTTTCTCTCCTGTTCCCTTCGTCCAAAGCCACATGCGGGAGTTGTTTTGCTTGTATCTTCCAAATGGGGAAGGAGGAAGGGAGATTTTTTTCCACCTCAAGGCTTGCGGCAAGAGGGGGGAAGGAAAGCATACAGCTGTGTGAGGGGAGGAACATTCCCAAAACTGCCTGGAAAGGGGAGACTGGATTCCTCTGGGAGTTGGGGACATCGTGAAGCAAAGCCAAGCTCCCAGGTTGATTTCTTTACATTTCTGTTGGTTTTATTTCTTGTATACTCCATGAAATAGTG